>NC_057387.1:3998797-4307579 GCF_019320065.1 Cervus canadensis
GAACTTTTTTCCCCTGCAGGGAGTTAACGCTCCCCAGTGCACTGGGAACAGAGACAGTGACAGAAGGACGGGGCAAAAATGCCTTTCCCCGCATAACCGGGACAGATAGGGGCCAAGAGGTCTGGCTTCTGCTGGCTGACACCTTGAGTTCCACAATTCTATCTTGCCCAGAGGAGGGGGCGCCCTGCGCTGGTTATTAGGGGACAATAGGCTTCAAGGGCGAGTAGCCCACAGAGCCCAGAGGCCTTTCGAGGCTGGAGGCCTTCTTTCCAACCCCAGTGCCTGACTCAGGGGTAGAAAGAAATCGATAGCATCCTCCCACTCCTTTATGGTTCTGCTCATATGAAAACCCCAAACTAAACAAAGAGATAGACACCGTGCCCAATGCACCATGTTTAACAGCTGTTGCATTTGGAGAAAAAGCAGTCCCTAGTCCAAAGTCAGATTTGAAAAACGGCTTTATTAAGAGAAAGATTTACTGTATGTGAACTCCAAGCCTAGAAAGTGGAGGAGGAGCAGCTGAGAATGACAGATCTGCCAGACGGGGAGCCCAACTGACTCCACTGGCTGATGTTACCTTTTGGCAACGTCCACTGACCCACACGACATCCTGGAAGCTCCGGGCCTTTGGCTGTTAACCCTTTAATAACCATCGAGAGACCCCAAAGTTCAAATGGCAGAGCAGACCTCAAAGCCAAGATGGAGCTTTTATTCTAGCACAGTTTATTTCAGCGAATAATGTTACTTAGCATCTTATTTTAAATTTTTTTTTCCAAAAATCTTTCTTTTCTCTTATTTTTGCTTCTGCTTTCCTCCATCTGTGTGTGTGTGTGTGTGTGTGTGTGTGTGTGTGTATAACGATGGTGGGGTAGCTGATAATTCATTGTTAGATTTGGGGATTCTTTTACCTAATTTCTAAGACCACCTATAGTTCAGGATTAGCATCTTGGGAAGGAAGATGGGCTGCTACATTAACTGTCTAGGATCAGCACAATTTTGTACACAGCTCCTAGAATAGACTGGTCTGATGATGCCATTTAATAAGTAATAATGAAACGTAACTGTCATTTACTTTTTCTCTCTGTGTGGTCTGATATGCACTAGATGGGATAAAGCCAGTAGGAGAGAGAAGTGGATCTACCAAGAAATTTTACTGTGATTCTTGTCAAATTTGTAAAGACAGATACAAACCTCCAGGGCGTTTATCCAAAGTATGAAAACCAGAAAGCAGCTGGCCAGTTTTATTCTATGGTCAACTAAAAGCACAGTGGAAAATTAAGCCCTCTACATGAAAGCTAGGGATATCAACAGTAGACAGGTGCATTATTAATCAAAATGTTCAGTGTTTGGGGCATGAGAGTGAGGATCCTGGCCCTGGCCTCAGAGAGCTTATGGTCTGTTTAGGAAAGAAAGAACTATAAAAAGAATAATAAAGATACAATGAACTCAAAGAATATGTAAATATATAAGTAGCCAAGCTACCCCCAAGAGTTAGCAAGGATTCCCAGATATGCCCTGCATAAGAACCATCAGATCACAGAGGTTTCATGCAAGGGCTTCAGAGTTGGATGGACATGTGTTCGAATCCCAAACATCCCACTTACTAGTTATGTGATCTGGACATGAATTTAATCTCTCAAACCTCCTCTATAAAATAAATGCTGTAATTTCACTTCTTCAAGGGTGTGTATAAGCAATGAGTTAGATTAAGGTACTTAAACTAATTTGGTAGAAAAAAGGTATTAGCTCATGTTTCATCACTGGGAAGAAGCACAGTGATATGAACTAACACGGTGACAGATACAGTGCCGGGCACAAAGTGGGAGGTCACATGCCGGAACTTACAAAAATGCTTCCTCGTCTGCGCTATGGATTAGCTAGAAGGTGCGACAAATAGAATAAGGGAAAACGTCCCCTTCACCACAACCCGCACTTCTCCGTGGATCCCGGAGTGTGCATCTCTGAACCTTGCTCTTCATTTCTGCTAAGTGGCCCCTCCACCAATATTCTGTCTTCAGCCACAAGACCACGTCAGCGCTGCTCGTCTTCATGCACTAAATCTGGACAGTAAGTGGCATCGCCCTGTCACAAGGGTAGGGAGAGCGTCTGCAACGCCCCATTTAACTGCTCTGGGCTCCTATCTCTGGGCTTCATTAGCATATTTCAGCAGTGCCTTGATGGATGAAGATAGATGGGGGAACATCATCCTTGGTGAAATCACTGTTTCATCAAGGTTAAACCAGCCTCAAGCTTCACCACCTCCCTTTGTTTGGCTAAGTCTCTAATAACAAAATTAACGGCAGAATTAATGCCCAGGAGGCTCCCGGTGAAATATACTGATGCCCCCAGAATGAAGCTTTAGCCTGGACCTCCCAGTTTATAATCCATCAATCAGTTGCTTCCATACTTTATCTTAAAATAGAACATCACCTCCATCACAGCAGAAGCCCGCCTCTCTATCCTTTTCTTTCATCTGAAACAGCTGGGCTGGGCAAAAGAACAAGAGGTAGCTGGTTGCCTTCAAATCATCACAGACACCTGTCAAAGCAAAGGACAGATATCCATATTCTGTCCTTTCTCCACGGCTAGACTATGAGCTCCTTGAGGGCAGATGGTTTTTGTTATCCTGCTTCCTTCCAACATCTCATGATGTGTACTGTTTTCTAAGGCAAGCAGTTCATGTTCACTGCGTCCTTGTTGAGAATGAAGAACTGTGTAGCTGTGATAAAATTATCTACTCAAGTTGATAAATCTGAATGCCTCCTAAGACTTCACAAGACAAGGTTATATTGCCAGTGTTAATCCTCAGGACTGTAGCAACTCCCCCATGTTTAGAGTCTCAGCATCACTTCCACGGGATTTCATCCCCTAATCAACCACTGGGATACACTTGGGTGGTAGTTCTCCAGATGAAAACAGATCGATGCCCTGCATGTCCTAACCAAGACCCAGTTGAGGAGCGATACGGATGAGAACCAGGTGAAACGTCAGAAGTCTATTTTTAGTTCCCTTTCTTATTAAAAGTCACATCCTCTTGGCAGGGCTTTCCTGGTCGCTCAGCTGGTAAAGAATCTGCCTGCAATGAGGAAGACCTGGGTTCGATCCCTGGGTTGGGAATGATCCCCTGGAGAAGGGAAAGGTTACCCACTCCAGTGTTCTGGCCTGGAGAATTCCATGGACTATATATACAGTCCATGGGGTTACAGAGAGTCGGACATGACTGAGCGGCTTTCACTTTCACTTTCCCCTTGGCAGGACACTTCCACACACTGGGACTCAGTCTCCACAAGACAGAATAAGCCTGTACTAAGTTCCTTCAGTTCTGAAGTAGGGTTACTACCAACTTCTCATGTATACTTTCTCAGGGAGATGATGGCAGAAATGCAGAAATACACCTGAGTTCTGAAAAACAGGCATGAGAGTAATAAACAGTATTAGAAACAGGACTTAACGGTAAGAAAATAGAATACTGTGAACCTAAACATTCAACTTTCTAACAAAGTGAGACAGAGAAAGAGAGGGAGAAAATGGGGGAGGGTACACGATGGAGAAAAGAGACATCCGAAAAAGCAGCCTCCGTGTTATATAACTAGTCAAGGTACCGTATCTCACTGGACCTCAAGTTTCCAGGAGTATTCATGAAAATCAAAGGCTTAAAATCTATCACGTGTTCTATTTCCTTAAAGGAAGGGTCTTAGCTGAATACCAGAAGTCACTATGACTGTGCAAAACCAAACACAATATGTGCTATTTGTTATGGGAAGGATGCAAAATCACAGGCCAGCGCCACCGGAGGACTGAAACTCATCAGACAATAGCACCTCCCTCCTCATGCTCTTCTCTGACGTAGAATAAGAGCTGAAATTATTAAAATCCACAGAAAGAAAGAAGAAGACACAAGACCTTGAAGCTGTTCTTCAAACTTCTTTGAAAAATAGCTGAGGGAACAGCCATGGGACAAGCTGGGGCAAAGGCTGCCCCAGAAGCTGCCTTTGGTGGTAACCAAGACCTCTGCCAGAGTTGAGCACAGAGAACCACGTGAAACCAGGGTGTAAGAAGACAGGTCATTTCCAGACGCAGCCCTATAGGAGGGCAGCTGGGGAAGCGCACCTGGTCAAGAAAAGGCCTAAATTGCTTTACTGGTCTCGATCAGGTCACTGGGTGTCCCCGTGGCCTGAGCAAGTTTTCTGGGTAACCCAGCAGCAGCTGCTGCATCCCTTCAACAGTGAACAGCAGGGGCAATGGACCCACCCACCTCTCTCCTCTCCTCTATTCTCTCTCCTTCCTCCCTGCCCCCAACCCCAAAGAAAAACACTCAGATGAGTCTCATGAGTCAGCTGTGGCCCCGGGCCATGAAATGTGACTGTCAGAGGCAGCTCAGGACTCAGCGCAAAGAACAGGTGGCATGGAATTCTAGAACCACACTGCTATCCACCTTCTGCTCACAGTCTACCAGTGGCTGCTCCAAGGGAAAATTTTTGAGCGGCGATCTCTCTTTGCACAGAAATGGCAGAGGATGCCGGTCTCATAAAGAGGTTCTAAACGCCAGAGCCAAAACAGTTCTGAGAGACCAAGTCCCACCTTTGACAAAGAAGTGAAGCTATTAACAGTTGTCAGGGACTTCCCTGGTGGCCCAGTGTTTCTGCCCTGAAACTCACGGGACTTGGGGTCAATCCCTGGTCAGGGAACTAAGATCCCACATGCTGCAGGGCAACTAACCTGCGTGCCACTAGAGAGAAACAACATAGGCCTGATGCTACCAAATAAACACTTTATAAAAAAAAAAAAAAAAAACAGTGGTCAATCCAGAACACTGTGCCTGTGTTTGCTTTAAGACACAAGGAACCAATGAAGAAGTACAAACTGTCCTTAATGGTGGTATGATGCAACACTCCACAGACATCCAGGCAGCCCTGAGATCCATGTTTCCAAGGACATGTGCAGGACATGGAACCATCCCGAATGGAGCACTTGCAGAGCAGTCCAAGCTGGTAATTCCCAATCCTAGACTTATCTGACTCTGATCACCATCCTTGCTTGGGAACCTGAGAATGAGAGTCTTCAGCAGGACTTCCATGAAAGGCAAGGTGAGAAGCTGAAGCTTCCTCACGGGAGCCCCTTTGCCCCTCTGCAGACTAGTGGACCCACAAATCTAAACACAACAGAGAAGACACAGGCCCGATTTCAACCTCGCTCAGCTAGGCTTTCAAAAGCCACGCTGCGGTCCATCCAGAGGACACGCTGACCTGGCAGTCCTGAAATCTAAAATCCAAGTGTTGGCAGCTCCGAGCACCTTCTGACTTACAGGACTTCCTACGCTACCCTATCCACTTTGACTTTGCCAGGGACTTCATTTATTCCATCAGGCCCTGGGATTTTGATCCCATCTTGGAATCGGTGGTCTCTAGAATCCCAAACAGATAATCTCACTGTTCTGTATGGCTGTCTCATCATCGCTGAAATGGGAGCCAACCATCCTCACTGACCCTGTAAGGATTATCTAATAAATTACCAAAAATTCCTAAGTACCTTCCAGGCTCCCTACAGCTCTTCAATCAGAAGGCTAAGATTGGGAAAAAATTCAACAAGTTTGTGCTAAGCAGGCAGGTTACAGGGCTTGCCTTCACGTTCTCAGTTCCTGCTCTGGAGCTTCTAGGAGGAGGTTCACAGCACGAAGCCCTTTATTCGGGCCACAGGTCAGATGTGCCGACACACTTGTACCTTTTTGAACCTTCAAAGTCACCCTAAGAGGCAGATATCGACATTATCCTTTCCAGACAGAAACACAAAGATTCAGGCGGGACAAGGGCCTGCATAAAGCCACACGGCTGGCAGGTAGTGACATTAAGGGCTGAACCAGGGTCCTCTGATGCCAAGCCCGCACTTGGCGACCACTCAACTCCCGTAGCAGGCACTGGGCAGGCAGGACCGACTCACGGCAGGAGGGGAAAGGGGTGGTATGCTCACGCTGTCTCTCTTGCTGCCAGATAATACTTTCCTTAAGAATTCAGCTCCAAACACTCCCAGTGCTCCATACACACAACTCTGACCCAGGAGGCCTCAGTCAAGAAGCCCCTTCAGAATCGATCCTGAGCAGGTGATCTCACCGAGGAGTGTCACGTGCGAGGTGCCGGTCAGAGCTGGGAGAAAGGGCAAGTCAGCAAGGCCAAAGCTCGCCCGGCCGCTTTGCTCCTCAGGCCCCAAAGAACAATAGGTGGTCACGCTCTGCTCCTCTTGTCTTCCTTTCACTTGGACTCCGAGTGTGTGTATGTCTTTATCAGAAAATTGACTGTTTTATATTATATTCACACATGCTCTCCAGAGTAAAGGCCGCACCAGACTCTAGAAGAGGCAGCCCGCAGAGAAGTCTGGTACTTTCCTGAAACTCCTCTTCTGGCTCAGCCATTAACCCACAGGTCCCGCTGTACACGGTACCTTCAAAGGGGAAACTGAGGAACACTGCACAAAAACCAATGCTTGGCCTGAGATAGTTTGGAAAGTAACCATTTTAAGCACACATCTGTATATTATTCACCCTCATTCACTATGTTTTCCTACATCTCACTGTGGCCAGGGCAAAGTGCGACCCGTGGAAGCCATCTCTAATTTCCAGCACACCAAACAGGAACAGGCACAGAAATCTGCGCAAGTGACCACGCTGCCGCTGTTGCTAGGCAGCACGGTTATGTCCATTCCCTGCTGCTTGGCAACCAGCGTTTCCCATCACATACACACACAGTCATCGCAGTGGCACAAGTGCCCTGAACTGTTGTCTTACAGCTTTCAGAGAAAAGGAGTCAAATTCAAGGACCTTAGAATCCTGAATGGACCCCCTGCAACATTCCACAGATATCCAGGTGACCCCTGGAGCAAGATGGCCCCATTCAATCAAAACGCGTCCCTTTAGTGACTCATGAATTTGTGCCTGATGGCTGCACAGATCTTACACTGAATGCAGTGACATGCCAGAGAGATGGGAAAGGAGCTTGAGTCAGCAGACTCACACTTTAGGAGAAGAAAAGTCTGCGCTGTATGCTCCATACCTCCAAAACCTCACTGGTGGAATAAAGATCTTTTCCCAGGATCGCCTGTGTAGAGGACTGGGATAAAGTAAGAGAGCCAAATACCCTAAATGGTGATGTTTCTTTCTGTGATCCCTGCCCAATGCCAGGGGAGCTTGGCAAGCCTGGCTAACTGAGGGCAAAACTGTCCGACAGTCATCCTAACCTCATTGGTCACAATCTGTCAGCTCCCCAACAGCAAAGCCAAAGTCATGAACTTACTGTTCAAGTCAAATAGCTGCCTACCGTATAACAGGACGCCCTTAGCCCACCTCCTGTCTTTGGGCGTTAAAGAAACAGATGCCCCAAATCCCACTGGAAGTCAGTGTCCCAGCACGCACTTGAACTCAGCAGCCCTTGGCTCCAGCCAACTGTCGCAGCCACTAGAGTCCCAGTTTCATTGTCTTCAAGCTAGACCCACATAAGAATCATGCTCGTGTATTTTTTTCTTTCAGTTTTATTTCAGCTCAACTTTTAAATGTGTTAACTTTTCTAACAGCCCCTTTGAGAAGAACGAGAACAGGTTCTGCTATGCCCACCAGGCAATCCATCTCTTAACACCATCGGGGGCATACGTATTCCCTTCTAAATCTCTTTGCAGGATTTTAGAAAATTCTCCAAGCATCATTCTGATTCTATTCCGAATTCAGTGAGATCATCCAAAGCGATAACCTTATTGGTATTTCATCATCATCTCAGGCCCTGCTAGAGAATTTTTCCCATCATTAAAATTAACAAGGTCCGTTTCCCAAGTTCAAGATACTGAGTACTCCTGTGGGTGGAGTTTTGTTTCTCAAATTGAGCTACAGTTCTCTATGTGCAAAGTTATACTAAGCGTCATTTACTTTATTGCTACGTAATAAGAAACCAAAATGAAAGTGCTAAGCTCTCCTCCTAACACATCCTACACTTCGGCAGCCACACTCAAATACACACAAACCACACATTTCCAACTCAGCCCCTGGTTTCTCTGCATTTGTGACCACAAAAGGAACCTTACCGCAGTTTAGAATCAATGGCTTGGAAGAAAAAACTTGTGCCTTCTAAGTGGCCCAGGATCTAGTGTTACAGCCAATTTGAGAAGAAAGCCACAGTCCTTCCTGGATGTCTGACAAAGCCATGGTGTCCACACATAAAGTAACCCAGGGTAAAAGGACCCAACCAGATGAGAAGATTTCTGTTCTCTTTTCTACAGCCAGCAAACAGGTGACTCAATAGCTAGAGTTGAATGTGGCTTTAGTCAACAGCCATAAAACATTCTAGTCTGACTAAAAAATCATGGGGAAACACTGTATCACCAAATAAAAGAGGTCCTCAACACTACAGCACTCGTGAAAGGAAGGGGAGAGAGGGTGAAAATAAAAAGCCAATTTCATAAATGAGGTGGAAAGGAATTCTACAAGGGAACTATAAATACAAGATCCCACACACCAGCTCGAAACAAGCTGGCCTCATCCCTGGTGTTCCAAGCTGAAATGAGATGTTTTCAAGATGGTCACAAAGAAAGGCAAGCAGTCACTCTGATCCACTCCCTCAATCACCCTTTTAACTACCTTTCCTTAGTTAGCTCAACCAATGCTGTTTGCTCTTTTTCCCCCCGTCTCTATAGGCCTGTGTTTCAGTAAAAATAAAATACAACTGTAACTGAGGTCTAAGAGAAAAAGAGATTTAAAAAAAAAGATGCTAGGGGCTAAGACTGAAGCCTAGGAGGGGTACCCAGAGACTCCAGGCCACCAGATTTGTCAGAGCCCATTAACCCAGGCAGGGAAGGGAGCTTACAGCTCCCACTGTTAGCTGATCAAAGTCCAATCAGAAAGTAAGGGAGGAACCCAGCCAGCCTCATGTGACCCAGCGCAGGAAGCCAAGTCTGAAAAGAATAAGCTGTGCTTGTGAATAAGGTGCACCCAGACATCTTTACTGAGCATGTTAGAGAGAACGGGAGGGGAGAGAGAGAGAGAGAGAGAGAGAAGGAGTCTATTTGAAGCTGCATCCTAAGGAACCTTAATAAGTTAATGCAGAAATCCTCCCAAGGAGTCTGGCTATAGGAGACACTGGTCTCGCCTGAATCAAAATCTGTTATGTTGTAATATAACATAAATTAAATTAAAACAGATGTAAATTAAAACAGAAAATCTATCATGCCCCTAATGTACCCTGATAGCTGAGTGTGTGGATCCGTCCGAGGAGCGGCACCAGGAGGAAGGGTGATGTATGGAGCAGCTGGATGGAGGGTGAAAAGCGTGGCGAGCCGCGCGGGGGGACGGTGCAGCCCGCTCGCGCGCCTCAGACCCAAGGGCAAGAGACGAATAAATGTTGATTAGTGTTGATTTTGTCCGACAAACGCCTGTCGAGTGACAGTTGGGCTAAGCTGCACTGAAAGAGAACCATTAATCTTGGTCTGGTTTAAGTAGAGTATATTAATTTGTGTCATTTTTACTAAGTCGTACGGAGAAAGGCCTCTTGCTGCTTTGCATATGACTGCTTTGGTGGTTCAGCCCAGCTCCCCTCCACGCGCTCCCCCCTTCCCCCACACACCCCCCCAACACTTTTTAAAACAGATACCACGATGGCAGCGATGGCAGCAGCAAATTCAAATGACACAGCAGGGGAGCAGCGGACTGAGAGCTCCTCTCTTGGATTAAGAAAATAAACTCCCAGGGTGTTGGCATAGCAACAGCATTTCAGATGAACTGCTATATATTCAGTGATTAATAAATTAACATTTTTTACAGTTGTTCCTCCTTTTCTCCCCACCCCCACCCTCGCTCTCATCCCCCCCCCACACACACACACTTCCACCTTCTCTAAGCTGCATCTCTGCCTCCTAGAAGGGGAAAGAAAGGGGGCTCAGCATATTTGCAGCCCCAGAGCTAACTCCTGTTCAGAGTGGCCATCTCCAAAGACCGGTGCTGCAGCGTCTTGTCACTGATGAGGCCGTGGCAGTGATGTGGAGGCTGGGGGGCCAGGCAGAACAACGTTCAACAAGGAGCAGGGAACACACTCCAAGCCAGGCTCCCACCCGCAATGTTTGGGCCTTTCCAAGTCCTGACAGGCTAGGAAATAACTAGGAGGTTTTGTTCTCCCCAAAAACACATGCCTGGAAAAGGACCCTAAACAGTATCCAACAGAGTCCTGACCTTCCCATGAAGAGAAAGTTTGTGCCCCTAGGATGGCGGTAGTTACCTTTAATAGGAAGCTGACACTTCCCTTTTTGAGCGGACAGTCATCCAACAGACACTACCACAAATGTGGGCAATTTGTGTTCCAGAAACAGAACCCGATGGGCATCGTGAGAGGAAGGGAAGAACAAACAGCCGGGAAGCACTGCCACAGCAGTCCAGGTCAGACAGTTTCAACAGCAGGTCAAGTTCAAAAAGCACTCTCTTCTCGAATCCTTTATGAAATACCATTATGTTTAAGGCATCACAAAGGAAGAGGGACATGGTAGATTTTATTTCTTTACAGCTCTCACCTGCACCAGTGCTTTAGTATAATCATCAGTCCAAGGTACACCCCAGCAGGCGTGGAGCCAGGCCAGGTCCTGCTGAAGACCAACCGCACCAACCTGTGTCTTGGGTGACCCCTGGCCACAACATCCCTGAAGGAGCCTCTGGTCGAATCTCCCTGAAACCTACAACTATAGGTTCTAAGAAAGCAGAAAGAATATTCAGTAAGCAACTTAGAAGCTATCTCCAAAGCAGAAGAAAGAACACACGTATTGTGTACAGGTCCAGAAGACAAAGCTGGCACAGGTGGTGGTGAGCTGGCTCTCAAAGGCTACAGAGAGCTGGGTAACTGCTATCCAGGACTGTTACAAACGTGTTCCTTCCTCGGTTAAATGGGAGATTAAATGATGTAATCTTTTAGGTAGCTCAAGGCCAGTGCTGGAGGATGATGAAAATAAATACAATCCAACGAAGCTTAACACATGCCAGGCACTGTTTCAATGGCTTTAGGAATATTAACTATGAGAAAGATATCCATGAAACAGATACCACTGGTTTCCTTCCTATCAAATAGATACTGAAGCAGAGACATTAAGCAATACGTCCAAGTCACCTAGCACATAAATGGCAGAGCTGGGATTCCAACCCTGGCCGTCAAGAGTCCAGAGCCAGGCTCTTACCTACTACACAATCACGTCTTCCATCAATTCCACTCAAACTCTACCAGATATAAGATACAATCCATGTTGGGACCCTTGAATAAGAGCAAAATGAACCTGGCAATGAAAATATTACTAATAGAAGATGGTGTGATAAATAATAACATAAAAAGAGAAAAGGAGATGACTGAGAAAACAATAAAAAATTATTCAACACCATTCATTTGAGGACACTCCACATAGAGTGTAGTACAGTGGATATGCACTCGCGAAAACTGGTTCAGAGTCTAGCTATGCCACTAACCAAGTACATGAACTCAAGCGAGTTAATATCCACCCTGGGCTTTCTTCTCTGTAAAACAAACTGGTTGGGCATTTCTAAGGTTTCTTCTAGATGTACATGAACAGGTTGAAGGTCCAAACACCATAAAGTCAATACCCCAGGTTTTGGGTTATTCTCAGCCACCTAAATGACATCACTCTGTGCTTCCATTTCCCCCTCTCCACAAGGGCAGGGCTGTGGAGAGTCGCAGGGAGTCCAGACTGCTGGTTCTCTACTCCATACGCACCATATGGATCCAGCGCATCCAGGCCGCTGATTCTCCCCCGTCTCCTCATCCTTAGAAAGCTCCTGCTGTAAGTGCGCTGGGGTAGTTGATAAAAAGCAATAAATTGAGAAAAAAGCTTAAACACAGGTCTTGAGCAGCGTCGAATACCTAGCGGGCATTCTGCCTATTCTACACTAACAGGATATCTCTAGTTCCCGAAATTACTTATAGATTATGAAAACCTATACACTCAAGGTCACAGAGTTTGGCTTTTCTCTCCCTCCTGCGTTCAGCCGGAGAAAGGCTGTGCTACGGACGTGAGGACAGGTACACCAGGCCTCACTCTGCTCACAGCCGAGCCTGACTGCTTCCCTCCCTCCCTCTGCAATCAGAATGTCTGAGCTTTTCACTCCTTGAGAGTAACGGGTAGCATCCCAGAGGGGAGAAAGAGCATGATGAAAACGAAGGGGGTGAGGGCAGTGGGGGCACTAAAGGATACTTCCCTTCTTTGTAACTTCAACTCTGGTTCTGCCGAGTCAATGAGGAGCTGCCAGGTCCACTGATGCAGGGGCCATGGCAAGGTCCTATGGTTTCAGGGCAGAAGGGTATTAGGTCAGCCCCAAGTAATCATGGTGATAACCATATTAGTATTTGTTCAGAGAGAGGGGTAGTGTGAAGGGAATCCCATTAAATCCAAGAGGACTCAGATAAAATGATGCTAAGGGTCAGACTGAATCTCACAACAGCCTGTGATTTGTGGCATATGCCACTTCCCTAATTTGCCTCTCTCCGGCTGATGGTCCATGAAGGTGAGGGGGGTTATTGAGTGTTGCCCAGGCTCGGCTTCTGGAACAAGCAAGTCACAACACTGACTGCCTGGTTCCTGACTCTGCCGCAGCCACCCTGGCTTCCAAAATCCTGTTCTGAACTGCAAAAACAGTCAAATGTGGAATCAAATCCATTTCCAATTCCTTGATTTGTATTATTTTCCTTCATTGGCTATGAATACTGATTTATCTCATTGATTTCATATGCATCTTAATTGCTTTTCTCTTGCGTGTTCAAAGTGTATCTGATGCAAGTGTCTGTCTACAAAGACAATATGTCCTATTTATATATTATCTATTGTGGACTGTAAACAGTAATGGCAGAGTCTGTCTTTTCTCTATCACACTTGTAAATATGCCCAGAGGCTAAGCAGCTTCTCCAATAAGTAAAATAAATAATGAATTAAGTAAGTGGACTTGTCACTCTCTGTGTGGAATATTTATGCTTTGCCCCTTATCTCAGTAAAAGGGTCAGCACAGGGTGATAGCATTTACTCTCCTCTTTTATTTAATTTTTTTGTCCCCCTCCTGCAGCCCCCATGCTTTTATTACATGAATCTGAGAGCTATAGTTTCTAGCTTCTCTACATTGTTTACATCTAAAGACATTTAAGTTTGTTCATAGAGTACTCTGAAAATTGGAGGAAAAAAAATTCTCTGTGCCATTAGGTTTACAAAACTACCTGTTTTATTTTAACCAGGACTTTCATCTAGCACTTAAGCCAGATGGAAGCTTTTAAAAGTTATATTTTTTAAAAAGTGTGGTAACAGCTATATACATTAATCTGAAAGAGAAAGAACAAGCAACTCTGGGTTTAATATATTTGATTCTTCCTTCTTTCCCTCCCCAGCCCTCAGTTTCTGTCAGGTTCCTACCTCTCCCTGATGGAGCCCACGCGCTGCTATTTCATACCGCACTCTGTCAGTGACATCAAACTACGTAGAGATCTGCTAGAGCGGACGAGGTGTCTTTATAGGAAGGTGAGGCTCCCGGGCTTTTGCGTGATGATGCCAAATGCTTGCCATTCTTGTTTCACTATGAGTTGTGGAGGAAGGAATTCAGCACATGATAAAAGCAAAGGGTCCAAAGACTGCAAGAGAGTAACTGCCAAGTATCTAGTGGGGGCAGTGTGACCAGGAGGAAAAGTTTTGTAGGTTTGTTAGCCGAGAACCTAGTCACAGGAGATTAGACACCTTATTTATTCTCTCTGGGGCTCAGTTTCCTTATCTGTTAAATAGAAACAATAACTCTTTCAGGATCATTCAATGTGCTTGATACAAATAACCTCACTTCATCTGCTCTCTCTTTTCCCTAGTGTTTGGGAAACAGAAAAATGTATCACATGGTATATTACTGTGTCACTTGATTGACAGATGGATCAATGGAAAATCACTAATTATCATGGGCGAACTATATATAAAAACTGCCTTTTCAAATATATAAGCACCATGCCCACAGGTCAGGGCTTCCCTGGTAGCTCAGAGGGCAAAGAATCTGGGAGACATGGGTTCGATTCCTGGGTCAGGAAGATCCCCTGGAGAAGGGCATGGCAACCCACTCCAGTGTTCTTGCCTGGAGAATCCCATGGTCAGAGCAGCCTGGGCTATAAGTCCATGGGGTCACAAAGACTGACAGAACTGAGTGACTAACACACACACACATGCTTACAGGTCAGAAAACCCAGAGGACCTAAAAGAGGCCTTTCTCCTAAAATGCCCCTTACCCCAGGCCTATAAAACACCTCAAACTTATGAAACTCAGAAAAGAAAAATATACTCAGGATCCTTCTTCACGTCATCCAAGAATGGATTCAACAAACCCTGCTTTCTTTGCCAAGACTCTCAGGTCTGAAATCTTTTCCCTAATCAGAGTCACTGATGTCCAGAATCACCCCCATGCTGATCACAAGCACTAGCTTTCCTAATGGCTTCACAAAAGGACATCAGAACAAATTTCACATTGTTCTAGGGTTGTTTTATTCACCTTCCTGAAAAAGTGGGGTTTTTTTTGATAGCGTTTTTCATATCATCTGTGATTTTTGGCATACTCATTCACACTGTCTTTCAAAAAAGAAACAGTCAAAATATTGCCCATATAAAATATATAAATAGATGGAGTCATACATACAAGCATCCCAAATGTGGCTGAGATAACAGATTACAGGAACTACTACCTTCTATCAAGGAGTTGGCAAGCCAACCTTCTCATTGGGAAAAGAATTGAGAAATTTGGAGGCACAGCCTCACCACCTGTCTACTTCTGCCAAATGATCTCGCTACGACAGCTACCACCACAGTTAACAGAAATGCTGAGGTGGCTTGATGGGAAACTTGGCCTGACAGTAAAACCTTTTGAATGATTTCTATGTTAAAGAACCAAGTAATCATGGCAAAGATGAAGTCCAGCTGGGGACCAGCAGACAGCGGTGTTCATCCCAGCTGGGTGAGTTTCCTACATGCTGAGTGACCTCAACAAGCCACATGGCCCTTTGCACCTCAGTTTCCTATAAATGCAATGAGTGGGCTGGACTCAATTCTATGACTCCTATCCAACACTAACAGTCCATGAGTCAAGGAATGGGAAAATCTGCTGGAAGTGGATAACCTTAGAGAGAGAGAGGGAGGACCTAAAATTGCATATGGTAACTTGCAGAAACGGTGCCTTCGAGGAACTCAGAAGACAACTTTGATAAGCAGAGGGCTCCCTTCCTCCTTCTGTCTGGCCTCAGTATTTCCTAAGTAGCCAGCCACTTACACAGCTCCAAGTTTAACTCAAAATGTTCAATGTTAACTTTTGATTTTTGGATCATGAGTGCCAGCTTCTTCATATTCCTTAGAGGACAGGTCCATGAAGACATGGAGAATGATTAACGTAGGAACAGCCACAGCAGTCAAATAAGCAAAGCTACAAAGAGAAAAAAAGTGACACCAATGACCAGGGTGAGGGCCCCAGCCCTGGCCCCAGCAGCATATTGGAGGTCAACCCAAACAAGCATTGGCTTCAAGAAGCTTGCAGGAGGATTGTCAGTCTGCTCCACCCTAAGCCATGATGGAACTGTTGCCATGGCAACAAAGGTACTTGAGAGGGACACGAGCAAAGGGAGACTTAAAAAGAAAAAGACAATATGTGGCCTAAACAAAAATATGTGACGGTGTAAGGGGTGCTGTAAAGCCTTTATTGCCACTTGTTAAGGAAGACCTGTATAGCTCACTCGTGAGTAATAAGGCGGTCAACCCAAACTAAGGCACTAAAAATTTTATAGCACCCCACATATCATATAGCTCTAGATAGATAGAAAAACAGAGTGATACATATATAAAGGATTTCTGCAGATACACTCACAAACACACAAGCAAATGTTGCTCTGATTCTGGAAATGCCGTCTTCTAATAGAGTCGTTAAATTTACCAATATCCTTAATTTATCAGCTATCAAATTCCACATCCCACCAATTCAGTTCTTAAAAGGTTCAGAAAGCTCAGCTGCAATGAGAAGGAACAGTGATGGTTTCACAGGGAGTAAGACCAACCAGGTGCATAAAGCTAGGAATCTCAGTTCTAGTGGTGACTCCACAACTAATTTATTATTTCACAGTTGGATTAACCATTTTCCTACTGCCATCAGGGATTGTCAAAGTGACTGTTCGGGACTTGAAGAGCAAGGACCATTGCAGCTCAGTGCAGAAGATAAGAGACCACTATGCTCTGAGTCTATGTCCCTTACCTTACCCCCTGGAATATGCTCCTAAAGCATGGGCCATAAATTGATTTAGAGTCTTATTAGAAGACTATAGGACTAGAAGACTTAGCCATTTAAAGCAAACCTGTAGTAAACAATTTTAGAGAGGACTTTAAAAAATATTTTTGTAAAGTAAATGACTCCTTTCATTTCTTTTCTCCCAAATTTAGTTTTCTATGAGTTTTTTTCCAAGGTCAGGAGCGCATAACCCTGGGGAACCCCACTGCACACTGTGTTAAGAGCAGACATCCCCCAAAAGCAATTAAGGTACTACTTCTCAGTCAGCTGAAACTAAAACAAGGGCAGAAAGATGCCTTCTTGGAGTCCATGCTCTATTTGTTCTAACTCCAGGCCAGCAGTTTCAAATGCATGGCCCCACCAGGAAACCAGCTTGCTTAGACTCAGAGGCCACCTCTAAGTACTTTGCCATGATGTGTGATTAAAAAACAAGATAATATGGATGAAAGTACTCCATGCTCACCAGAGGAAAAATACTATAAAGATGCAATGGATTTGTATTATTATTTCTGTGTTGTGCTCAGTCGCGTCCAACTCTTTGTGACCCCACA
The DNA here is from genome assembly GCF_019320065.1 of Cervus canadensis. Lineage (NCBI taxonomy): Eukaryota > Metazoa > Chordata > Mammalia > Artiodactyla > Cervidae > Cervus > Cervus canadensis. The sequence continues at coordinate 4,015,646 of NC_057387.1, forward strand.
GACTGCAGCCCATCAGGCTCCTCTCTCCACGGAATTTTCCAGGCAAGAATACTGAAGGGGGTTGCCACTTCCTACTCCAGGGATCTTCCTGACCCAGGGACCAAACTCACACTTCTTGCATCTGCCACATTGGCACTGTACCACCTGGGAAGCCCTCTACTTATTTCTACTGAGCCATTTCTGAAGCACAGACACGGATACTTGCCTGGCTACTACAGACAGACTAGCACAATCCCCTAACTAAAGGCCAAGTTCAGTCCCTTCAGCAGTTCAGGAAGCATGAACAACCAACTGGAGCATTCTCAGAGTGTCTTGTCCAACACACTGGCTCCCTATCTCTTGGGACGTCCTTCAAGTAGAACATTACTCTCTTTCTCTGCTATTCTGACCCTCCTGTCCTATTACTGAGCCTCCATTCTTGAGTTCCACCTGAGTCACCCTGTGGGTTCAGCACTGCCAAGGTGAGCCATGCTCTCTGAAGCAGGTGGCAACTCTTGCCAAGCTGAACACTCAGAGGCTGCAGGTGACATGATGATCAGGCCAGGCAACCACCAGCACACATGTGTCCCAACACAACCCAAACTCAAAAAGACGTTTATAATAATGGAAGTTCAACGGCTTCCATTTTGTGAAGTGTTAAATGTGTCAAGAGGCTGAGTTAAGAGCTCAGGCTATGAAAGGACACTATAAGTTATATCTCTTTAAAAAAAGAAAATTAGCAAATGGTTCATTTTACCTTAAGGGGGAAAAAAAAGGCATTTTCAATTAGGTGAGTGGAAGGACAAATGCTCCAAAGTGCATTCTGCTAAAGTTATAAGTGCTTTTGAAACCCCTCCTGTCAAAGCGTGAGTAACACAAGATTTAAGATGCCCAATTAATTTTTCCCAGCCACCAGCCAAAAGTAGATGCAGGAGGAGGTTAAAAGCTAAGTGTTTAATTAATATTAAATTTATAAGATTCTCTATCACTGAAAGCATTGTAAAATTGAAAAAGCAGTTAATTTTACGGTTGCTGTGTATTCCTCTGCTTTGATCTTTGATCTATGATATAAAATCACCAACTGTAAAGATTCCCCCGCTTTATTACACCTGTTTAATGGTGAGAAGGAAGAAAGAGAGGGGGAACCTACAGACATGAATGGGAGTGAGGTCCTGAAACTGGTCGTTAGCATTGATCAGAAAGAAACCTAAACGTGGACTATATTCAGGAAACAGTCTTTGACCAAGCCACAGAGGGAGACACCCCCACCACTTTTCACACCTCATTTTTCTAGAGTACTAAGACCAACACAACAGCTGGCTATCCCTGACTTCAGACAAAACACTGAAGCAGAATTAGGGAAGAATTTTCTGAAATTGAGAGTTGCCAAGGCTTAAACTGTTCATTGGAATCAACCACAACATTGCCTTTTCTACAGAGAGAAACTCTGAAATTAGAAAACTGTGCATCCGTCTTGAACAGCCTGTATAGAGATTTATTCCACCAAGGATTCCATCTACTCACCCACGTGGAGAAACCCAGGCCTGGACAAGGAACTCTCAGCCAGAGCAATGAGCCCTCTTTCATCAGTGGCATTTACCAGAGCCCTACTGATAAAAGGACAAGGGGACAGGAATGCAAGGTGATGGGGGGGCGGGGAACCTGCTAACACAAAACCATCCTGAGCAAGGTTTTCCCAGGGTTTCAAAACACCCAATTTCTGCCAGTCAAGACAGATATTTGGTCCCTTTATAAAAGGCCAAGTTATGAATGCTTAAAGCCTTAAAGGGGAGAGGGAGTATGTAGCCCTCAAATAAACCAAACATCTGGCCTGCAAAAACACCTAATACTTGCCCTCAGCCCTTTCCCACCCAAAGCTGGCGGGTGGGAGGGGGGCAGTTGGAGGATGGGGTGACAGGGTCCAGGGAGGGACAGGACTGGGAGGTGGAAGAAAAGAGAGCATTCCCTGCTCAACAGAACTTTGCATCCTAGCCCCGAAAGGAACAATGCGGGCACTTCCGACTCCTGGCCTTCTTCAATTCTGTTTTACATCCAGAGACAAAGGCCTATTATGCAGAATAGATTTTTACAGAAAGGCAGAAGGAGGGTGAGGGGGAAACAGGATAATTCATGTGAGGTGTTTTTTCTTCCTTTTTTTTAATCCCATCAGGGATCTCATTATAATTTCATTATTAGCAGAAAAACCAAATAAGTGGCAAGAAAAAGAATCTCAGCTTAATATTAAGACACACACACACACACTCACACACACAAAGATGAAAGATCTTCTGAGCTTCAAAGCAGCTGCTAATTTTCCCAGCTTCAAACGACTCAGTCAGAAAGACACTGACAATGAATGTGCTTTTGCCACCGGCTCACTTATAAACTTTTTTCTCCCTTTCTGCCTCCCTCCTCAAAATTAGTCCTCATTTTTAACTGGAAACAAACATCAGATGTAATAACAGAATTCTGAGTTCATACATAATCTTCCTCTAGTGCTTTATCAATAAAAATATAGAGGAAATAGAAGAACAGAATGATGCTCAACTGAAACACGGGGATGCTGAAGTGGTGGAATGCACAAAGATCAAGCTTACATACAGAAAGCAAGAACTATACTCAAGGCCTCAAAGCCGGGAATCCATATCTCTGACGTCTCAGTGCTGGCGACAGTCAAAGGGAGAGAAGACAGAACACAAGAGGAAAAAGAACACAAGTTTCTCAGAGCACCAAAACCACACAGCAGTTTTAGATTTTTTTTTTTTTTTACAATTTGATTATTTTTTATTGAAGCATAGTTGATTTATCATATTGTATTAGTTTCAGATATACAGCACAGTGATTCAATTACATATACTTTTTTCAGATTCTTTTCCCTTATAGGTTATTACAAAATGTTGAGTATAGTTCCTTGTTTTATACAGTAGGTCCTTGTTGATTATCTGTTTTATACATAGTCACATCTATGGGTTAAGTCCAAACTCCTAGGTTCCCCCTTCCCCTTTCCCCTTTGGTAACCAGTTTCTTTTCAGTGTCTGTGGGTCTATTGCTGTTTGGTAAAAAGTTCGTTTGTATCATTTTTTTTTTTTTAGATTCAGCACATAAATGACACCACATGATATCTGTCTTTGTCTGGCTTACTTCACTTAGTATGATAACCGCACAGTATTTTTGACTCACAAAAGGGAATTCCAGGTAGGTCTTCTCAGCACAATTCTCAAAAGACAACCACTAACCACGATGCCCCTTAAAAGACAAGCTCTCTCACCAGCAAGCATTTATCACAAGCACAGTGATGGGCAGTGCCTAAATTTAGAAGACTAAATGTCTCGATGTCAAAAGGGCACAATTTAATAGTATAGTGTAGTATAGTGATACATTTTTCCTTCTTTCTTTTTACCATCAATCCTTTAGGTAACAAAGGGTAAGTCAAAGGAAGACAACCTCCAATTTTAAAATAAGCATCACTCCGGGAAGCCATTCTGTCCCCAGGCCCAGGTCCTAGTACCAACAAAGAGGAAGCCCGAGCCAGTGAATAACGCCTAACAGAGGTGGTGCTCAGTAAATGGTAAAGCCCAAACAAAGAACTCCATCCCCTTCCACATTCCTCAACGGTGATCGAGCATATCGCCTTTGGAAGGACGGCCAAAGGAAAACTACAATCACACCTCACTGCCAATAACCTGAGAAACACACTTCCAGAGTATAGATAGAATTGGTGCCCAAAACACTAAGTGTCTTTGCCTCTATAACTGTCTTTTTCCATCAAGAAGTTACAGACTTGAGACAAGTTCACACTGAATGTATGCTTCCAAGAGCTTTCCCTGGTGATGAAGTGGGATACTGCAAGCCTAGCTCTCCTAGGCATTTTCGTTCTAGACCAAAACATAAAAGAGAACACGTTTTCAGAACTGAAGCTCCCATAAGCTAGTGCCAAGTGTGCACTGCTCAGTCGTCTGTGTGAGCCCCTGTTCTGGAAATACTGGGTTGGCCAAGAAGTTTGTTTGGATTCTTCTGTAAATGGTATCTTTTTTTTCTTTTTAGATTCTACATATAAGTGATATCATATGATTTATTTATCTGTCTGACTTAGTTCACTTAGTATAATAATCTCTAGGTCCATCCACATTGTTGTACATAGCAATATTTCTTTCTTTTTTATGACTGAGTAATATTCCATTGTTGGTATACATACAATGAAGTGCGTGTGTGTGTGTGTGTGTGTGTGTGTTACCAAACTGGAAAAAGGGTGAAGGAGTGATAAATTAGGAGGTTCGGATTAACATACACACATTACTATACATAAACTAGATAACCATTAAGGACTTATTGTATGACTATACTCAATATTTTGCAATTAGCTCTAAGGGAAGGGAAGAGCATCTGAAGTGTATTACCATAGATGAACTGAACTGCTGTGCTATAGGTGGCGTGAGTGGTAAAGAAACCACTGCCAAAGCAGGAGATGCAAGAGATCCAGTTTGATACGTGGGTCAGGAAGATCCTCTGGAGAAGGAAATGGGAACCCACTCCAGTACTCTTGCCTGGAAAATCCCATGGACGGGGGAGCCTGGTAGGCTGTAGTCCATGAGGTTGCTAAGAGTCAGACACAACTAAGCGACTTCACTTTCACTTTTCACTTTCATGCATTGGAGAAGGAAATGGCAGCCCACTCCAGTGTTCTTGCCTGGAGAATCCCAGGGACGGGGGAGCCGGTGGGCTGCCATCTACAGGGTCGCACAGAGTCGGACACGACTGAAGTGACTTAGCAGCAGCAGCAGGCACACACACACCTGAAACTGATGTTGTAAATCAACTATACTTCAAAAATAAATAAATATATACACATGAAAAAAAATCTACGTTGTAAGTTGTGGCATAGCATGTTCTGTAGGAAAGTCATTCAATTCTGACGATGGGGACTTTTCTACCCTACGGAACCACTGCGTGTGTGCTCAGTCATGCCCAGCTCTTCGCAACGCCACGGACTATAGCCCACCTGGCTTCTACTTCCAAATTTATATTAAGAGTCATTGAAGAAACAGACAACACTTAGGTAATTTTCACAAATACACTTTCTAGAATTAAAATAGTTGCCAAAAGTAAAAGCTATTTGCTGAAATTTTTATAAGCGGGTTTGCTTTCCTGATGGCTCAGATGGTAAAGAGTCTGCCTGCAATGCAGGCAAACCAGATTTGATCCCCTGGAGAAGGGAATGGTGACCCACTCCAGTACTCTTGCCTGGAGAATCCCATGAACAGAGGAGCCTGGTGGGCTAGTCCATGGGGTCACAAAGAGTCAGACACAACCGAGCTACTAACACTTGATGACAACAGGCTAGGCAAAAATTCCCAACCTTTGTGACTTTTTCACGCCAAAAAACTGTAAGGACCACTGCAAGCCAGTCATTCTAATTTTAGCTTCTACAGCTGGACGAAAGACACACATGACAAAAAGCTAATAGGAACTGAAAAGCACTCTCTTACATGAACATGCATTTTATTAACCCCAATAGCATCTGATACATTTGAAGAATTTCAGTAGGTATATCTACATGTGTATCTGCATGTAAGCACATGACATTGTTCTGTTTACAGACAATGCCTGCTGTATGTAAGGATTTTCCAAACCTTTTCAAAAACTTCATGGTTCCCCCAGGGTCCATGGCCCACAAAATGGGAATCACTGTACTAGAGGAGAGAAGATTCCAATTGAAGAAATATATGCCTCGAACCAATTCTTTCATTGAGAGAAAATGACATTCAAACAGCTGAAAGATTTTACGCACACCACTCCTCGTTTTATTCCTACCAACACCATCAAAATGTTGATAGACACAATACAGATAATTTCCCAGTTTACATAGTCTTGATTGCTGGTTTATAACACAATAAAATTTCTCTTTGGTACAAGATCTGATCTTCTTCTATCTACTGTATATACATTTACTATTACAAATGCTAAGAAAGAGTATTGCAAAGAATAACATAATCAAAATAATATTTCTGACAAAGATTACATGTATGATCAATAACAAGAGTAGCAACTGCTTAAGAAACATTAACAAAGAATTCTTTCCATCCAGTTAGCCCTAAGGTTTTAGGAAACAGTGGAAGGATGATAGGAAAGCAAAACCCCATGAGACTGACCTCCCCATAAATGGACATAGGCATTCCCACCCCCAGGACACACCTCCTTCCCTCCACCTCCCTCTCCAATTCCCACTCATCCATTCTCAGCTCCTGTTTGTCTGAGGCCACATGCAACTGGATTTGTCAAGCCCCCTTTTAACAACTTGTTGTCACAGTCCATTACCAAATTGCATATAGTTATATATTCCACTAATTAGGCTTCTAAAATATCATTAACATGTCTCTTGATCATTAGCATAACGTATGAGGCGTCCTCGTTAGGCACGACTCGAGTTTGTTAACGTGGTAATGAAAGGCACAAGGCAGGCTCGGCAGGAACCAAGACACACAGACGTGGGGACTATCCAGGCACCGATGCCAAGCCACTAAGATAAGGACGGAGACACAGACAAAGGCAAAGAGGAAGAGGCAGAGAAATACACCCTAAAGAAAGCCTCAGAAACTCGATGGGTTTGGCATTTAGAAGGCTGTTTGGCAAGAAGATGCGGTTTAATGCACCCTTCCCAGCTTGGAGGGAATTGAAAGCTGGCAAGGCTCTTAAGCTGCCTAAGCAGAAGAAGCTTTTAAAGTTTCCTAGACAGAAAGGAAACCAAGTACAGAAATCGCCTTTCCCCATTCCTCTGCCACCTTCTCACCAGTCCTGGTTACTGCAAACTGCAAGCAGTCTATAAGAATGACCTGGGGGCGACATTTCTCTGTTCCTCCCCAGGTCCTTTATTAACACCCTGCGAGATGTCTCTATCTATCCGTACCCACTGCGTTAGTGACAATCATCTTGTGTGTAATGGGGCAGGCCTTACCTCCAGAGATGATAGGCATGCTACGTGCAAAAGAGAGAAGAAGGCGAGTATTTAAAGCATGGGAACTGTATGTCTGTAAGAGGAGGGAGTGTCAGTATGTGTGTGAGCCCACGCCGGCCACGTGCCAGACGTGGACAGTCATCTCACACAGCCTGAGATGATGAAAATGTTTCTGAATGTGAGGACTCACAGGACAAAGACAGAATCAAGAACTTGGTTTAGGAAAGTGATAAGCATATGCTGGGTAGAGAATCAGAAGGCATTTGGAGAGATGAGCTAAGAGCATGTGCAAATCAAGTGCCTAATTTGTCCTGAACAAGGAAAAGCTTGGTCCACGTGAGTACACTGTGGTCACAGGCTGAGGGCAGAGGAGGGCAACCTCAGAAACAACCAAGCGACTCTCACTCCTCTGCTCACGACTGTGAACGACTCTTGGTTCATGACTCTGGTCACGACTATACGGAAAAAACCAGTCAGGATCTTGGGAAGTCAAAGCCCCATCCATGGCCAGCACGGAAGACTCTCTGGGCTAGTATCTCCAAGTCTGAGATTTCATACAGATAAACTGAAACTCTCCAAAGCACTGGCAGTTTAGCAAAGAGAGAGAGGGGTCACAATGGCTTTTCTGGGATGAGTTCAACAGAAGCAACATCGGGAACAGAAATCAAGATGTCTGACAACCCACTGTTTTAAACCACCTCTTCCCAGTAGGATGCCTTTCCTGTGCAGGGATCATTTCCATCGCAACCCTGCCTTCTAAGGCCACTTAAAGAAGCACCTACTCAGCATTTACAAATATTAAAGTCACTGCTACAGGAGAAAAGAGACTGGGTAAGCTCAGAAGATACCTAAGCAGAAGGTAGACTAACTGACATCTGAATGAGGAGCCTTAATAGGGTCTCAATGATTCCATGACTTGGTATGTCTAAACAACCAGGACACACTTAGTGTAGTAACTGGAAGTCACTCAGTCATGTCTGTCTCTTTGCAACACCACGGACTGTAGTCCATCAGGCTCCTCGGTCCATGGAATTCTCCAGGCAAGAATACTGGAGTGGGCTGTCATTCCCTTCTCCAGGGGATCTTCCTGACCCAGGGATCAAACCTGGGCCTCCTACATTGCAGGAGGATTCTTTACCATCTGAGCCAGGAAGGGAGAATAAAAGTTAGTTGATCTTATAGACTACATGTGATATGAATGATGGGGGCCTTTTGTTTTAATCTGTGTGTGTGTGTGTGTGTGTGTTAGTTGCTCAGTCGTGTCTGATTCTTTGCAACCCCACGGACTATAGCCTGCCAAGTCTCCTCTGTCCACGGAATTCTCCAGGCAAGAATACTGGGGTGGGTAGACATTCCCTTCTCCAGGGCATCTTCCAACCCAGGGATTGAACCCAGGTCTCCTGCATTGCAGGCAGATTTTTTACCATCTGAGCCACCAGGGAAGCCCTTGCTTTAATTTATTTCATTCTTAAAGAAGACAGAAATAAAATGGTAGAAAACATCTAGCCAAATGCCTGTTCAAACATTCTACAGGAGTAATCCTCTGTCAGCTCTGTAATTCTTGCATTCCAGAGCCACAAAACCCTTTCTGATTAGGTATGTCCATCCATCCTTTTCTCAGCGGAGCTGTTAAAAACCTCCACTGGCCAAATATGCACTCCGGGTGTAAAAGATTCTCAATTATGGCCAAATAGATGGAATGTACACCAAAAGGAATTCCAACTTCATGATTATTTCTATTCAAAAGTCCTTTGTTGCTTGTGGAATGGCTAACTCAGGCAGAGCCTCTGACCTAAAACTGACTCTAGAGAAAGGGTATTAGGCCAGTCAGCACCCCAAGGCCCAGTCCCCAATTGTTCCTCCAGGCTATCCTCTGCACTGTTTTCCCACATCTTTAGCAGTCAGGCAAATGTCCATAATAGGTTTTGAAAACCAAATTCTCCCTCTCTGACTATAAAAGAAAAAGAAAGCAAAACATAAAAAGAGGACACTTGAAAAACCGGAAAAGATGAATTGAAAAGAAAAAAATTTCTTTGGATTGCCTCCCAAAATCTGAAGTCAATGATTACAAATCCAATCATGCATTCAATAATCTACTCTGCCCCACCCCTGGTTTTCGGCTATGGGGATACAGTTGTGGACAAGTCCCTACTTCTTCTCAGGGGGATATGTATGGAAGGAAAAAAATAAACATAAACATACACAAACACATACAATCATGTATGCACAAACACAGGCAAGCATGTGAACTAGTAATAGAGCATAAAACGATAAGGATTATTTAAAAAAAAAAAAATGCTATCATTTCTGCAAGCCTACAATAATTAGAATTAGCTAGAATTCCACTAACAAAACAGCCTCTAAATAGTGACTTATGAGACTTGTGTCCAAAAAGTGAAAATAAATAGATCTGCTTCTCAGAAGTTTAAATACAAACAGGTGTTTTTTTAATTACTTGAAAACAAATTTTTTTAAGGTAGTCTATGATTTTCCATAAAAGTTTGCCTAGATCTTTACAATATGTATTTGATGGACCAGCTTTATGAATGAATCAAAAGTGAACTTCAGCCACGTCTCTGCAATAGTTATCACAAATTCAAAATCAATAAAATCAGCCTTGGTGACATATGGCCAGGATAAAGAAAAAATAGTTCCCCTATCCTCATCTTAATACCAGAAGTTCATGGAGAGAAGGCACCTCACCTCTGAGCCAAGTCAACGGTTCCACCTTCACTTCTCTGAGTGGTGCTCATGGTAGATGCCCCTCCCCGCCGACCCCTCTCACCCCATATTGCTTTCCATCAACCAAGCACAGACTTAGGTGGGAGGGAGCCTCAGGGAGGACTGGGACTTGTATCAGAGAAAGCAGTTAGTGATAGGGAACATTCGTGATAGGGAAAGCAATATCCACATACTTGGCAGAATTGCGGTGAGAGCTAAATGGGATGTTAAAAAGCACCCTGTAAACTACAAAATCACATAAATAAGACTTACTATGATCACCATGAAGCCAGAGGGAAGACTGGCTAACAGAATACTCCGAAAAGCCACGTTTCAGCAGAGCTTTCACCGAGCTGTGCTTGGTAACCACACTACTACTTCTGCAGAGTTCAGAAAACTTCCTGGTCTTATCTCTCCATCGAAAGCAGGATTTTCTTAAACTGAAAAAATTAGAAGATCCACGGATGGTCTTTCAGAGGTTCCTTAGCTTCTTCAAATCACATGGGAAAAAAAATATGTGTATGTAAGTTGACTTTCTGGGAGGAGGGCCATAGCTTTCATTGGACTATAAAGAGACACATGACCCAGAAGATGTGTCCTGCTCTTGCTGTGAGAGGAAGCATTTAAGGCTGTATGCCAAGGATTAAGATCATGGAGGAGTTAATATTTCAAGAGTTTGAGAAAGCATCCACTGCTATGTCCAAGCCAGCTGGTCCTCCAGGTCAATTTCCTCCCCTTGAGGACCCTCCTAAACCCACAGCCCCTTAACTGAATAATCTAGTAAGTCGCTGCTTGAAAGATATTGTAAATAGCTCCAACAGAGTGCAGTTTGGGGCCGCTTCCAATTAGCCTTCACTTAACGGTCTTTTTTTCCCTGCCAAGTTTGTGCCGTGAAGATCCAAGGCCCCACCCTCTGCTTGGCTCAGAGTTTAAGGGTAGGGAAGAGTCAAGCTTGTGATCAAGCTGGTAGATGTCAGCTCAAAAGTGTCCATACGTCCCACCTGAAAGCCGAAGAGGGAAATTAAAAGGTGCTTGCAAGAGGTGTGCCTGGCAGTGTGGCAGCAAAGGGAGCTGGCGTCCCGTGAGTTTCTTTCTTTTGTTTCTCTCCCTCTAGCCTAACCCTAACTTTCCCTGCTGCCACTTATACATCCATGATCATTTTACCCCTTTCTCTGCTCACTGGCTGATTATCTCCCCATTTCATTTGACTCTCAGTGGAGATACAGCCCAGCTAAAAACAAAGCTGTGGCCAATTAAAAGGTGAGTGCCTCACATTAACAGCCAGAACACTATGCTTCAATATTCATAATTAGGTAGCTTTTGAGTGACGGAAGAACAATGCATGTCCATATATGGGACTAATTCAAGTACCTATATTTTGCAATCCAAATCAACCAACGTCTATTTAACTGATTGCTGGGAATTACCTGCGTCCCTATTGCTGGCTGGGAGCCTCAGTACTTCATAAATATTAGAGATGTAAAAGACCACGGAGTTCCTAATGTGTTTATTTCAGCATAATGAATTCTTCAGGCAAGTGATAGGATTACCGAAGCAGAGCTTGGTAAAAACCCTACTGATTTTGGCAGCTCTACTATTCTTCAGGAATAGCATATAAATATGACTGAGGGATACAGCATAGCAATTAGTCACTTGGACTTAGCTTTTTAAGTGAAATAAAACTTATCCTTCTGTAATTTTCCAAATGATCAGCCCACCAAAATTGCCACTGGAGTTTGAACAAAGTTAAACAGAGAGAAATGAAAGAGAAAGTGTGCACTGGAGTAGCAGGGCATCTTTGACAAGATTCATTGCACTTCAGCATCCCCCAGGAGAAGGTTAGGAGCTGGTGCTGATCACCCCTCGAGTTCCTCTAATGTGATGGTTATTCTCCCAATAGAAAGTCAATTTCGAAACTGTTCTTAGAACTTTTAAGGACTGCTTTCTAGTGTTTATTAACAATACTGGTAGTTTGGGGGTGGGGGAGTGATAAAGAGGGTTTTTCAGTTTAGCACAGAAAGTTAAGACAATGCCACAATTACAAACTGAAGCAAGAGCGGTCAAAGAAATGCTAAGTTACTTAAGCAATTCTTTTTCAAGAAAAGAATCAAGTATGACCATCTCTGCTTCCTGCAAATGCTCTGTCCACTGGGAGGCAGCATAGGCTGCTGGAAAGAGAAATGGGCCAGAGTCGAGAGACCAGGGTTCTAGTCCCTGCCGTGTCGCTGACGTGGCGTATGTGTGTGGCCTGCAGCAGAATTCCAGGTACAAAACCAGTGCACGCAAGAGGAAACGAGACCAGGGATGCAGATGCACTTCAGAGGTAAAGCTGTAACCTGATAAAAGATCCACGTAGACCCAGAAGCTTGGGGAAGGTAGAGACTGAGCTTTTCAACTGTAACTGGCTCTCCTCTACTGTGGAGAGACATCACTGCCACAGGGATTTAAAATAAACAGAACAACAGAGTAAACCCACTTTAAGACAACGCTTTCTAAAGGGTATTTCTAGGAATCCCAATCCAGGGAGAACGTCCCCAGCTCAAATAAATTCGAAAAGCAACCTCACTAAACCATACACACCCCTCTGGATGATTTCCAACACACATTACAACAAATATTAGCTCCATGGGGCACAGTAAGAAATGCTGTTTGAATTGATTAAAAAAAAAAAAAAAAAATGGTAATGATATCTAGTTCCAAACTGGAAAGACAAGATTCTTGAATGACCAGTCATAGTCTTAGGTGGCTGGTCAAGTGGTTCTACTATTTTATCCACAATCTCCATCTTATTCTCTTAGATGAACAACATTCATTTGTGAGGCAGCTGGCCCAGGTGAAAGGTTAATTCCACGGCCATGAAACTCAGCCCAGCTAACAGACTCATATGGGGGTTGAATCTTATCACCTTGGCCCCATTAGCTCTAACCAACTGAGCTGACCAGTCCCAGTCATTAGCCTTGGTTATAATCTCTCAGGGAAATAAAAGTTTAAAGGCACCAACATATGGCCTATGGGCTTTAGCATATAAACTTAAGGAATTCTTAAATATTATTTTTTGAGATGAAGGTATGCTATTTCACTCATAACAGGAAAGAAACAGTCAAGGGGTAATATAATCTGACCTCTGGAACTGGACTCCAGGTGGGTTCAAATCCCAGTTTTACCATTTAACAGCTCTATGACCTTGAGCAAATCACTTATTTGAATCTGGTCTCAAAATCTGTAAATTAGGATAAATATGTTCCATTCCTCAAAGGATTATTAGGAGGATTATGTAAAATGACCTGTCAGTGGATTTACCACTGTACCTAGCACATGAGAAATATCAATAAATATTAGATACTCTTACTACTTACTCTCAAAAGCACTAAATAATCTCAGAAAATGCAGCTCTCTCTCAAGTAAGCAGCAAGAAAATGCAGTTTGGGATTTTTGTTTCTGCATTACATCAAGTGTTTTTACCTTGTAATTTATCAGCAAACATGCCTCTCAAACCTTCGCTGAGAATTTCAGTGTGTGGTTGAGGTGGCCTTGGTCAGGTTTTTGTCCTTGAGAACAGATTTTTAAATTAATAACTTAAGAAGCCATAAAATATGATTCAGCTAACTGAAACTCATTCTCCAGGTTTACTCCCAGGAATATATTTCTCAAGGGAGATACACCCAATATAATGCTAAATAATTGCAAGGTATTATTATTTACCCGAGCCTAGAATTTCCCACCAACATATATGTGTACATGGAGTTTCCTACCACATATCAGAGGAGTAAGAGGAAGGAAAAGGTTGGGAGGGAGTCCTGGAGGGCAGAGGGACAGCAGGAGGCTCAGAGCATGGACGCGTGGGCTCCAGGGGCAAGGCCCACAGCAGCAAGCCTCCTGAACTAAGGCCTGGTGACAACGTCAAGAACCGGCCTGGACGTGTTCACACACTGAATCACCCCAGGTTTGGAGAAGAGCCATTGGAAAGTTTACTGGGAGTGACAGAGCAGCCGCTCCAGAGGCCAAATATAGAAAGAGAGTCAGACAGCCTTTCCAGCCCCATCCCAACAGTCCACAAAGCCACATTCCACACGACATACCCTCAGTTTGTCATCTCAGAAGACTCCAGTGAGAAAGATTTCCATGGTGCCCACCTGGAAGTCAACTCAGTCACCAAACACAATAGCCCTTTGCCTCCCCAGCCTCCTGGCTCTTAAGCCCTGAGACCTTTCCAGGCATACCCAGCCCAGGGAAGCCAAATCTCAAAGTCAGTGGGGTGTCGCGGTTGTCCCCACAAGGCCTGCAGGCCCTCCCTCCCGCTCATTCTCCCACTTCACTTCTCCCCTCTTCTGACAGGTCATTTGTAACTGTCTCGCGGGTTTTATGCAGTTGTGGTGGGCACAATTAAATGCTGTTCCAACTAACAGAGTCCTTGTCCAGAAAACAAAAACCACACAAAAGTCAGTCTGGTGACCCTGGCCACATCCAGCCTCACACCACCACCTCGTTGATCCAATCAATGGTGTGGTGGTCGACTGTTAATAAAGCTGGATAAAAACAGATTGATCACAAAAGGTCAATCTGGTACCTAACATTTAGAAGGTTGGCATTTGAGCACTTGTCATCCGTGGGGAATCAACATCATATAAAATAAGCAATATGCCACCTTTGCAGAGTGCATCCTTTCTTTCCTGAAAGAAGGAAAAATTACTCCAGAAAAATAAATGCTCTGTATATCAGTGCAGAGAAAATATGATATGGAGAAAAAAATAAGTTTTCTTTTTTAATGCCTTGTGATTATTTAGAAGATTATTCCAATCAGAAGCAGAAACAAAGTAGTCCCAGGGTAACCAAAGATGGTTAATAAGAAATGAGCTTCAATTCAACTCTTCCATCTTCACACACAGTTACTACATGCAGAAATTGTGTGTATACGCTTCCTTTGACTACCTGAGAAATACGTAGTTTTGAGGAGTCCTCACCCTCCTACAATAAAGGGAAAACTTGAACAGGCTTAGAGTTCAACTGACATGCCCAAGAGCGCCAGCCTAAGCCACCAACAGGTCATGCCCTACCAAACCTGTTTATCATTACCATATGCATTATATTAAGGCCCAATTTAGACCTGCAAGATGTGTGGGAAGCCCCTATTTTTATGAGGGGGCTATATTTTAGAGGGTAAAAATGAAGAAAGAGCAAAGTGGAAGAAATGACCCTTCATCAATCCATCGGCAAAAATCAACAGCCTAGATGGGAATGTTGTAAGAGTCACAAGTCAACAGACACCCAGAGAATGAGAAAGGAGGGAGGGAGCGGGGAGTCAAGAGAAATAAGTCAGACAAGAAATGAGCAACAGAAGACAACACAAGCTTTCAGGGGCTGACCTGACTGTGTGAACCTAGCATTCAGAAGGCAGCATGGTTAGGTGCTGGATCTGGAGACCAGGCCTTCATCATAAAATACATCTGTGTCCTTGGTCAAGTTGCTTCATCACTCTTTGCATCACTTTACTCATGCATCCTCTAAATTTCTCTCCATTCTCTTTTCCTGTCCTTGCACACAGGGAGGGCCCAATCATTGGAGGCCCCTATGTACAGAAAAACAGAATTATATCTTGCTTCCTAGTGTGGGCAAAGAATTGTGTTTGGTTTCTTCAATTCTATGCTCCGCTGCTCCCCCTGCCATTAGACATCCCACAGAAATATTCTAGGAAGGTCATCCCAGGGAGCTGATGGAGTTTCCCTCTAGCAAGGCCATGAGGCCATACTAGGTCTTCCCAGGTTCTGGGTATGAGAGCACCACCCGAGGCTCCAGGAGAAGAGAAAGAACTCCAAGGGGCGCTCCAGCTGCAGCCCCCCAGTAGACAGCGCATGCTCTGGAGCCATCCCACCTCAGACTGACCCTCACACGCACTGTGATTTCTTTGTTTCTTCCCAAGGGCGGCCTCACCAAACAGGCAGGTGAGACAAAGGAATGTATAGTGTTATCACCACAAAGTGCTTGTTTTATTAAGATACGCAGCATTAACTATCTAACAGACACTGAGATGCCTGCTGGAGCTGGTCTGGAAGGCCTCAGGGGCCCCCACCTACACACACAGAGAGCATGACGGCGGCATAGTGACCCCCCCAACCCCCGCACTGGCTCCAAGGACTCCCAGGAGGAGGCGGGAAGGTAAGAAGTGCTTTGAGCACCTCTGATAATGGTGCTGGTCCTTGACGGAGCAAGAAAAGTCTGCCAGGTCGTGTGGAACGCAGGGAAGGCATACAAGGCAGAGGACACAGTGCGACCGCTGGGACTCATCAAGGAGTGTGACCTGTTCTGACAACAGTAAGAGTTCGGTGCCGCTGGGATAAGATGCATTCCTTGGCAGTCCAATGCGGCTTTCGGCATAAATATCTAGGCGACAGCCCGGCATGGCTTGTCTATAAGGATGGTGACAAGGCATTCAGGGTCAAAAACTGGAACACAAGGCCTGAACATGAGCCACTTCAACTTTTAAGACTCACATAGAAAGAGAAACTTAGGTAGAGAAAATATTAATATGGTTGCAATTTGTCAAAATATTTCTAGAAGGAATTTTTAAAGGAAATTCTCCTACAGTGGTCCCTCCGTGCCAAGGACAGTTCTCAATTCAGTTCAGTTGCTCATTCGGGTCTGACTCTTTGCGACCCCATGGACTGCAGCATGCCAGGCTTCCCTGTCCATCACCAACTCCCGGAGCTTGCTCAAACTCATGTCCATTGAATCGGTGATGCCATCCAACCATCTCATCCTCTGTCGTCCCCTTCTCTTCCTGCCTTCAATCTTGCCCAGCAGCAGGGTCTTTTCTAATGAGTCAGTTCTTTGTAGCAGGTGGCCTGAGGATTGGAGTTTCAGCTTTCGCATCAGTCCTTCCAATGAATATTCAGGACTGATTTCCTTTAGGATGGGCTGGTTAGATCTCCTCCCACTCCGAGGGACTCTCAAGATTCCTCTCCAACACCACAGTTCAAAAGCATCAATTCTTTGGTGCTCAGCTTTCTTTATAGTCCAACTCTCACATCCATACATGACCACTGGAAAAACCACAGCCTTGACTAGACAGACCTTTGTTAGCAAAGTAACGTCTCTGCTTTTTAATATGCTGTCTAGGTTGGTCATGGCTTTTCTTCCAAGGAACAAGCGTCTTTTAATTTCATGGCTGCAGTCAACATGCAGTGATTTTGGAGGCCCAAAAAATAAAGTCTGTCACTGTTTTCATTGTTTCCTCATCTATTTGCCATGACGTGATGGGACCAGATGCCATGATCTTAGTTTTCTGAATGCTGAGGTTTTTTTTTTTTTTTTTTTTTGAATGCTGAGTTTTAAGCCAAGTTTTTCACTCTCCTCTTTCACTTTCAACAAGAGGCTCTTTAGTTCTTCTTCATTTTCTGCCAAAAGGTTGGTGTCATCTGCTCATCTCAGGTTATTGATATTTCTCGTGGCAATCTTGATTCCAGCTTGTGATTCATCCAGCCCAGCATTCCGCATGATGCACTCTGCATGTAAGTTAAATAAGCAGGGTACTCTGCATATAAGTTAAAAAAACACCCAAGATGGCAGAGTAGAAGGACACGCACTCATCTTCTCCTGTGAGAACTCCAAAATTAGAACTCGTGCTGAACAACCATCGATAGGAGAATGTTGGATCCCACCAAAAAAAGATACCCCGCATCCAAAGGCAAAGCAGAAGCCCCAGCAAGACAGTAGGAAAGGCGAAGTAGCATTCAGAATCAAACCCCACATCCGCCAGAGATGCTCAGAGGGCTCAAACAAAACCTTGTGCACAACAGCAGACCCCACAGAGACTGAGCCAGACCTTCCTTTGAGTGTTTGAGTGTCTCCTGCGGAGGTCCGGGTCAGCAGTGGCCTGCCACAGGGGCAGGGGCTCTGGGTGCAGCAGACCTGGGTGTGGCATCAGCCCTCTGGGAGGGGGTCGCCATTAAGCCCACCATAGAGCCACCGAACTTACACAAGACTGAGTTCTAAGCAGTATATTAACTCATTTAATCTGCTCGATAACCACAGATCTGTCATTCCTCCTATTTAACAGATCGGGCACTCAGAGGCAGAGTTCAACCAACTTGTTCAAGGTTAACACATCATTTAATAACAGAGCCAGGATTGGAAAGTAGAGTTGGAGTGTAACTCCAGTGCTCTTAACTGCAGTAACTGACCACCTCTCATGAGGCACTGTTAACATGCTCACCTCCAGAAGGGGTGAGGGAGAGGGAGAGGGTAGAGGGGGACACAGGTGGTCTGCACTGGGAGCACGGCGTAAGGCAGTGCTCCCAGTGAGTAAATATAAATATAGAAATGGGACAGTTCTGAAAATTTTAAGATACAGGTAGTGTCCACAAAAAGACCACAGTCAAGGCTTAAGGGGAAGGCGTACAAGGGGCCCAGGGGCCCATCAGATCTCTGTCAGCCTCCCTTTCCAAGCTCCCAGCCACACCAAACAGCACCAGCCCAAGCCCAGCAGAGGAACCAGGGCTGGGAGAGGCAGCTGAACTCAAGACAAACTCAGTCACGTGTAAGTCCCCCCAGGTCCTGCTTTCCTCTCCATTGTCACTTTCTAATGCAGTCTCAGCCTCTGCAGCCGCCCAAAGGCAACGCAGTGGAGATCAAGGCAATGACAGTGCATCTCAGCAAGACAGCTCTGAAGGGGCATGGCCGCAGGAGAACTGCCCAATAGCGAAAGGCTGGCTTACGCACCCGGAAGTGGGAGATCCACACACAAAAAAGGCCGTAGTCCTCACTACCAACTCCAGTGCAGACCCCGCTCTCCCGCCTACCTCCACCTTCTTGATCTAGGAGCCCATATATTAGAGCATGCCACGGATCATTTCAGCAAAAATCAACCAGCACTCTTCTGACCTGGGGCAAAAAATTCCCTCATTGAAATCCTGAAAAATAACATTACATCATGTTGCCCGTGTCAAGTTTATAAATGGGCCAAGGGGAGGCTGGGGTGTAACCTGACACTATCAAAACACAGGCCCTGGGAGAAGAAAGAAGGCCATTGTTGCAGGCTGTCAGCCCTCCTCTTGCTGGAGGTAAAGTGAGATGCAAGAAATGTAAGTGGGAGGCCATGCATAGAGCAAGCCCTCCTCGTTCCCTATCTCCTAAGAAATCAGGCAGACTCCCTCCAAAACGGGGCTTCCCCCACTTCCTATGGGGTGTGTCACCCTCCTTTCTGATGGTGGATGAGCTTAGTAATTTTTATTCCTATGCCCCAAAGCAAAGAAGCATTTAGGTAAGATAGCGAAGTCCAGGGGCCACTTTTTTTTGGTGGGGGGAGGGGAGTGCAGGACTCACATCTCTTTAACAGACAACCCAGGGGAAACAGAGTCCCAACGAGTGTGTGTCCACAAAAGTAACACAAAAATGTGGATACGGCCAGAAGTTAGAGAAAAAATATTGACCCCAAGAAAGGTCAAGTGAATATCCAATCATAAAGCAAGAAATCCTGAAGTGTGAAAAAGAAAAAAAAAAGGCATTTCAAAGTGAAGGACTGGGGTTCAGATCAGGAGACAATAAAGAGACAAAAAAAAAGAATGTGGGGAGGATTATAGAGCTGAGACAGACACAGAACCAGCCAAAAGACAAAGTGTTGGCATAAAGATTAAAAACATTTTAATGGATAAAAGAAGAAAAGGATTTATGGTGAGAGAAAGCTCAGAAAATAGAAAGCGAGACAAATGTAAGCCAGCCTGAGTGGAGACAGAATTCTGCTGGTCGAACATTTCATTTGATTTTCTCTTTCCTTTCTTCCCAGCTCAGCCGGGAAGCATGCAAATGTGCTCCCCGTGGCAGAAGGCTGTGGTCGTCCAGGACAACAGGCCTACGGGCCACCGGTGAACCGGAGAACGCGAGGACACGGCGCCCAACCGATCACTTGTATTTCTGCTGGTTTTCTGCTTGCTTCCACCAAATTGTTGCTAATCCTATCATCACTCCACCAGGAATTTAACCTCTTACAAAAGTTCTCCCCACCCACCCCCAGTGCCTTCTGGGCTTAATTCACCATCAATTAAGAAATCAGGCCACTGGGACCACTGGGTTCCCAATTGCTAAACTCTGCTTTTATGTTAACCCCACCCCATTTTCTTTGGAACACAACAGGAACCCCCTCAACTAAAGTGGAACGGTGCCTCGTGGCCCAAGTGCATCGCCCTTCAAAAGAGCTTTCCCACTGAGCCTGGAACCAGCCCCCCTCCCTGGTTCAAAGAGGAGAAGGGGGAGGGGCTCCGGACCACCCTCCAAGCACAGAGCTTGCATTTCCCTCACAATTCCAGTCCCTCAAGTCTCTTTCTTTTTCCAGCGGGGAGACTGTTATTGGCGCCAGAGTGTGATGCATTAAGGCTTGCTGGCTGATGGCAAGTGGAGACACAGGGGGGCAGGGGAGGCAGCTGAGGTGGCGGCCACCACTTGCCTCAGAACAAAACCTGATGGAACAAAAGAGCCGCAGAGATACAGAAGGTGGGGGCTTTGGATAGAGGGCATCCGTGAACTTGCACCAACCTTTTGGTGGAGCAGACGCCCCCATGAGATTTCCTTCTCTGCTGAAGATGCCCATACACTAACTTCCTCTGCTTCTTTTGCCATATGCCCCAATTAAATCATCTGACACATTTCACTGAGTAAAAACGGACAGCCGACTATGCGCCAGTCACTGGCTTAGGTGCTGGGAATACAGTCATAGGCAAAATCAGAGTGGTCTTCACCCCTGAAACTTGCTTTCCTTCCTTTTCTCTCCCCCAAGTCTAAGGTTCTTACCAAACTCAACAGAAAAGTTTTAGGTGGTTTCATGTAAGCCTTGTGGTACCTGAAGAGCAACACCCAGATTCTAGCAGATACTGAGAATCTCAGAGTACCCAGGAAAGTGGTAAATGGGAAGATCTCAAGGAACAGAGGGGGAGAAAGGGAATTTGGTGGGGGGATGGTAAAGGAAAGGAAGGATGCAGGTGGAATCTACCTCCACATTTTTTTTTTAGATCCTTATACATGTCCTGCCAAGCTTCTATCCCCTCAGGGATAATGTCTCTGATTATCAAGAAGAAAGCACTGATTCAAAAAAAAAAAAACAAAACAAAACCTGCCTAACATGCTAAAGCATGACAGGGTTATAAGGAAAGGCCATATCCCATCAACCCCTCAATTTTGTGTTCTTAGAGACTTTGGTCTCTGGCTCTGAACGTCTCACTTTCTCAGAAAAAAAAAAAATTAGTGCTAAGAAAGGCTTACTGAAAAGTCTGACACCTCTGTCCCCTAATTTATTTCCTCATTAATGAGTAAAAGGGGGGTTTATTGTTTGAAACAATGTCTGTTTCATATCAACTCTTTCCCCTTGTTTTTTCCCCCCCAGACAGTGGAGCTCCACTGAGACCCAGAGCAGATGTTTTATATTTCAGGAGAGAGCAGTCTCCCCCAAGTCCTGAAAGATTCCTGGAATTCTTATACTTAACAAAAATTAGCTACAGAGAAAGAATCATGAATCATGACTTGGGAGTCCACAAAGCCTCTGGGAGCCCATAGTGTCTTCCCTCCTCCTACCAACTTTCCACCACCCCAAATGCTGCCTGTCACCCATAGGGTTTCATGGGAAAACCCCTCTGAAAAATGAGGCATCTGCCCTAAGAGCAGACCTGGATGTTTGATCACAGAAGTCAACCCCCCTGCCATAATCCCAAGAGCTAGAAGTAGAAGTCAGACCTGTTTTCCACTCTTGCTTCAGTCTTGGCTTTGTTAATCATTCCAGAAATATGCATCTCTATTACCTCATCTGTCCAACAGAGGTAACAACATTTGACCTCTCACTCTTGTTGCAAAGACGAAGTGAGACGCAAGTGTGCTCTAATAAGTTAAGTCCTTATAAAGCAAACAGTATTTATATTAAAATCATTGACATCTGGCATTGTGTTTACAAGGACTCTGGGTTAACTAGTACACTTCTGCAAGTGAGTAGGATTAACAGGCACACAATTCTCAAAAGGCTACCCAACCCCAGTCACGTCCCTTTATCACTGCTGGTAAAGGCTGTTGCATTGCAAGCCTTTAACCATTCTACATTTATTCAATAAACATTTATTGAGCGCCTGGCACGGTACTTGGCACATGCTGGAGGCTCAGTAAATGGTTGTTGAATAATGAATGAATGAGTGCCTAATGCAGAGATGAAGAAGACATGGCAGGCTGCCACCACGCTCTGATCCTGAACCCGTATCTGAAATCATTAATGGATTAAGGCGCTCTTCTCTGAAGATCCTGGACTTGGCTCAGAATTCCCAGCTTTGGCATATGAAATGAAACCTCTTTGCCATTCCTGACCCAGGCACAAAGACAACGCACATGTTAACCCTGTTTCACGGAGCTCCTGAACAGGGAAAAGCAGTAAACAGACAAATGTAACACAGTATATGTTAAGAGAGAAATATTAAGAGCCCATTAGGTCACTGCACCTAATGATATGGATAAACTTACGAGTTCTCAAACTTGCCTTGCCTTTTAGGATGCCACTCCCTCCAGGTTTTTCTTCTGTATCTCTGATAGTCCTTTCCTCACTCCCTTTCCTACTCAGTTTCCATACTTTGGCATTCTCGGGGTTCTGCTCCTGCTCTGGTCCTCTTTGATTCTGTATAGACTCTCTGGGATCATCATGTTCCCTCTCTTAACTTCAATTCCCATATACATGCTGATTACACCCAAATTTATGTCCCTAGTCCAGGCCTCTCCAAAACTTCAGGCATGTATTTCCAGAAGCCTCCTACATGTCCACTTGAATACCAACAGGTCACTCAACTCCAAACTCATGAACTCTCTTCCCCCTACCCACCCTTAGCATCTCTGTTCCACCTCTGATATTCCTGGTATCCTTTAACAGGTCTCAAGTCTTCCAAACTATAAATTCTTAGCTTGGCTAATCTGACACTGTGATGGACCAAGTCTCTGGCAATAAAGGTCATATGGCTCTAAGCCCTTGCCCATGATGTGCATTCAGCCTGGTATATACCCCAGACCCCTGCTACACCTGTGCATTCTTCAACATCCAGAAACCCAACTCAGGTGTCACTGGGAATACTTTCCCAATACCTCATGGCAGAGTTAGTTATATCATCCTAACAGAGAAATGAGTTTATAAGATTCTGAAATTTCTCTCTCATCAAAAAACTTATAAGGCAGTATGTTTATGCAATCAAGTTTATGCAAATTTTGCAAGTATCATCTGTTTCCTTGTACAAATAAAGTATTAACTGTTTCATTTATTTAATAGATGTGAAGTCTTTGCCATGTGGCAAGGCATGTTCTAGGTGCTAAGAATAGAGCAATAAGACAAAGTCTCTGCTATCAAGGATTTTATATTCCAGTGGGAAATACAGACGGTAAGCAAATACAATATCAGATTACCATCCATCATAAATTTACTATAGAACTTACCTATTAGAGAAGATGGAAGATGAGAGTTATTTTAAATATACACAAAAGTTATAACTCTTGAATAATGAAAAATAATTTAAATCCCTTAAAGCTGAAAGGAATTTCTGTCACCCTGCCATGCCCTTCTTCATAGTCACCATCATCCACATGCTTATTGTTATTAAAAGAACACAGTGCAATGACAGTTAATCTTCCCAGTCTAGGGGAATTAGAGGGAAGGTGTGAATTACTACAAGTATCTGAATTTAAAGAATTTTAGTGAAAAACAAAATTTTTTAACTTTATAAGACACGATTACTAATTGTTAATAAAATAAACTGTTTCCACAAAAAGGCACCATCAGACATACTTTTTTTTAATAAAGTACTTATTGGAATTGGTATGCACATACATATCGTTCACTTCATGTAAGCTTTAAAAGTTTATTACTTTGAACTGGCTATATAGTCCCTTGAGCAATCTTGAGTATCTAAGCTCAGCACCCTAAACTTTAAATGCTCAACATATATTTATTGGGCTTCCCTGGTGGCTCAGAGGATAAAGAATCTGCCTGCAATACGGGAGACCTAGGTTCGAAAGGTTCGATCCCTAGGTTGAGAGGATTCCATGGAGGGGAGCAAGGCAACCCACTCTATTATTCTTGCTTGGAGAATCCCTGTGGACAGAGGTGCCTGGTGGGCTACAGTCCATGGAATCACAAGGAGTCAGACATGACTGAGTGACTAAGCACATATTTATTAATTTAATTATATATTTATATGCTTGATCAACTGTATTTTTTTTTAATGGGAAGGCTTTCACAAATCACCAAATATTTGAAACACTGGAGTTGGAATTGAGAAGACTGTTATGCCTAACATGAAAGAAGAGGAAAAGCTATCAGCCAAATTCGAGAGTCAACAAGACTTGAGTTCCTTGGGGCTTAAACTCATATTCCAAAAGACTGGTTCATCCGCTTCAGGACAACTCAACTCTGTTACAGTCTTGGAAGCTCTGCTACAGAATTTCAGAGGACCAAAAGTCATCTTTTGCCAAAACAACAAAAGCATTTTCACAAAAATGTTCTTCCTCCACTCTGCTCCTCTCCACCCCTTATATCCACCCCACCTGGCTCACTCCCCTTCATTCTTAGCACCCTACTCACATGTCATCTTTCCAAAGAAAATTCTATGGCCCTCACCACCATCAAGATGGAGAGGTACCTACCCAAACACTCCCATAATGCTCCACCTGTAACCCCATCACAGCATTTCACACCCTGAACTAGAATAGTTTCCTTGTCTTTCCCCTCAGAATACAAGTTCCGAAGGATCAGGATCTATAATGTGATCACTGATGTCTTCCTAGCAATGAACACATTGCTTGATGTGTGGAAGGCACTCTACCTCTAAAGAATAAAGGAAGATGTTTGTCTTGCCTTCATTCTCTCTCTATTTTTGTTTTACTTTGGGGGGAAACAGTAAGAAATTTCAAAGCCCATTTATCTAAAACTGAAATATTTCATACATGAAAAAAAAAAAATTCCGTCTTAGACACAACAAGGTCACAGGGAAAGCCTCAGAGCAACAGCTCAGCTCTACACCAGGACGCATTTTCAGGTTATTACTTAGAATTCTACCTATTAAAATTTAATGCAGTCTTCTCCAGCAGTTTATTTTGTCTGCCAAGCCCTTTATGACTATTTTGATAAGTTATTTATTACATATGGATGCCACAGTAATAAGCAGATAGCATCAGCAAGGACTCGGGGGATAGAATGCAAAGGCCGCATCCACTCCTGATTTGTCAAGGCTAAATCATTAGATCCTGTGACAAGCAGTTATCAGCAAGTGCTGGTCTGAATGACAGAGCCTCCTAGTACAAAGTAGGTGCTCAATACATATAACCAAAGGGTGAGTGAATGAACAAGTATCAGGGTGGAAATGGCCTCCGAAGTCAGCCTGTAACCCTAAGACTGGTAGGGTCACGGTGCAATCAGGGTCAAACACTGGTGGATAAGAAATCACGCAGCTTTCTTCAGAGCAGTCTAGTGCCGTTTGTACAGATTCTGGAACCTCAGTGTCTTCATTTCTAAAATGGAAAGGACACCAGGCTTAAGGGAGACACTGAACAAAGGGCTTTTCACTGTGTCTGGCAAACAGTGTGTGCTTAAAATTACTACATTACTGGGGACTTCCCTGGTGGTCCAGGGGCTAAGGATCCTCACTCTCAGGGAGCCCAGGTTCAGCCCCAGTCAAGGGACTAGATCCCACATGCCGCAAGTAAGTCAGCATGCCACAGCTAAAGATCCCACATGCAGCAGTGAAGACCGAAATCCTATGTGCGGAACTAAGACTGGGCGCAGCCAAATCAATAAATAAAATAAAAACATTTCTTACAATTACCATGTTATTCTCTCATGGGAACAGCTCATACTTAAGTAAATTAAAAAGCACCTCAAAGTGAACTTTAGGTAGATGTGACAGCAAACACTGATCCCAGGAAGTGGAATATGTAGATACTCTCCACACAATCTGTCAAAAGTACCCTACTGGAGAAGAAATGGATTCAGGGCAAGGAAATCACACCTTAAGCAAACTCAGGAGTTTGTTATCTAAAAAGACTTCGTTACCTTGCACAACTTGTATACGGCTGCTCAAAAGCATTTATTGCGTTGAATTACACAAAGACCTCTTCATGCGTCTTTGGATATATTTCTGATGATCCATAGTTTCACATAATAAAGTTGCTTAAAATGTGACTCTCCCTTACCCAGGTATAACTATATTAGCGCTGTGATGGTCCCCTAGCTGCCTCTGGCCAGTCCCTCGAGGTCTGGGTTGAGTTGCATTATTCTTCTCTAATTTTAATTTTTCAAGCATGGGACAAAGCTGAACTTTCTCCACATTCTGTTTACCTTAGGCAGCTATTCAAAATTCCACTCTTCTGCAAGTATCCATTCTGAACTTGGCTTCAAGATAAAGAAAGAAAGCAAACACAAAGAGAAAAAAGGAAAAATAGAAAAAAATAGAAAAAAAAAGAATGAACTCTTTTGCCCCTGCCTTGTGTTCGAAAAGAAAGAAACGCTGCTTTTCTGGCCTCATTAGTTTCACTCTGAGCCTTAGTGGGGGGAGGAGTGGGTTTGGAGGAAGAAAGGAAAAAGATGGGAGATAAGGAAGGTAGGGGAGGCAGACAAGCTGTGGAGGAAGAGAAGAAAGGGAAGGAAGGGGGGCTGAAACCTGACACTAGGAACTCAGGGCCTGCAAAGAAAATACTTCTCAGGACGGAAAACGTGCCAGCCTGGGGAGGCAGACTGGTTCCAATCGAAGCCTTCATTAATGCTGCATACTCTCAGTCCCTAATTTACAACCGTTTAAGGGCAAACATTCTACAGGTACCTTTGGGGACCTCTGAGGACAGAAAGAAATCTAAGAGAAATTAGGTGCCTAGAGAGCTCCCCTCCAAGGCTGGAGCCCTTTCGTGCAGGCAAGCAATTTAGCACATTCGTTTTTGTCTGTTGTGGGCTTTCAGGGACAGGCTGCGGGGTGAGGGTGGAGTGAAAAATACACACAGCCAGTCAGCAGGTGGGGGTGGTGGAAAGGGTTGGGGTGCCCAGGTGTTTGTGGGGGAAAATAGAGGTTTTGTGTTGGGGGCGGGGGTGGGATGTGTGGCTCCGCGGGTGCCTCAAATGATAAAGAATCCACCTGCAATGCAGGAGACCCAGGTTCAATACCTGGGTGGGGAAGATTTCCTGGAGAAGGGATTGAATGGCAACCCACTCCAATATTCTTGCCTAGAAAATTCCAAGCACAGAGGAACCTAGTGGGCTGCAGTCCACGGGGTCACAAAGAGTCAGACATGACTGAATGACTAATACTTTTCACTTTCATGAACAGAGCTGAAGGTGGGGACTCTTCCCAAGCAGCCGGATCCTTGTTCAAGCAATTAAATAAACAAGAACTTCAAAAGAATAAAACAGAAGTGAATAAAGTAAAATAATCTCACTAAAACAATCATTGCTGGGTAGTTTCATAGAGAGCATTTATTTTATGGATTCAGAGAATGCAGCATAACCCTAAAGTTTAGCCCAAGCTGCACACACTGACACCTAATTCGGGGGGAAGGGTGGCACCCTCCAGCAGTCCTCTCAGCAAGCCTTTCCCTAACTACTCTGCTTCTCTTCAGCCCATGTCTGTGTGCGTGGTTGTAACTAACCAGGGCCTGGGAACTGGTTAGGCGACTTTTCTCCCAAGGCCACCATGAACCATCAATCAGCCAAAGCCCAGGAGTCCTGGAATTAGACCTGAACTCCCCCTCCTGCTCCAGAAGGAGGAGAACAGGGAAAGGAAGGCTCAACAGATTATCTTTGAACCAACCGCTTTACCTAAACAGATTAACACTGAGGATTCACTTTCACAGGACCAGGGAGCTAGATCCCCACCACCTAGGGTGCAAGGCTGGAAGCAGGTTGGCACAGCGCTCAGCCAGGACCTGGGAAGGAACGAACGGCAGTGTCTGGTCTGAACTAGCTTCCCTTGCCAAGTTGCTCTCCCCAGAATGAGCTCTGCGGAAAACGGATCCCACAGGCTAAGGGGTCTCATCTTCAAAATATCCAGCTGAAACATTTCAAGTCATGTGATCCCCGGGGAAAGAAAGCGAAAGCTCCAAGTAAGGCAGGTGGCAGGAATGGGGGCGGAGGGGTCAGGTGGACGCCACACCTAGCCCTGTTCCAGGTGTGAGTTGAGCTCCACCTTCTCCCACCACAACTTAAAAATCCAAAGACTCCCTCATTCTTCCCTCCTCCAGGAACTGTATTTCTGTGCTTTTCCCACTGCTACTGCTACTGCTGCTAACTCGATTCAGTCGTGCCCGACTCTGTGCGACCCCATAGACGGGAGCCCACCAGGCTCCGCCATCCCTGGGATTCTCCAGGCAAGAACACTGGAGTGGGTTGCCACTTCCTTCTCCAATGCATGAATGTGAAAAGTGAAAGTGAAGTCGCTCAGTTGTGTCTGACTCTTAGCGACCCCATGGACCGCAGCCTACCAGGCTCCTCCATCCATTGGATTTTCCAGGCAAGAGTACTGGAGTGGGGTGCCATTGCCTTTTCATATATATATATGCTATTGAATAAAGGAGCTGGTTAAAATCACCTCTGTGTCTGCTTTCTGAGGGCAGGGGGGCTCCCGGATGTGTATGGAACATAACTCCTCAGGTGTAATGATTGAAACTGCTGACCCACCAAAAGTGATCTGTCTGAACTACTGCAGTCTCACGTGGACGCTGATCCCCCAAGTTCAATGGGTCACTAGAAGCAAACATTTATGAAAAGGCGAGGCCCCTTTAAGGATGGAATCTGTAGTCAAGGGATACAGTAAATGAACTAGCCCATAGTAGGTGAGTGTACCAGCCCAGTGCTTTAACTACTTAAGGCCTACTACTTTCTTTTTTTTTTTTTTAATTTTTTTATTAGTTGGAGGCTAATTACTTCACAACATTCCAGTGGGTTTTGTCATACATTGATAGGCCTACTACTTTCAACAGGCATGATGTTGTCCCAGTCAATGGGAGAATGCCAAACTCCCTTTTCGCTTCTTGTATCAAGAGAGGCAGCTTTAAAAAGCCGTAGAACATAACAGTGACAAAGTATCTTGGATTTTTTAGGACAGTCCTAACTCAAATATTCTATCTAAATTTTCCCACAATTGTCAGGTCCAACAGACTAAATTGAGATACTTCTCAATCATATTGAACATCATGTTGAAAGTACTCAATACTGGGAGAAGTGCTTTAGATGGCCAGGATGATTTGAGTGCCCCAAATTGGAAGCTCTGAATTCAAATTTGCTTTGGAGAAGTATTGCTCCTGAGGTCTGAGTCACAAACACACACTGGCTTCAACTTTTGTTGGCTTGTTTCAAAAGAACACAGAAGCCTTTTAAGAAAAGCCGGGGGTGGTGGCGGGGGGGGGGGCGGGGGCGGTGAATTGGCGGGGAGGGAGTTTGTACAAAGCCTGCTCTTAACAAACCAATAGGAAAAAAAAAAATGAAAAAGGACACACATGAGGCTATTTCCAGTCTTAACTTCCACAGTACGCTTTTAGAAGGGTGCAACCCACTGAGTCTACGCTTCCCCAAGCAATTCTACTACAGCAGGGCAAGAAAAAGACACATGTCCTGACGATCACCAGTATCCCAACTGGGTTCCCAGTCATCCCCATCCCAGGCCTGTGCCCCTCCCCCCACCCTGAGGGGCAGTCTCACTCCAGGCAACTTCTGTAAGTCTCAGCCCTCAAAGAAAAATGATGGGTTTGAACTATTAACCCTTCCCCAGAGAGGACTGCAATTAAGAAGAGGCCACTGCCAAAATATTCACATGGGATTACTGTAAAAAATAATAATAATGAGCTAAATATTTGCCAGGAGTGCCAGACTTGCCTAAAGAAAGACAAAAGAAAGAAAAAAGGGGGAAGTGATCAAGCAGTAGAAAGAGACTGAGATCAAATTCAGAATTGATCAGGAAAGAATTACACAATTTCGGGAAAACTGGAGTTCATGTTGGCAGCAGAGGTGAGCAAGGAACGGGTGAAAGAGTGGGATTGGACAGGAGAGCTGTAGGAAGACATGGGAAGGGCTAAAAAGAAATCATATTGATTAGGATGGCTGACTTGGCTGAAAAATCAGGAGGAAAAAGAGATGAAAATTGAGTCTGGTGTAAAGAAAACACAGCTTGGTCTATCAGCAGGGAGAAGCTGATAAAGACACAGACCAGGATTCAAATTCAAGCCCTGCCACATGCCTGGTGCATAAGGTAGGGTAAGTCACTTTACCTTTTTGAGCCTCCATTTCTTTTTAGGTGAAAGGAGGATAACAATACCTCCCCTTCCTTCCTCCAGGTGGTTTTAAAGGTCAAATCTGATCATATAAATGAAATGTGCTCTAAACTCTGAGGTACTATACAAATGTCAAGCTATTTTAGACTCTTTATGAAAAATGTGGCTGCCCAGGAAGCCCTTCGAAAAGTCAAGAAGAATAAAAGTGGCAGCGGCAGAACTGGGAAGGGCAGAACCTATTGCCCAGAAAGGATAAGAATTGATGACGAACCCGACTGCGATCTGGTTCTCCAAGGTCTTTACCATATGCTAAAGACTCCAGCTTCCACTTTGACATTAGTTTGCCTATCAGAAAACTCTAGGAATTAAACTAGTTCACCTCCAACAGAAGCCTCTTTTAGCACTAAGAGGGTATGGTAGGCATCTCGATAGGCTCAGGAGAGAAATATCTGTAGAAGCCACAGTGAAGACAATGACTTAGGCTTTCTACCTCACGCCTTTGTCCCCACCTAACTTTAGTCTGAAATTCACCAGCTGGAGGCTCTACTACCCTGTAGGAAGGGAGGAAAAAAGAGAAAAAGGAAAAGCGAGAAAAAGGGAAACATATTCTTATTTCAGTAGTCAGCTCAAACAAACAAAAACCAGAAGCCCAGGAACTGGGAACTCTATAGAAAAATCTGGCAACAATTCAGATCAATTTCTTTAAAGGCCAAGGCTTCTTGAGGGCCCAGAGTTATAAGCTACAAACTCTTCTGAGGTACCACATGTCCACTCAACTCCCCAAAACGGCCATAAAAAATCCATTCTTAACAGTAAAGTCCTAAAATACACTAAAATATAGAAACTTAAGGAATTCGGAGAGGAAACGTACATAGCAAGGTCACAACTTTAGAATCATCCTAGCAAGGGGGCATCCGAATGGATGTAATGGTCCTCTTTGTTGAGGAGTACTCACTCGCTCAATTGGGGCCAACTTGCAACCCCATGGACTGTAGCCCACCAGGCTCTTCTGTCCATGGGATTTTTCAGGCAAGAGAGTGGGTTGTCATTTACCCCTCCAAGGGATCTTCCCGACCCAAGGATAGAACCTGCGTCTCCTGCATGGTAGACAGATTCTTTAACACTGAGCCTTCAGGAAAGCCATGATGGTCCTCTTAAGGCCATATGAAGAATTGGGAAATTCTTGTTTTCTGGCCAACAAATTTGGAAGTATGGTAGACAATTAGTTCTGTGCCATGACTAAAGCTCCTTTATGATAGTTCCAGGCCATAAAGAACTATATTGTATTTTCCAACCATCAACCTTTATCTACTTTCTCAGAAGATGAACATCCTTTCAGATAACCATCAATTCTTTCAACAACACAGGGGCACAGGAGGTTCTTCCTAGGATGCCCTCAGGGGCCATGTAATCCCACCCTAGATTAAGAAGTGAGATAACCGGTAGTACACAGAGTCAAAATGACTTGAAATCATGTTTCCAAAGTTTGTAACTGCAACAAAGAAAAAAGAAAGGGAAAAAAAAAAAAACATGTTTTTAACTGCAATAACCATCACTCCAAAGAAATATTACTAGTGTTGAGCGATTTATGAAATAAAACAAAGATCACTGAGAACTCCTACCTCAGAAACTGTGTCCTAAGCATGCTTTCCTGGAATGCCCAGGACTGCAATGAACACAACTGAAAATAAGTCATTTATTCAAGTCAGGAGGCCCAATCTTTCATCCCAGCTATGCCACTCATTACCTGTGTGACCTCAACCAAGTCACTAAATCTCTCTGAGCCACAGGTTCCTCCTGCATGCTTAGTGGCTCAGTTGTGTCCAATTCTTTGCAACCCTCTGGACTCTAGCCCACCAGGCTCCTCTCTCCATGGGCCTTTTCAGACAAGAATACTGGAGTGGGTTACCATTTCCTCCTCCAGGGGATCTTCCCAACCCAAGGATCAAACCTGCATCTCCTGTGTCTCCTGCATTTCAGGCGGAGTCTTTACCCACCGAGCCATCAGGGAAGCCCAGTTTCCTCCTAGATAATAATTATTATTTTTTAAGAGAAGTTGAGCAACAGAAGAACTAAGATCAGAATTAGTAGAGAGACAAAATCAAGGTAGAATAATAGAGGTAGAAATAATAACATCTTAATTCTCAAAATGCTGTCATGTAGTTGCAACACGCACATGCTAAGTTGCTTCAGCCATGTCCGACTCTGAGAACCAGACTCCTCTGTCCATGGGATTCTCCAAGCAAAATACCAGAATAGTTGCCATGCCCTGCTCCAGGGGATCTTCCCGACCCAGGGATCGAACCCGTTTCCTGCGTCTCCTGCACTGCAGGCAGATTTTTTACCGCTGAGTCACTGGGGATGCCCATCATGTAGTTACTAGTATCCTATTTTATACATAAGGAGTCTGAAGCTGGAAAGTTAAATGTTGTATCTGAAATCAAGATAAATGAAAGAGAAGCTTCTGTCCCAGAAACAAATGCTCTTTCCCCTAGATCCAATTTTCTCCCATATCATGGGCGGGTCCATAATGATTCTGATGATAATCAAAGTCATTAAAAAATGCAAATAGTATATAATAAAAAATGGGTCATAAAAACAAACCTGCATGCCAGTAAAACAAAACACATCCAATTTTTCCCTTGTATTTGTTCTTTATAACTTGGTCTAACAGTAAAACTAGGCTGAAACTGACTTTCTTTTACTGGGAAATTCTACTTTCTCTTTCTCTAATCTGTGTTCAAGGTGCCATACAGAACTCCACCAAAGCCCTAAAAATTATAACCTTTGGAGCTATGCTGTCAGCTGTATTTCCCTAGAATGTATTTTTCCTAGCTAGCCCAGGCTGGGTGTCTCTTCCTGTCATTTTTTTCTTATGAGCCCATTTGCAAGGACAGGGTCTAATTCTGTGTTCTTTAGAGCACCTTTCATGCTGTTGTTGATTAACACTAAATAATAATGATGTTTATAATAATGGTTGTCAATAATCATAACCATAACCATCATCACCATAAATAAGATTTCCCACTGGTGTTTTCTGGAAGCCGGTGAATATACAAAGATCATCTCAGTTTGGAGATCGCCTGCTGAAAGTGGAGCTGAGCTGGGTTGTGACAATGAGCAAATGAATCACATGTAACATGCCGAAAGTGGTGATTAATAAAGGGCTCCTCTTCTCCTTTAAAAAAAAAAAGGCTCTCCAAGTCATCATCCAGGCAGGTAACTGACCTTGTTTTCCATTAAGGCTGCTCAGTCTTAGCTTCAAGAGACATCATTCATGTCATCCTCAACTGCTTTCCCACCAGCTTGCCGCCGTGGGACCTGATTGAGAATTGCTCTATAGGCACTGCCCACTTGGCTCACCAGTGCCATTTGCCAAGGGCGCTGCTTAGGTTTCCAGGGATTTTTTTTTTTTTTCCCCAGAAGAATCAAGTCCAAGTTTACAGGGTTAAGTGAGGGAAGTTCTAAGCAGCACTGACCCCATTCCACTGAGAAGAAATATACAAGGCTCCCACTTCCCCAAGAGCAACGGCATGCTAAGGCATCACAAAGATCTCCCTGCTATGGGCAAGACTACAGTATTACTTTGAGGACAAGCACGCACTGTCTTAGTCTGTTATCAGTGGGAGCCTTCTCTAAAACCAAACTAGAGTAGAACAGGCAAGATGTAAAATTACAGCAGAAGCCAGGTCTTCACAACAGTTGAGTACAGACAGTAGAGTTGAAACGAGTTCAGGATGCAGACTTGTTTTATTTTTGCCACTTATTAGTTAATCATAATTCTGAGCCTCAGTGTCCTAATCTGTAAAATTAAATGGTTAGGCTAGCTGTACACTAACCAATAAGGCAAATCACTAGCCACATGCGGCCAGGACACTTGAAGTGTGGCTAATCTGAACTGTGCTGGAAGAGTAAAACACACATAATTTTGCAAACGGTACCAAAAAGAATATAAAATAGCTCATTACCGATTTTATATTGCTCATATGCTGAAATAACATTTTAGATCTATTGTGATACACTGCTTTTTATTTGGCTGCACCAGGTCTTGGTGGTGGCCTGTGAGATCTTTAGTTGCAACAAACTCAGCTGCAGCGCGTGGTCTCCAGTTCTCTGACCAGGGCTCGACCCCGGGCCCCCTGCAGTGGGAGTGCAGAGTCTTAGCCACTGAACGACCAGGGTTCAGTCCCTGAGACATACTTTTTAAAACTCATCTCACCTGTTTCTTTTGACCTTTTTAACATGCTAATTGCAAATCCCAAATTTTCCATTAAATTTTCTTATTCCTCAGAGCTGGGTTAGATGATCTCTAAAGCCTCTGGTAGCTTTAACAATCTGTGTTTCATTTTGTGCTTCTGAGTGACGTCCTCACAGCAAATTATCAGCAGAAGAGAATGTAAATCTTTTTCTTCACAGAGACTTGATTTCCTTAACTCTAAAATGGGGATAATGCCACATTTGATGTGAGAAGAAATAAAAAAAGTGATCTGAAATTAAGACAGTGCGATGCAAATTAAGTTGTTACAATTATCACACTATACTTATTACTTCCAGCAACCTGGAATGACAGACATAAAGGAAGGATAAAGTGGGAAAAGTTAGATTTTTGAAAGGAGAACATCAGCCTAACCTAGATGTTACCAAGCTTCTAGGCACAGACGAACCCTGAGAGAACTGGAGACAACCTTCTTACAAGCCGAGAGACCCAGAACTATCACTCAGAGCTAGGGAAGAAACCTAGATAGTACCAGTCAGTGCCTGCTTTGGGTGAGAAAAGCACCACGGTCACAGGGGGAAAGACAGTGTTTCTGACCTAATAAAAGCTAGAAAGCAAAAAAAGAAAAGAAGCAATATTTTTACAAACTAGTGGCTATTATTTCATTACTTTTTAACCCTCCCAAAAACTTCTAGAGGTAAGCCAAATACCCACATTTTTACATATTAAAAAAAAATATATAGAAATTAAGTAACTTACACCATATCACACAACCACAGAAGTTGAAATTCACATCCATGTCTCCCTACCTGATTAATTCTTCCCATCAGGAGAAATAGGGAATAAGTATGGGGTAGACTTAGTATTTCTAACCTTTAAAGGAGCAGATTAATTCTCAAGTAGTCCCAGAATCTGGGGTCCACCTATCATTTGGAAAATAGAAGTGCTACCAACATAGCAACTCACCCACAGTCACACGCTAACAAGATAATTGCGTCTGGGTCTATAAATAGGTGGTTTGGGTTTTAAAAGAATAGAAGAGCTGTGTGCTATGAATGCCAGGAAGGTACTAGTTCCCAGTGTGTGCAGAGGGGAAAAGGAACCTGTCATAACTGTGTGTTCACAAGGAAACCCAGGAGGAGTCTTCAGCAGCAGCAAGGCCAGTGGGGCAAGAAGAGAGCGAGGGGGCAGATGTGTCCGTCCACTCAGGAGAGGTGCAGGCGCGACGGGAAGGAAGGAGATCCCCCAGGGGCCGAACCACCTGTGGCTTTAGGCCCTGGACTGCTTTCCAAGCTACCACGTGGAGGCACCATGCCAATCCCAGCAAAGTCGATGACTTTCATTCCCCCTGAGCCAGGCTAGACCCAACACCCTCAGACAGCACTCACCCTCAAGGGCAATGGGAAGCCATGATCACAACCACGGCCTTGACTTCTTTCCTTTCTCAACAGACCATCAACTTTGCAAACCCTGAAGAATTAAATGGCCAGCCAGGGACGATCAGAACACTTTGGATAGTCAGCAATGATGCCAACTGGAAGCAGTGAAAGCAGCTTTGGGAGCTCCCATCACTCAGCTGAGAAGGGCTTGTGTTTCTGTTCCCCTTCTGAGCCACAGGGACTTTCTGAAACCATGAGCCGTAAGAGGACCCTAAGAGGACCCTAGGTGCTAGGACTCCCCGCTGCCCTCACTTGGAACCACAGTCTTGGAACACACCTCGGCTGGAACAAAGACACTCCTTCTCATCCCCTCCGGCTCCCCAGCCCCCACTCCCTTCATCTGCCTTTCCCTCCAGCCACATTAACTGCTCAGAAACACAGTCACTGCACTCTAGAGTTACTCAGGAATCGCATTCTTAGAATAACTCATCAATTATACCTGTCAACTTGCCAACAGTGCCACAGGGGAGGTGGAAAGTCTAGACTTCATATAACTGCAGCAGCAAGCACCCCTGTTCACGGAGGGCCCCAACTTTGCAAATGGCCTTGACAAGCTCACAAGAAACAAGAAGCCAGGAAAATGCAGGAGCGCCAGGTTGGAATGCAGACCCTGTCACCAAGTTCCTCTCTGGCCCAGGGTAGGGATGTATCTCCCTGTTTCCTGACTTGTAGACTAGGAAAATCCGCACCTGTATGCTAAAAGGATGATCTGCCACAGAAAACCTAGGTTAGGAAACGGTGAAAAGAAGTGTCCTTGTATGACTTAAATATGCACACAGACTCAATGTCAATAAAAGGGCTGCCAAGAAAGCAGCACCATGACAGACACACTTTTTAACTAATTGGGAAGAATCATCAGTAACTAAAACATTTCCTGGATGCAAATGCCACTGCTAAATCCCTGGAAAGTCTATTCTGCTAAGTGGGATAAATATTCCATGAACACTATTATATGACTAATATAGTTAGAAAGCATCCCCCCCACCTTTGTTAATCTGTGAAAAGGTAAGCTTTCACTCAACTTAGCCTGAAATGAATCAGTATCCAGGTTATCCAGAACTCTAATGAATAACATAGCCCTTTGATTCTAAAACTCTCTGTGAACACACCTATTCTATAAAAAAAAAAAAATCACTGGAAATGCACTGTGTTTCCGTGAAAACGCAAATAACTACTTACTAATGTCAGGCAAGTTATTTTTCATCATCCCGTGCCTCAGTTTCCTTACTTGTTAATTACTTCCACCTCATAAGATTGTCATATACTTTAAAATGAAATAACATATATGAACAGAAATACTATGCATAATTTGT
The DNA here is from genome assembly GCF_019320065.1 of Cervus canadensis. Classification (NCBI taxonomy): domain Eukaryota; kingdom Metazoa; phylum Chordata; class Mammalia; order Artiodactyla; family Cervidae; genus Cervus; species Cervus canadensis. The sequence goes on from NC_057387.1 coordinate 4,052,513, forward strand.
GGCACATAAAACCTGAATAATAATCATGTATTTGAAGTTTTTAATATCACCAAACCTCAACATCGCCACAAAGAATCTCTTTTACACTTTATGTGGCTTCTCTCTCTCCTTTGTGCTTGCTGTGTCTGACTCGTTGCGACCTCAGTCTTGCAGCCCACCAGGTTCCCCTGTCCGTGGAAGTTTTCCAGGCACGAACACTGGAGTGGGTTGCCATTTCCTACTCCAGGGGATCTTTCCGACCCAGGAATCAAACCCGCATCTCTGTGTCTCCTGGACTGGCAGGCAGATTCTTTACCACTGCACCACCTGGAAGCTATTAGTTTAATATAACAAATCCACAGTCAGAAGGAGAAACAGAATCCAAGTGCCCTGACGCCTGAGATCCATTCCCTATTCACCCCAACGGAAGGAATTCCCAATTCCCTCCATCATCCGAACTGTGAAGGGCGAGGTGACAGCATCTGCCTTCAGGAGTCACAGAGTTGACTGTGATTTTGAAGATTTAGGGGAGCAAAAAGCAATATATCAAAAAGGGAAAAAAAGCAATAGATCTCTGGCCATAACATCCAGCAGGATTTCACACTGCTGTCCTCCGCAGTAAGGCTCACCAAAAATGGCATCTCACAATTTAACTTCCTCCTCACCAACTTAGGCCTCATTTTTCACACACACACCCCATGCTTGTTTACCTGAACTCAGCCATATACCTGACCTTGGAGGCAGGGGAAACGGTGGCCACTGGGAGCCAAGGGTAGGAGCACATGAGACAAACAGTACAAATGAGACAGCCCAGAGACCCAAAGCACTAAAATAAAAAATAAAAACGAAGGAAGTTGGGACAACCACAGAAGCATCCTCCTTTTGGCTTCTCCATTTCCAGTGAGAGCTGGCCGAGGTATTTCTCCTACCAGCCTTTCTCCATGAGGCTCCACATCAGAGTTACGACACTTAACTTGTTTCTCCAAGAAACAAGTGCATTGTAACAGGGACAGAAATCTAATTCCACCTCAGTCAGTGGCTCAGTCACTCTAAGACCTTGGAAAAGTCACTTCCCTTCCTTCCTTGACAATTCAAACCCAGGAACAGGAATCAGAAAGGCATCTGTCAGCCCTCTTCCTGCGGTGACAGGTGGATAGTATCACCTCTACCCTGAATACCTCACAGGGATGCAAGAGGATGGATGAGCCAGCATTACAGCCAATATTCTACTTGCCAGCAATAAACCATTCACCTTTCGGAGGTAAACGGGCTCTTTCCAGAGCACCAGGGAATCATTTAGCACTCGGGAAGAAGTAATTTGCTCTATGGTCCTCCCGTGTCCTGAAAAGTGTTATCCACCTCCGAAAGGTGAGCCCTGATCTCTCAGAGAATTTGTTTTCTCACGGTAGGACCAGAAAGCTTCCGTGTTTCCAGCTTCAGGAAAAACGCTCTCCCCCTATCTTTTTCCCTGTCCCGTTCTCTTCCATTGGCCAGGCCCATCTCCTTAAGGATCATCCATTCCCTCTTCTCCTCAAACAGAAACCAGATGAAACCATCTGCAAACAACTTGGGGGTGCTCAGTGTGCCTGGGGAAACTTAAACAAAACTCCTTTCTGGGGCCACCACCTCTTTCTGCCCCCTCCCCTTCCCCTCCTCCCCTCCTGCCCCTCCTCTCCCTCTCTGCCCTCTTTCTCCTCTCCTGCCCCTCCTCCTCCTCTCCCCCACCTCATCCTCCCCCTCCCCGTCCCCATCCTCTCCTCCTCCTCCTCCTCCCCCTCCTCCTCCCCTCTGCCTCTTTCTTCCTCCGTCCTCCCCTCCTGCCCCTCCTCCCCTTACCCCCTCCTCCCCTCCCCCCTGCCCTCCTTTGTCTTCCCCGCCTCCCCTCCTCCCCCTCCTCCCTCCCCCCCACCTCATTCTTCCCCATCCTCCCCTCCTCCTCCTCCCCCTCCTCCTCCTCCTCTGCCTCTTTCTTCCCCATCCTCCCCTCCTCCCCCCCCTCCTCCCCGCGGTGGTTCAGGGCCGGCCGGTTACTGGGAACTCTCGTCCTCTCTCCCCCTCCCCCCGGCCCTCTCCCGGCTGGGTCCTCAGCATTTGATTCCTGTCTGTCACTGAGTGATGAGGACAAGGGTGAGGAGTCAGGAAAAGGTCTGGGCCACTTTGTTCAGAGTCTGGATGCGAACTTTGGATGAACTCTTCATCAGGGAGGGGGCTGGGGAGGAGAGGAGGGGCCAGCAAGGAGAAATTCACTGCTCTCTGGGCTCAAGCCTCAAAAAAAAAGAGAGAGAGAGAGAGAAAGGGAAAGATTCTCTTTAAACAACTGAAAGGGGAAAAAAAAAAGAAAACAGGTTAGGAGGATAGAAAGAGTCTCCCTCAGGGAAAAAAGGGGCACGGCGGGGGTGGGGGTGAGGGGCGTGTGCCTAAGCAGACGGGAGGCCAGGGCAGGCTCTCTGGGCCCAGGCTGTGGGCTCCAGCCAAGAACTAGTCTGGCTCCTTCCCCCTCCAGCCGGTCTCTCTTTCTTTTTTTCCCCTTAAACCAAAGGGATTCCTAATAAAGCCACAGTAGACTTGTAGAAAGCAAAGGGAGGGAAGAAGGAACCAGGGGTGGGAAAAGACAGATCAAACTCTATGCCATCTGAAAGCCCAAAATACGTGTGTACAATTAAGACACACTTCACCACAGGCATAAACCCCAGAACGTTCAGTCCAGAGTCAATTTCTCTTTTTTCCTTATCTGTGTGTGTTTATGTTTTGCATGTCCGGGCTGGCAACCTCTCCTGTTTGACTTTTTCTCCCTACTCTGTACAGGAGTTCTTTAAAAAGCGCCATTAACATAGAGCTGCAACCACTGCAAAAGCCAGTTTGTCTTCTTCGTGCTCAATAAAAGCCGGCCAGAACTCTTTCACCTCCACTTACTATTGATTTTTCTATTGTACTCTACAGGCGTGCGTGTCTCACTCATCAGACTGTCTTTCATTCTGTGAGCCTCTCTGACCACATCTGGACGTGAGGTTTTTCAGCTCCCAGCGATGGTATCCCTATTTCATTCAATCATTTTGTGCCCGCCTGCCATCTCGCAGTCACTTCGGGTCTGGCCTCTGTCCTCTGGTCTTTGCCTCAGACTCTGGATTTCAATTCCCCCAAATCAGCTGTCCATCCCAGCAAGCAGAGATGAGAGGGGCCAAGGCCTCCTCACATCCCCAGGGCTCTTTCCCCTCTCATTCATTCTGCATATAAAACATAGGCTTAAGTGACTGGGTGGGAGATTCCCACTTTCAGGGCTAGGACGGGGTGGGGGGTGGGGGATGCTACATATCTGGCTCTTCTCTCTCTCCCCCTCCTGGGAGCAGCCCCCCCCCCCCCACGTGCTATATGTGAGGCTGTTTCTGGAAGCAGAAGTGCCCCATGGCTGCAAATGGGCACAACTTCACACGCACACAACCTCTCTGATAAAGAGAGGCAGACAGATGGACGAACGAGATGACCATTCTTGAAGCTTCTGAGAAACTGGCATTAGTAAGGAACTATGTGTATTGAAAACTCCTCATTTTGCGTTCCTACGAACTGGAAGATAAACTCCACACAGCAAATAAGTATGTCTGATGTCCTTGCTCAAGAAAATTGGACACACAAAGACTGGCAATTAACAACAAAGAAAGGGCAGATTAAAAACATTATGTGATGTGAGGATTCACCTTCCAAAAAGGGCTCTTTGTCCTACAAAAGATTTGCTACAAGCCTAGCCCAGGGAAAGTGAAAGTGAAAGTGACTCAGTTGTGTCCAACTCTTTGTGAGTCCATGGACTGTAGTCCATGGAATTCTCCAGGCCAGAATACTGGAGTCAGTAGCCTTTCCCTTCGCCAGGGGATCTTCCCAACCCAGGGATCGAACCCAGGTCTCCTGCATTGCAGGCGGATTCTTTACCAGCTGAGCCACAAGGGAAGCACAAGAATACTGGAGTGGGTGGTTTCCCTTCTCCAGCACATCTTCCTGACCCAGGAATCGAACTGGGGTCTCCTGTGTTGCAGGCAGATTCTTTACCAACTGAGCTATCATGGAAGCCCTGGAAGAGACCTCTTAAATCGTTCAGATCAGATCCCTTTACTTAACAACAAGGCAGCCAAGACCCCAGAGTAAAAGGCATGGACCCGTCCCAGCTCTCCATCATACCCCATCCAGTTCTTCCCTCTGCACACCTCGCTTCCATGAAGCTGAGGAGTGGATTCAAAACAAAGGACACAGTTATCAAAACTGGACCCATACACGTCTCAAGTACATCCATACGAAGTGAACACCAGTACCCCTTAACTGAAGATCCAGCAGTAGTTCATCCCACCTGGTGCATGAACCAGGGAACTGAAACAGGCACACAGTGTTTGGTTACCTCAAACCACACTTGCCATCTCCCTACCTCCCTCACGGGCATGGTCCCACGCTTCATCCTTAGACGTGAAGGTTCGCGAGGTCCACGTCCAAGTTTCATTCTCCATTCAAATCCCGGTGGACTGTCACCACGGTTTTCTCTGCGGGCAGCTAACCTCTATCTCCACGTTCCCTCTGTGGATAACAGTCTCAATGCACCATCATCAAACTCTCAATCACACCTCTCTGTTCAACTCTCTCGAGATCTCAAGCTCCATATTCAACTGCATGCCCCACCAATTCTGTGTTCAACAAGATTTCTAAATCTATGCCATGTTCTAAATCAGCCTTCCACATGCCTGCCAAACTGTGAGTTCTCTCTCTTGCGTCGATTTTGTAAGCAGTGGTGACAGGCTAAGTTAGAGAAAAAAAAAAAAAAATCTTCAAGTTGGGTTGTGCTTTGTAATTTACAATGCATTTTACACTTAGATCTCACTGGAGATTCGGAATATCCCTGCAAGTGGAGAGGACCAGGCAGATGAATGTAACAATGCACACCTTAGAGGTGAGAAAGCTGGCCTGAGGGGCAAGCCCCTCTTTACCCATCTATTTAAAAGTAGAACAGGCCAGAATCTGTCCCCCTGCATCACAGGCCTGCTCCAAATGGGCCTGGATGTTTCTGATTTGCTTTGGAAATGAAGAGGGAAAAACAAGCAACTACTGAACACTCATCACATGCCTAGTGCCGTATTTGAGGCTTGTTCTTGAGAGGGTAACTATAGCATCTTCACCCTTGAGCAATTCTCTAGGCCAGGAATGACATGGACACACCTGCATCTTCTGCAAATAACACCCTTTGCCCTGCTTATTCCTATCTGTCTGCATGCATTAGAGGAACAACTCCACCAGTATAAACCGTTAAACATAAGCAGTGGTGTTGGGTGCATTTTCCTGTTTGGTTTGATGAGTGAATTTGCCAGTAGGATTCTAAGAGTGATCACCTATATTTACGCTTCTTTCAAGATACTACAAATTGCTCTAATTTCCAAGCGTGTGAGTACAACACATATCTTCTCTGTGTATATCAGAGTTTCCAGATTTCTTTCTGTTTTACTTTAGTACCCCAGGAAGATGCCATTTTTTGAATGTCTGGATGAATGAATGAATGTCTATAAGCACAACTTATGCAAGGGATGGTATATAAAGGGGTGAGACTAAATTGAAAGCTATTTTGTTTATTAATAACATAAAGGAAAGGGGTCCTTATTCAAGAAAAAACTACACATGTGTACAGGATGTAAAGAAAAAAGATTAGAAACCAAAATGCTAAAGGTTTCTCAGCTAGACATCCATTTTATTAGTTGCTGAGATGCCCAACTTGAGGTAACAGTCTTGGGTCAGGATAAGAAGCCTTAGATAGAGTGACTTTGCTGAAGAAGAGAGCGGAACAGCCATGGAAGAGAATCAGACAGAGAAACTGGTTCAAGTGGTCTTCAAGCCAAAGGAAATCTTCAAGACTTTTTAAAACATGTACTGATCCTCAAAGACCACAGCCCTCCCCAAAGGCCATAGTGAGATTCCTGGTCGAAGACAAACACACCTATTCTCCCCAGGAGAGGCTTAGGTTGCAAAGACACAAAGGCAGGCGGAGGAGCCTCCATGGAAGAGGGCTCGTGAGGAGGGAAGTGTGTAGGGAAAAGGAGCTTTCTGCTACTCTTAACTCAGAAACATGTGAACTGCACTGGGATGGGGGAAGGATAGCCCCAGAGAGTGACCCTGAAAAGTGACAGCCCGGTTTGAGATATCACAGACTCCAACCAAGGAATTCCCACAAAGGGAGGGGGCTGGCAGGAGGAAGGTGGGGCAAGTCTTCCTTTCCTCCTGTCCAAGGACAGGTTTAAATTACACATGCTCACCCTGGGAGGGGTGAGGGGAGAAGCTTTAGAGTGTGCCCAAGAGAGCGTCTTATTCAATCACTTCCCCTGCCTCAGGGTCTGCAATCACTTTCACGTTTTAAAACATCTCACTTTCAACTCCCTAAGTTTATTTGTATTTGTTATTATTATTATTATTTAATGGAGGAGTCCTTTTCCACCATTCTAATTGAGCTATGAGTTCCTTCCTATGAGGAGGAAACCTGGGCAAAAAGTCAGCAGAAGCGAAGAGAAAGTTGGCCTAACATTTGGGAGAAGTTGAAGAGAAGAGAGGGGGCCTTGCAGATAGGAAAAGACAGGACAATTTGAGGATGGGAGTAAAAGGAAGGTACTGGAACCTGAGCCACTGACTAGTTAAAGCAGCTGCCCCTCCCACCTTCGCCTCACCCCCTGGAAGGTTGTGCGGAGCCAGCTTCCTAAATCTGATTACCACTTGTCTTGACACGGTTCTCACGTGTCCTCTCTTGCATACTCTTCCCCACCCCTCCATCTACCCAAGGACACCCTGGGCATCCTTCATAACCCCAAGGCCAAGATAATAACTCAGAAAACCCAGACTCAAAGGAGCCATTCAAGAATTGTCCCCATTCAATAACAGGTTGATTATAACCAGAAACCTCTTTCTCTCTGAGCACTGAGTTTGGAGCACTTCACAGGAGTGATCGAACAGACCTAAGAGCGATCTACATCCTGTCTTCTACTTTTTGACACAGCGCGGAAGCACACACATAAGGTTCAGAAGCCAGCAGATAGTAATAATTTTGGAAATAATTTCTTAAGATAGGTAGTCTGAAAATAGAAATAAGGTCCATTCAGATCTAGATGAATTATATTTGACTCCTTTTTTCCTTCCTTCTAACACACTGAGTATCGCACATATACCAAGCTCGGGGCTAGGTATGCAGAGGTGAATAAAGCACTGCAAGCTAGGAGTTTACCATCTAGAGGGGGAAGAAGGTTACAATCGCAGAGAAGCCTGCAGTTATCTTTCTGGGAACTGTCAGAGCATACTGAGGGTTAAAGACTGTCCTACACTCAGGTGACCTGCAAGGCTCTGATCAGTGGCGGCCCCGAGCCCTCTCTACCTTCTCCCAATGATAAGCAACTAAGGACAAGGTCCTGTTTTGCATTTCTCATAGTGCCTAGCTTCAAAGTCCATGCCAAGTAAATGATTTTTTTAAATGAGGAAAGGAAAAGAGGGAAGAAAGGGAAATATGAAGGTAAAAATGCTCTGATTAATATAATAATGAATAACTAAAAATTAATAGGGCTTCCCTTGTGGCTCAGCTGGAGACCTGTGTTTGATCCCTAGGAAAATTAATAAATCTAGGTAAAAGTCTGATGTGGGTGTTATTTACTCTTTTCACTCTTTATTTTACAAATATGTCCCAGGGATCATTCATTCTTCCTGGTCTTAGGATCCAGTGTTCTCCATAAGTCATTACAGGAATGGTGGTGATGGTGATCATGTTGCCGGCAGGGGGAAAAGGAACAAGTCTCCCTGTTGAGGCTGCCAGGTCAAGTCAGGAAGAGGCCCCAAGAGGGGCCCACTCCCTACCTCCCTGCAGCCGTACCCCTCCCTCATCCCAGAGTTGGGGGTCATGGAGGCTGGAGGAGTTAGCCAAGGACCTTCCCTGCTAAAAGAGAAAGGAAGTGAAAACGCAAACTGCAAGACAGTGGCCTCTTTCCTCTCAGATGCCCTCATTCCTGATTTTCCCCTCCCCTCTTCGCTTAAGGACCCAAAGCCAAAACTCCAAAAGGAGAAGCAAGCCGACTGGGAGTGCATTTTAAGCAATCTCATGCCTCATTTCACACACAAAAAAATAAAATGTTCATATCTCTTTATATCTCAGTTATCACGCTAGAGTCCAATGTATCCATTAAGATATATCTATCCCAGCAGACCATAAATTCCTCTAAGGCAGGGGGTTTTGATCCTTCTTTTTGGTAAAAAAATTCTCAGTAAATATTAATACATGGATTTTTCCTCCTTTTGGATAATAAATGTTTCAATTCAAAAAATATCACTGAGTATTTACTATATATATATATATATATATATATATATATTTACTATATGTATGTTGATGAGAACATGTAAGATCTTATTATTATTTTCTAGAATTCATTAGCCTGATAAGGGAGTCAGATTGTAAACAAACAACTATAATAAAATCTGGCTAGTGTTGTGGGGATGCTATATAGAAACAGTTACAGTAAAATATGAACTAGAATATTTTGTTCCTATGTTGAGGGCAACATCTATCATATCATTTAGCGTCTTCTTATTAGGAACCATGTCAGAAATTTTGCATGCAGCCAACAACTGATTCACTTTCAATACTAAATGCTTTGAAATTTGAAACTGATCCTACTACCCTTTTTGCTTCTGCTCCCAGGAAACAAAGCGTCAAAATCCACAGCCAACTTGTACAGGATCTAGACTGAACAAGGTTCTAAGACTAGTTTGTTCCAAAGAATCAGGAAGCTATTGACTTATCAGCAAAAGGCATGGGAGGCCAGAATGAGAAAGGATCTGGTGCATGCAATTTTACATACTAATGTTCCCTTGCACTTTATATTTTTCTATCTTTTCTCTTCTAATTGCCGCATTTCTTTAGTAAATCTCTTTGTTTTATTTGTACCTTCTGGTAAGCTCCTTGAATTCCTCTTTGAAATGAAATGAGCAATAAATAAATAAGATATATAACAGGTTCTGTTGATAAATAGAAGAAAATTTCATCCCTGAGTATACAGTCATCTCCAAGAAACAGAAAATTCATACAGCCACAAGGAAAATGACAGGAAAAAAATATAAACATGGGGGGTTATCACAGATATTGAGTGAGCTAGGGCCATACAGTTAACAGTGAATTTATTTGCTTCTATAAAATTTTCTTTGTTAAGATCTTCCTGGAATTACACTGCTTTCTAAACAATACATTTAAATGTAAGTCCTTGACATCTTTCTTTCCCTTCTACCCCCTGGGGTGATGTGACAGTAACAGGCCCGGCACCACCAGCTTCCACGCCCATCTCCAGGACCTCCTCTCCACCCAGGTCCTTGACATCAGGCTGGCCGCGCCATCCCTTGGGAGGCACTGTCCCCTTCTCCAAACTGAGAACACCCACTCCTCAAAAACAAGAGCTGCTCAACGTGCCGTTCTGACAAGAGTGGCTCTACAACTAGGCAGGTGAGACTTTCTGGTCTCACCAAAGAAATTTCCATTCACACCTTTAGAACCATCTGAGGGGACTTCCTTGGAGGTCCAGCAATTAAGACTCAGGGCTTCCACTGCAAGGGGTGTGGGTTCGATCCCTGATCAGGGAACTAAGGTCCCACATTTTCTTTTTGTGGCCAAAAAAAAAAAAAATCATCGCAGTGCCGCGGGCCAGAGTGTGAGCACACACAGAGGTGTGACAGAAGGACAGCAAGACCAGGAAGGGCATGCAAGAACAAGACACTGTGCCCTGCCTTAAGTTCCCAAGTCCCAGGCCTCTGAGAAGGAACTAGAAAAGGTGAGATATGTGTTATGTATATATATGTATAGCCATACCGTCCTGAACGGGCCTGATCTCATCTGGTTTCTGTGTCTGATCCATCTCAGCTGGACCCCTCAGCTAAGCAGGGTCAGGACTGGTGAGTACTGCATGGGAGTCTGGCTAAAGGATTCTCAATTTGGGCTTCCCTGGTGGCTCAGACGGTAAAGAATCTGCCGACAATGCAGGATACCCAGGTTCAATTCCTGGGTCAGGAAGATTCCCTGGAGAAGGGAATGGTTACCCACTCCAGTATTCTTGACTGGAGAATCCCATGGACAGAGGAGCCTGGTGGGCTACAGTCCACAGGATCACAAAGAGTCAGACATAACTAAGCACAAAGGAGAGAGAGGAGCCAAATTTATTTATATATATATATATATATATATATATATGCTGCTGCTGCTGCTAAGTCACATCAGTCGTGTCCAACTCTGTGCGACCCCACAGATGGCAGCCCACCAGGCTCCCCTGTCCCTGGGATTCTCCAGGGAAGAACACTAGAGTGGGTTGCCATTTCCTTTTCCAATACATCAAAGTGAAAAGTGAAAGTGAAGTCGCTCAGTTGTATCCGACTCTTAGCGACCCCATGGACTGCAGCCCACCAGGCTCCTCCATCCGTAGGATTTTCCAGGCAAGGGTACTGGAGTGGGGTGCCATTGCCTTCTCATATATACATAAAAAACAAAGGGGCAGTCAAGTTTTAGCCGACTTATGAAGATAAGTCATGTTCATTGCCTGAAGGAAATCAGGTAGATTCTAAAAAGCAAAGGCAGGGGCCTAACAAAAATCAGGAAACAGGCCCAAGGAGAATTTTGGATTTATCTCCTTTTATTTATGCTTTACAGCCAACCACAGCCAAGAGATAATGAAGTTCATGTACCTGAGAAACAGGACCAGAAGTGGGCAGAGCCAAATGATTTGTTATTTGGACAACTGAGTAGGATTCCATGGGATTTTCTGGGAAGATTCACAAGCTGAAGGGCTGTCACTCAATGGGAATGAATACTATGGTAGAAAAATTTACATTTAGTAAAACTTCCTAAGTCAAACTTGTCTCAACGGATCCTCTCCTGAGCTGTGTGACTTTCAGGAAGTTTATGAAACTCTTTTTCAGTTTCTTCACCTTAAAAGTTGGGGCAATAGGAGCTCCACATATTTTCAGTGTTCCATGCATTAACTATTATTACCTGTGGACAGAATTCCCTGCTCCAAAGGGAAAATGGGGCATAACTTCCACTGACATTTTCCATTCAGCCTCATGCTAAAATGACCCACCAGTACTCTTCCCCCAGCCTGGGGCCCAGAGCACTCTTCCCCTTCAAATCACTTGGACAGGGTAAACATGAGTATAAAGTAACAGCTTAACCATCTACACTGCCTGCCTCCCTTCCTCGGCTGACAGCCAGGACAGACAGACTGTGCGTCTGTGTGTTCCAAGAGCCAGAGAAACCTCCAGGGCTGGCCTGTCCCAGTAACTGGACTGAACAAGCTCCTAGACCAGTTTGATCCAAAGAGACAAGCAACTGTTTCCTTACCAGCAGAACAACTGGGCCTGGTTGGGCCGACCACCGCAGCGAGAAAGTCATCACCAGAGTCTCATAAACCTTAAGGAGACAGGAGGTCTTATGGCACAAGGCCCCAAAGAGCATGAAGTTAACCCCGTGTCTTCTACCAGCAAGGAGGGAGAGGAAGAAAGAAGGGAGCTGTGCAAGGGGAGGGTATGAATGTGCAAGATGAAGCTAACCATGAAAATTTAATTTGTTAAAATAATGACTAGAGAATAACAGATAATGTACAAATTGTCTACACGCATTTATTGAATACATAATAAATGTGTGTATGAATATATAGGGCTATCTACGCATACCCTGATAAAAATTAATTTCAGCTTCTCGAAAGCATCCTTGTTTGTCTCCCTGCTGGCGAGAACCTTGGTGCACAGAGGTAAATTTCACACTTCCGTTCAGCAGTCCCTCCACGCGGACCCTGTAGCTTAAGCTACCCAGGTGAGCAAATGTCACAGATGCTTCTTCGGCAGGCGGTAAATTCCAGCCATCCTGGGGAAATGCCAAGCAGTCTCAGGTCACAGGTTGGGCAAATAGCGATTTGGGGGTCTGGGGGAGGCCCCAGTGGAGGGGAGGAAGAAAGAATAAAAACAAAAGAGAGTGAAAGGAAGAGGCAGAAAGGACAGGAAGCAGAGGCAGCATTTAGGGAAAGAAGGCGAGCTATGCAAGAACTCAGACACAGAACACTTCTCGGGCTGCCTACGTAAAAGCCTGCACCCTCTGGATGAGAGAAAGCGCTCTGCCGTGCCTATCAGCCTGCACGTGTGACATCTTTGGCTCAGAAGGAGCTCCTCAGACACACACCTGGCCCTAAGGAACACAGTCCTGTCTTGGGCACAGGCCTCTGGGAGCAAGTCTGCTGCCCATGATTCCGGGCCTACATTGAGCTGTAAGTTTCCTGAGGCTAAGGGCCATCACTGGCACATTTGTGTTTCTCCGTGTCTTTCATGCCTCAAACAGAGAAGTTTCATAAATATTTGCTACAGCAACAAAGGGGTCAAAATAGAATGCAAACTCTGTAATTTCATCATGTCCTACAGGAGGTCTAAAATGAAATGTCTAACTGGTGTTGAAAAATTAAACCCAAGCAGGGCAGGAATTTATTTTTAACTTTTTCACTTTTCAACCTGTGGGAGATAAGAGTTTGGCCCAATAACTCCAGAAATGTCTGTGTTCAAAAATATGTGATCAAGGACTTCCCTGGCAGTCCAGTGGCTAAGACTCTCTGCTCCCAACACAGGGGTTGTAGGTTCTGTCTCTGGTCAGGGAACTAGATCCCACATGCCACACTAAGAGTTCATATACCACAACTGAAGATCCTGCATGCCACAATGAAGAGCTAGTGCAGCCAAATAAATAAATATTTTAAAAAATATATGTGGTCAAACTTACTTCAAAGCAATTAAGCGTCCATGACTCTCACTTATGAAGGCCAACATTCAGGAGGTGACATTAGCCAACGTAAGTGAGAAGAAGATATATTCTTGTGGGATATGGGCAAGACAACCAATCTTTGCATACGTAAGTCCAAATGGAAGACACTAAGGAGATTCTCTCCTTCGTGTAAACCTCTAAGAAGTTAAGTGAAAGTTGTAGTTACCAAGATATTCTAGTCTGAAATGCCTAAAAAGGGAAGAGACAGTATGGCAAATGAGTAGGAGGGGGCAGTGTCCAAATCAGGAACAGAAAGAAGCAATTATTTTCATTCTTGATTATCTTCATCATTGGTATTAGTATTGCTACTCTTATATTTTAGCTATAATACCTATAACAGTCAGAAAGAACATGTAAACTCTCAACCTATATAATAACACTTCCATCTTCTCCCCCAGAGTTACAGGGATGAGAAACTTATCCTGTGAAATTAATAATGGGCCTCATTCTTCAGCTGGTGGATCAGAGACTGGGCCAGTAGAAATTTATAGAGAGAATTAACTCAAAGATTTTCAAAGTAATGAAAGAATTCAACCTTTCTGACTTCTCACTCTCCCACATCCACTCAATAGAAAGTTTCTGGAGGGTCTATTAGAGGACCTGATGGGTGCCCCAGGAGGCTGTAACAGAGCAATGATAGGAAAGCACAAGAATCCATTTAAGAATAATAATCACACATGAAGAACATCTTTCGTAGTGTAACTTTCTACAAAGAAAAATAAAGTAATATGGCTTAGGCCTGAGCATGATGACAGCCCCTTCCTGCCTTGGCTCCAGCAGGCTAGGTGGGGGAGGGGAGGCAACTGTGTGTATGGGCTAGAGGAGGGGCAAACCACCAAAATTAATTCTTTACTTTCCAAAGACTTGCAAAAAGAAAGCAGCTTGAGGCCCCTTTAGGCCTTCCTCTGAGACAAGCCAAGCCAAGCCACCATATCAGAAACTAGGTCTGTAGGAAGGCCCCCAACCTTCTTCAGGTTTTAAAGAAATCAGGCCAAGCTTAATGAAAACAAATATCAATGCTGTTTAAAGTACGTCAAGGTTCTTTGGGTTAAAAATCTCCCCAGGGGAAGACGCTCCCTGTAAGAGCTGAGAAAGAGAAGATGGGAAGGTTTCTGCAGGAACTTCTGATTATATTACTTGATTCACTTCAATACCATAAAGCATCAACTAGATTACCGAATAGAGAGGAAACACCCAGGCAACTAAGCAGGAGCTGCAAATGAAGACGTGTGCGTGTGCGCGCTGGCGCCCGCATGCACTCACCCACGCGCTTGCACGCTGCCTTGTGAATTTCACTTCTGTATGCAAACCACCACCGCCAGTGTCTGTGCTGCAGGCCACGGTGCCCAGGGAGAACGCAGCACAGCCCCACGCCTGGCTCCCTGGGGACAGGGTGACACCCTTGCTCCTCACCAGAGGCTGACTGCTGTGGCAAGGAGGGCCCAAGCCCGGCCCGGGGGGGCATTTAATAAAGGAAGGATGGCTTTCTCCCTGTGATAGGATAGGATTGGGTCCTCTCCTATCACCGTCTCGGGGATTAGAGGGCAGCCCAGAACGGAGGTGGCTGGGAAGAGAGGGAGCCTGGGGTGCCAAAGAGGAGAAAATCCGTGAAGACACAAGCAAGCTCCACTCCGGGAATGCTCGGCTTCCTTGGCCGCTCGAGGGCGGCCGGCGCCGGGCTCCGGGGCTCCAGGCCGGTTCTGCGCGGGGCGGCGGCTCCTGGCCAGTGAGCGCAGCCCTGCGGGGCTCATTGGAGGCCTGGGGCCGGCAGGGGACGGCAGCCGGCGGGCGCTCCCCAGCATCCCTATCAGCCCCACGGTGAGATCACCAGTTTTCTAGGAGGCGTCGCGGCGCTCGCAGAGACCCCTCCTCTGAAAGCCTAGCTAAGCGGGATGCTGCAGCAAGACCCAGGCGCCCGTCTCCCCAGGCCCAGCTAGAGGCATTGCGATCCTGTCTGAAAGGGCCTCACTTAGCACAAGGCCATGGGGCTCACTGTCCTGCTCCTCCACGGTTTCTTAGCATTTTCTTAAGTTCCCAAAGTTTTATTTTGTAATGCGTCCCTTTAAACTCCTTCTCGGAAACTCCGATTTCTCTTTTCCACCTGATCTAAGCAAACAGGCTCTCTCATCTCTAAGGTTTTTGTTGTTTTCCTTCCCCACTGATAGGCCTCGGGAGGAAGTGGCTTTAATTTATTCCTCACAGGATCTGGTTACTTCTCCTCCAGCCTTTATATTCCGCGCTGCTCGGAGCACCTACCGGCGGCACCCAACCACGCAAGGGGTTAGGGATTACAGTCACCCTGGTAAGGAGACCACACAAAGGAAAGCTGTGCTTCTATCACCCCCGCTTTGCTTTTAAATGTTTGTTAATGTAAGCAGGGTGCACGGCCCTAGCACCTCTGCAGTGAGGAATTAACGTCTATACCCTCCTATCCACAGAGAGCCTTTCAGAATGGATGTAGGCTGGGCTCATCATCAGGGTCTCTGAGAGGCTTTCTTTGTTAGGAACGAAAGATAAATGCAAACTTTCAGTTCTATTAACAGTGGTAATTATAAGGAGGATTCTCTTACAGTGACAAGACCTGGGCTCAAATCACCTAAAACCCTCAGAAAAATGACTGGCAGCCCCACCAGCACAGGCCACCAGGTAAATGTATTCCTTTGACCTACTGGCAGATTCAAACTTGTCTCAAAGCAGGACAAATAGAGAACTTTTCTCACACTGACACTTTCTTAAGGAAAGTCAAACATCTTTCTAAATATCTTCAGTTTAAGTTTCCAGAAGCCCCACTGACAGGTAGGTGGGAAACAGACATCATTTTAGCATTTCAGCTGAGGCATACTGAACAAGCAACTGTCCACAATTCTAAGGTGAAAATCAAACCTAAATTTCCTGACTTCCTGGGCCACACCATATGAACTTGGCAAAGGTATACTGCACTTCCAAGTTTGCAACTATAAATCTTTGTATTTTCCAAAAGCAATTTTCAGTCTAGAATCCAATAGCTACAAACAGATAGGATGCAAAAGAAACATAATTTGCATTTAGTCATGGAGTCAACAAGGTGGATTAAACTGGGACTGGCCTCCAGCTGGCTTTGTAAAATGTGATACTGAATGCTTCAATTAGGAAAAAAAAAAAATCACTACTTTTTTTTTCCTCCCAGCTTGCCTTTCCAACTCAATTTGATTGATGGAAGTTGCTTTAACACCACCATAACCAGTTTTACATGACTGTCTAGAAAAGATATAAGGAGTCAGAGGATAAATTAGAAGTGCCATAACAATGAAAGAAGAATTTCCTTTCATAAATGCTATGTATCGAGGCCCTGGCGGGGACCATGTTAGACCTCATGATCTGTGAAAGGTGGGCTCAGATTAGTGGCTCACTGGAGTGGCCCATTCCATGGACGTTAGAAACATGAGACCATAAGGATAAATGGCATTCTCTAAATAACATAGTAATTTGGAGGCAGGCAGCCTTAGGTCTTAGAACTCTTGACTCAGGGTCCAGCAAACTTTTTTTGTCTCCACATGGAATTCTCTGTACTTGCTCCACTGTATTCTAGCTGTACCAAAAAAAAAAAAAAAGTGGTTGTTTCCACCACCTATTTTATTTTAGGGAACATTTCAAATTCTGTTAAGGATAAGGAATCAAACCATAAAACAAGGAGTCAAGGAAAGAAAGAAGTAAAAAACAGAAGGAGTTAAAGGGGAACTACCTCATCCTGGCTCCCAGTAGTGGGATATTCCCTGCCAGAAAGAGATGCCTTAGATACGTTTTGTTTTTTTTTTTTCTCGCAACATGGCTATCCATCAATAACCAATTTCAATTGGTGCAGAACCACCAGATCAAGTGTGAGTAGGGAACAACCAGGAGTCTTCCTTAGAGTGTGAAAATTATGCCAAGAAAATTAGCAAACAAAGATTTATGCCAGAACAACCATTCTATAGCCATGCTGTCCAGTATGGAAGACACTGGTCCTATGCGGCTCTTGGGCACTTGGAGTATGGCTAGTCCAAATGGAAGACGTGCTACAAATGTAAAATATGCAATACATGGGAACGCCTTAATACAAGAAGTGGAAATATTTCATTAATAATTTTATATTGACCACGTGTTGAAATAGTTGAGATATATTTGGATTTAAATAAAATGTATTATTACAATTAATTTCACCTGTTTCCTTTCACTTTTTTTTCCCCCAGTGGACTACTACAAAATTTAAAACATTAAATTTGGAATGAAATATGGGTTCACTGCATAGCACTATTCAATGGGATTCTTCTCTCGCTAGAACTCTAGGATTGAAGGAAGGCAGTACCAGTGTTGGGATACCTTCTGCTGAGTTTTGGGGGTTCCCCCCTCTCATACAGAAAGCCTTTTAAAGCATTTAAAAGCACCATCAGAAAGTATCGCAGGGAGTCTCAAAAACTTCTGGCCAGGGCTGAACCGGAATAGACAGCGTCAAACTAACCAGACCAGAGGTCGACAGTCATGTGGTTTTGAAAAGATAACAGCAGTTGCGATGTATTTAGCACACTCATGCAACTGTGCTTTATATCATCGTCCTGTTAGTCCCTCAAGCAAGCCTACATTGCATGGTCTTCACTGTACAGATAAGGACACTGAAGCTCCGCTAAGTCAACCTTCCAATGTTACACACAAGTGAGGATCTGAATCCAGACTGGTTTCACTCAAACACCAGGCTCTCTCTGCCATACTAGACTGCTCCTCAGGACACCAGCTGGTCTTCTTGGCAAAGGTCTTCTTCTCCAGGAACCTGACACCTGAAATTTCAGCCATAGAGATTCATTCCTTTGACTTCACTTCTTTTTCTCTCTAACATGCAGATAGTTCTGAGAGAGGTTTCATATAAATCTTGCTCATGTTCACTTCAAGTCAAACAACTATCAAAATACTTCTTCTTAGAGTAGGTATTGATCCAAGAAGACTAAAAAATACAGTAAACCTTAACTCATAGAGGAAAAGAAAGATCAGTGACTGAAGAAAAAGACTGAAAAAATGGAATGCTGAGAATGCTGAAGACCAAATAAATTTGGTTTATTTATATTAAATTTCATATTAAATTATATTAAATTTTCATGTAAATGAAATAAATTTCATTTACAATAAAACTTAAGAATACATCTACTACAGTTACTCTGGAAAAGTTTGGCAATTCCTCAAAATGCTAAGCATGGAGTTGATCTAACATTCCACTCCTAGGTGGAATGTTTTATTTCCAGAGAAATAAAAACATGGCCACATAAAACTTTGTTCAAATGTTCAGAACAACAACAACATATGAAAACAACCTAAATGTCCATCAATGGATAAATGGATAAATAAAATGTGGTATATCCATACAATGGAATATTATTTGACTATAAAAAGGAATGAAGTATCAGTACATGCTACAGCACAGTGAACCTTAAAAACACCATGCTAAGAGAAAAAAGCTAGTAATAAACCATATATTATATGATTTCACTTATGTGAAATGTCCACAACAGCTAAATCCATACAGACAGAGATTAGTGATTAGTAGGGGCTAGGCAAGGGGAGAAATACGAACTAACTGGTAATGAGTACAGGGGTTTTTTTGTAGGGAGTGATAAAATATTCTAAATTTAGGTTGCATAATTTTGTGAATAGACCAAAACCACTCAACTGTAGAATTTAAATGGGCGAATTTCATGGTATATGAAATATATCCCAAGAAAGCTATATAAAAAAATAAACCTACTAGTATCAAGGTTGTTGTTATGACAAAGGTAACATTTTTCCCTCAAGTAGGAACATATGAGGAAGACAGGTCAGGTTGCCCTAAAGTCACTTTATGTTACTCTTCCTCCTCTGAAACTTTGTGAATTGAATGGATGGGCCTATGTGTTTTCAGAGGGAAAATATTTTTAACTATGATTACACAATATCTCCAGCTGCTGATGCTAAGAAAATGTCATCACTAAAAATGCCATTGTAACTTTTCAGGTGGTTGTTGTCCAGTTTGTAAATAATTGAAAACATTTATTTTTGCTCTTATCCATTCCTTTTTCCCCCTCTTCTCCCAACCTTGCCCAGCCTTTTGGCCAGATACAACTCATTCTCACTTTAAGAGAATGGCAAGAGAAACATAAGAAAACAAACCTTAAATTCAGCACTATTTTTCTTTTTTCAGCACAGAATTACAGAGTCTTAGAATTGGCTTGGTCTTTAGGGACCATCTGGTACAAGCCTCTCTTTTTCATGTAAGAAAACAGGGCCAGAAATAATAAAAGCTAACAGTTATGGACTGTTTACTCTATGCCAGGCACTGTAATTTACATGTATTACTTCATTTAATCCTCACAATAACTCTCCAAAATAGGTACCATTTTTATCTTTATTTTCTAAGTGAAAAAAAAAAAAATGAGGCACAGAGAAGTTCAGTAAATTTAACTAGGTTACACAACTGAAAAAGTTGGAGATCTGGGATACAAACCCAGGCTGTCAAGCTTCAGAGACCAAATCCTTAACCACTACTATTATAGTTTCTCCTAAAAGTATTTAAGCTATCTACTTGTCATCTACAACTACTTAGTGGTATATCCAGAACTAGTACAGGTGTGAGGGACCCACCCCAGTTTCTACTTAATGACAGAGTATCAATGAGAGAGATAGTTGACCTAAACTTTACCATGACCTAACCCAAAATAGATGAATTTTTCCACCCACTGCAATCTTGATTTCCACCAATAATTGAGAGCCTGAAAGACAGCTGTCAGAAGTAAGAAGACCTTCTGGGAAGTCACCACTGACCTTATTCTGCCATGAAGGAAGATGGGCTTTATAATCCTATGTCAGTTTATACTCACACTTCTTTTTTCTTTTTTTTTAATTCTGGAAATCACTCTGCCAAATTCTGAGAAGTGTTACCACTAAGATGAAGATAAGACAAAAGATTCAACCAGATAATTCTCCTGATGGGACATAATGACTACCTCGCCACTCAATTATATATTCAAAGGAAGAGTTAACACATTGGCAAACTACGAAATGGAATAGAATACAAGTCTTTAGATAATTTACTATAGAAAATACAGTATCTCTTATCTGTATCACCCAGGGAGTTCAAAGTACTTTACAAACAGCTCATTAATGCTCTGATTATTTTATTCATCAATTACTACATTCCTTAAACCTTACCACACCATATCAGGTAGGGTGCAGGAGTGGAGCTAGAATTATTATATTCCTCTAACCCAGGCTAAAGTGTCCATGCAAGTGGACAGGGTGCTTCCAGGAGCATAGCAAAATGAGCAAGAGCTGTCTTTGGGAGCTGTACCTAGGACACTGCCTCAATCATGTGGTATTTTGGGTGACTTTTTAAATAAAAAGTAAAGGTAAAAAGTATGTTTAGAATCACTACACCAAGTTCCAACCATAACAGCATTCATCTAACACAAGCTGGAAACCAAAGTGCAGGCTCAGTTTCCCTAAGGCATGCCTGTAAAACTGTCTCAAGAAAAGCCAGGGTTATGCTTTAAATGAAAAAATTAAAATGCTTTCCTATTTAAATATGTTTAATATCTGAGTTTGTGTTTGTTTGCTTGTTTGGGGGTAAATGTTTTAATTTTGCCAACAATAACCAAAAGCATACGAATGTCAGCAGAGCAGAGAAGCAAAGGCATGTGGAAGAGGCTGGACCCCAGCAGTGAGCCAGACCCTGCCACTCTCCACCCAGGGTGCAGCCTGCCGCCCGCCTGGGCACCCAGCACCCTCACTGCTCCCAGCTCCCAACAGCCCACAAGGCCTGGATCACAGGTCTCCCCTGTGCCTTTCCCCGACTCATAAACCTTCTTCGAGCTTCCTCAGTTTCCCTTAAATTCTCCTCATTCCCAGTCCTCATAGACATCCAATTGCTAGAAAACATGACACCAAATTTCCAAAGACCTCACTGGGGCAGGTCTGACTCCGGCTGCTCGCTGCCCTCTTCTCCCCACTTCTCAGGTGCCAGAATGGGTGCAAATCGGCTTCTAAAAGTGGAGGACAATGACTGGACAGAAGGGATGCTTCTCATCAGAAACGGATACTGCGTCTTCCACGGAGTCGTATTACTATAGGTCTACTGCTGGTATCCAGATCAGAATAAATATACAGGGTCTAATCACCCTGCCTTCTGCTCACACACTGCGCCTGAAAGGGTGGCATCAAGTAACTCCCCTTCATTTGCTCCCTTGCTCTCTCTCTGCCCCTTCCACACACACACACAAAATTTGAATTCTGTCATCAGCAAGAAAAAGTTTTTTCGCTTTTGCCTTCTAGAGATGAGCATTTACGAAAAGTCACTCCTGTCATGTCAGTCCCCAAAAGAATCTGATCAGAGGCATCTCTAAATTGTTTGAAGTTATTTCACTCCTGTTCTCTGCTCAAGGCCTAATCCTTTCAGAATTATTTTCCTAAAACATAAACTTCCTTCCACGGTGTTCCCTCCACCTACATATACAAGCACACACACATACACATGTATGCACATGCGTGCACACACACACAAATTATTCTCTAAAGCTATGAAAAGATGAGAAGCAGAAATCTCATAATGTAATTGCTATACTAAAAAGAAGTGGCAGGTGAGAATTAATAAGAGGGTGGGAAAAAACTGAAACACAGTAGTAGAGATAAGAAAAAAAAAAAAAAACTAGAGCCTGTGATGGGAGTGTTAATTGAACAGAGAGAATAAAGGAAGGAGAGAGAGAACAAAAGGGCATTAAGTAAACAAAACATAATTTTTTAATATCCTTCAGTGATTTGATTTAACTTCACAGCAGACGATGCTCAGAGGAAAATTTGCTGAAAACTGCCATATATAGCTATTTTGTTCTAAAATTAAAAACTATTCACAACAATTACAGCTATTCATTACTATCTATAAATAGTCTCCTTAGTAAATGGCAACCAATATTTTGTGTTTTTTCCTCATTTTTAAACCGGCATGATTTTTGACACGGAAATTTTTTTAAAATCAAGAAATGTTTAAAAATATGGTTAAGGTCCTTTTAAGAAATTCAGTATGTTTTAATTTTTTTTTTCTCCTTCTCTCCATCCCATCAACCTCACTACCACCACCTCTACACATATGCAAAACACAGTCTATTGCTAATATGTCAGAAGACAAGGAATGGTTCTTAAGAAATGAAAGAAAATGAGGTATTAAAAGGTCCAAAACTCTCTATGAAATCTCTATGCTCCCAGAAGGAAAAAGCAGATAAAAGCCGCCTCTGAAACATACTTGCTAGAGGTCTTGACAGAGTTTTCCTACTGTCTGAGATTTGCTGCCTGAGAATTGTTCAGGCATTCCTTGTTCTTGGCATTTTTATTTAAAAAAGCAAAAAGGTATCAAAATAAAAACTTACCGACATTTCTCAACAAGAAGACTCTTGGGTTCTTTTTTTTTCCCTGAATATCCCCACAGTAATTTCTGAGTAAATACCTATCAATCAACTGTAATCTAGACGGTGCTGCCTACTTTAGGTGTTATGCGTGTCTGTTTCTTTAAAGTTCCAAAAGGTTGGTAAGACAATCTTAGCTAGTTTCCCTCCAAATTTCTGAGTTTCCCAATGAAAGTCTTTGACAAAAATCAAAAAAGCAAAAGCCGCCAAGGAATGCAATCCCCAGGCTCCTGTCAGGGTCCTGACTTCCTTGTAAAGACCTAGGTAAGCCCACGTAGTGCTCCCGTGAGAATCCAAACAAGCAGAGCCCACCCTAAATCAAATCACCTCTGCAATACTTGGGAAGGAAGCTCAAAAATACTCATTCAGTGTAAAGACTAGAAAGTAACAATAGGGAAACTCCCCAACAATGAAAGAATGTACATGAACTGATCATCCAAACAATCTTGTCACTAGCTCTGTATCAAGAAGCGGCGGGAAAAAGAGCTCCAACAACTTCACAGACACGATGTGTTGCGGGCACATCAACCATATGGAAGATTTGCCAGCTCTCGGAATGAGGGTGAGGTCGATCTTGAGTAAGTAAGCGTGCTTTACAATCAAAGAGTTCTTTTCAACACACCGCAACTGTCTCCTACCTACAACACGGAACACTCAACATTCCAGGAGAGGTTTCTTCCTTCTCCTTAATCCTTCTGATACACAAGTTGAGGAACAGGAGAAAGGTCTTTCTTTTTTCCTCTTTTTATTTTACTATTTTTTTTGTACTCTCACCCATGGGTGTCCTCTTAATGCAAAACTTCTGTGTGTATGTGTGGGTGTTTCCCTCTTAACACACGGTCAGTTACCCTTATTATTTTCAATTCACAGTATTCACTAAACTATTTTTAAAAATATATTATTTGAAAGACAGCATACAAAACCTTAATTTAGATTTCTAAAAAGCTCCAAACATTAGTGTAACTCAATAACAGAAAAATTTTAAAACAAAATATATAATCCAACAATAAATTATACCTTTAGAGCATGATTTTGACCGACAAAACTGCTTCTCATCACCATAGTTTAGGCAATACTCATGTGAGGAGCAAACTCTTGAATCCACACTAGAACCATATCTATATTCACATCCATCCACTTTGATCTATTGCCTTAGCAGTAGATTTTAATTAGAAGACTAGAATTAAACACTTTGACCACAATATACATTTAAATGCCCTGATAGACTTCCTTTCAATGAAAATCTGATAGTGTCTTAAAGAGTCTCTTTAGACTGAATTATCAAATATGCCTTTATAACTTGATTCTGTATTTTATGAAGCAAGATCAGCAGGAATGCATACCCAATCAGCAACAGATTTCAACAAATCAAATATTCCAGGTAAATAAGAATCAGAGAAAAAAGAAACTGAGAAGGAAGAAAAAAACAAAAGATAAAGAAATATATACGCACTTAGGTTTCTTGCTCCAGGCTAATAGAGAAAAAAAAAACTAAAAAGTGTGACAACCTGAAAAAGCCCTTTTGATATTTGAATGCACAACCCATACATTTCTTAAAAGGTGTATCACAGCTAAAATAATGCAATTCCCAGCTTTGTAATAAGGTTAGGCTTTGGCAAGGAAACCTGGAAGACTTACAAGATCTGAACATCACTGCTCAGGTGCTTTGTTTGGGATGTCACGCACAACACAAATAACATTCAACAAAGGAGCTGCTTACTAATTTTCCATACATTTCAAGGCCCGAGTAATTACACATTCGATCAATGGTCACATCTTGAAACTATTCATTTTTTAAAACAGAAACACAGAGAGCCCTCAAAAAGAAAGCCACCCTGTGTGCCCTCAGAGCCCCTCCTTCCTTTTTTTATGTGTAACTATCAATGTATATCAACCGGGCATGCAATCATATTTATTGTCACTTTCATTCATGTCATGCCCTTGCTTATATGGTTTAGATATGAATTATTGACTGTTACACTCCTTGTTGTAAAAAATAAATAAATAAATAGGATGTCAGGTACTCTGCGCTGCTCCGCAGCGAGCGACCAAGTCAGAGGCCAGCAGAAGCTCCCGCTTTATGGAACCACCCCTCGTCCCCATCTTTATGCCCTGGCTTCAGATTGCCTTCTCAACTCTTTCTTTTTACAAGGGAGAGACTCACCCACTTTGGAAAATTAAGGATTAAAATAAACAAACAAGAGGATGTTGCTAAGTGTCCTTCCCAGAGCATCTGTTGTTTAAGAACACCTCTGATTGATGACTGCTATTTTTTAATTGTTGCTTTAAAATGTAAATGCCCTCCTGGGACGTGTTATAAGTGTGTTAGTTCATGATATGAGGTCTAGAAAGTAGAAAAACGACAGAATGAGTGAGCTCGTCGCATTCTCTTCTCCTAAACCCAGCGATTCTCCCAGCTATAAAATCACAGGGCGCTCAGATACCGATAACCTGATGTCGTGTGACGCGTTCCACAAAGGTATCTGACAACACTCTGTCAAGAACTCTAGTTTGCTGCTTCATGTAATTACAAGGAAAAAAGAAGAGGAAACTTTAAACACTTTAGCAACCCCATGCCCAACTCCAAAAACACTGTCTTAAAGATGGGCCAAAATATATTCCTTTAAGAAGTGGACTTTTACTTTCGTATTTTTCCCCCACAGGCACATCATTCTGTAAATTCCCCTTCAGAACCTCTGTTTTAGCTTCAATTTCAAAGAGGCCAGGAATAGAGTTAAGGCCAACAAACCGCTAATGTCTGGTAATAACTGTCAAAGAAACTTGCTGCTTTCTGTTCCAGGAAGCAAGGCTACTAGGACTTCCTATTGGAATATGCGATCAATCTTGAAAGTACTTCTATTCTGAAATTTTAATATTTAAATAATGGGTTCCTGATTGCCAGTTAAGTGGTCAATTGGCCAAAGAAAATGCTTAAATGTTGGAATCTCATTCCTACCTGTTTTCTCTTTGATTTCACACAAGACATTAAACAAGGCAGGCTTCATTCTGTGGCAGTTTAAAGCATGTTTTCTGCAAGAAAGAAACAACAACAGAATAGCTTAGGTGGACTCCTGGGATCAAGCTGCTGATAATGCACAGGGGGAAAAAATTGAGCATTTAGCCAAAATTATAGACCAAGCATAACTCTGTGGCATGCTTCAATTGCTTTATGACTTAATATAAAGAGTCCCGCCATAGAAAAAGAAATAATGTTAATTAGCAGGGAGAGAGCAGGGATTTAACTACAGAACAGAACTAACCTCAATTATGCTCATTTAGGAAGAGTTTGGGGTTTTCTGTTTTGTTTTGTTTTGTTTTTTATGAGTAGTTTAATCCAAGTGGAAGTCTTAAACCAATAATCCTATCCAGGGCAATGAAAACACGGCAGAGTCAAATGCATGGGTTAACAGTTTTGTATAATCTACGCAACCACCATAGCCTAGGAGCTCTCTGCTTTTCAGTTCGTGTGTGTGTGTGTGTGTGTGTGTGTTTTCAAATTTAATTCATCCATGTGTTTGAATTCATTCCGCAGATGCCCCTGTATTCTCATAAACACAAGATGCTTGAAAGGTCTTCTGAACAGAACTGTCAATTTATAAAATTTCAGTCCCCAAGTTAAAGAGTATGGAAATGCATTGCCAGGGGGCAAACATACCCATATGGGGAATAGATTCATTTCTCTGTGTTCACATTATGTCGCTTGTGCACACACTGCTTATTTGCAGGTGTTGAAATTCAATTATTTACAATTAGGACCTTGCACCCATTGGGGAAAAAAATAAATACAATTCTGCCTTTTAGATTAGTGATTTACCTGGTTCTTATATGTGTCTGTATTCAGCAAGCACTTAAGGACCAAAACAATACCTTTCCCTTGATTTTACTCTGGAAGCACTTAGCAGAAGGATATTGTTTTGGAAACAAAATACTGATCATATCAGCTATTAGTTAAGGGAATTGTGTTGACTAACTAAAATGAATGTATAAAGATAAATGGAAACCTCTGGCACTGAAGACACATGCAATTCTTTTTAAATTCCTTTCAAAGTTAAAAAAATAGATACACATCCTGAGGAACGGAAACCAGAAGCATGCTCTATCTACTGTACAGTAGAAGAGTCAAAATCTCAAAATTCAAGAGTATCAAAATAAACATAAACATTGCGTCTAAAATACGAAGGGTTCACTATATAAATAATAAAAGTACATTATGAAGATGTGACTAAGGAAAGGAAAACCCAGTTAAAGTATTTGCTGAGTTACATTAACTAAAAAGAAAAGCTTAGTGGCGATTTAGTTCTGGTGTGGGGTGAGAAAAATGGTGAAGAAGACTTTAAGGTATCAAAGACTTCTTTCTGGGCCTTTTAAAGGAGTTTTCATTAATTGTATTCTTATATAAAAGCCCAAATGCAAAACAAATAACAACAACAAAAAATTCTATGCAGCTTTGCAGAAATATTGTTATTGCCAAGCACGTCCATGGGGTTGGATTATATAGAGAACAGAAAATCTCCCTATCCCAAAATTGTGTCTGATTCTCTCAACATTTAGGTCATTAAAAGGGTGAACCCGCCAAGCCACGGCTGTCCTCAGTCGTACAAAAAGGAGCGGGACTAAACATCAGGAAAGTGGTGGTTCTCAGGGCTACGGGCCCCTTCGGCTGCACAAACTTGTTATTAGAGGCGTTTATTGGTATGTCTGAGTTTATTTTTCTAGAACAATGTAATGAAGAGATCTGCTCCAGTTCAAAAAGAGATTGCCAGTGGGAAATCTTCCATTGACCCTACCTATTAGTTTTTCTCCAGGTAATAAAATTCAAAAAGGGCACCAAATAATTTTTGAAAACCTTCCTCTATTAAAAAAAAAAAATAGCATAGTTCCAGTCTTTGAACCTTTCCAAGTTTTCAAGCATCCATAAACCTCAGGACTTTTGAGTTTACATGTTGCATGTGCTTATAGCTAAAATAAGAGTGTAATTCATATCATCCTTGAAATTGCTTCTTCTCATTTTCTCAATTCAAATTCCCATTTCCCTTAAACAGAAATAGATATAATAATGTATTCTCCATAGAATTAAGTCTTGTGAGGTAGAGAAACTGTGTACACATGACTTAAAAAACCAACTACTTCTGAGATTTAATAAAGCTGGGTAACTGGAAAGACATGTGGCCATTAGAGTGTCTTAAATTCTTCTTTTCAAGAACGGCCTTGGGCAACCAGTTGGTGGGTTGCCATTTAGTTTATGTTTTGTTTTTTTTTTTAAGAGAATTTACTGTAAAATCCTAGAGTGGAGAACTATATACTTGGCAGTGGATTAACTAAGAAGCTACAGAGCTTCTTTATAATGCTTCCTTAATGAAGATCTTCGTGTCCTATAGGATGGAAATATATAAAATACACATTTGCCTTCATTTCTATTTTAGTGACATCTAAGTGGTCCTGAAAGAAGCATGGGGAAAGAGCATGCTTGATTTTCTCCCCCCACCCCTTTTTAAAGAACCATACATTCTGTGCCACAGAAGGTTAGTAACCGACTCAAAATAAGAGACAATAAAGTTACACTACATATCCGAGTCTCTAAAACCGAACAAACATGTTTAAAAGCAACAGTATCTCTTCTTTCTTTACATCAGCCTTTTTGGAACAATTAAATGAATGCAAAATATTTTCTGGATGGCTGACAACTACTGACAAAGAATTACTCTGCTTTTATTTTTTTTTTTAATATGGAAAGGGGGAAAGATAAAAATTAATTTTAGAGGAGTATGTTCACATAGAAAATCCAAAGCCTCTGATTTACGTAAGGAGTCAACTATATTTGCAAATAAAGTGTTCATGGGACATTTTATTTTGTAATGTTACGGAGTCCCTCAACAAGAAGACATGCAATGCTGTTCAAAAACTTGACAATTCTGCTCTCTCTGATACTTTTTTAAAGCAGTAAAAAGTGCCGAGGGCCGCTTTTGGATCAGTTGGCAGTATTTTCGGCTTGCCTGAGTGTTTGTGTGGATATATATGAAGATCTCTATATTCACACACACACAATATATGAAAATATACATACAGACAGCCACATCACCGCATGGGAGATTGCACTTTCGATAACAACGCTCCTTCAAATTTTACTCCTCCGCCATATAGTTGCTCGTCAAAATGGGCCAAGGAATAACATTTAAAAAGAAAGCGCTGTGGTGATTCGGTTCCCATTGTTTCCCCCGGCGAGAGGGAGAAAAACAAAAAACCCCAAGAAAGGAAAAGAAAAGCCTCCATCTCACCTGGCCTGCGCCTCATCCAAACTCTGGTCTGTGATGGTCATAATTTGCTGTAAAATGTCTCCAATGTCCTGCTTCCTCCCGCCCTCCCCCTCGGTCCCTCCGGCCCCATCCTGCAAGTGCTGGGACAGGCCGGGGTGTCCGGCCATCCCGACCCCAGCATGGGAATGCATCAGCCTGGGCTGCTCGTCCATCTCCAAAGGCAACGGCAGCCCCCGGCTCTTCCTCTTCTGCTCCTCGGCTCGGCTCCTGGGAAGCACCAAGGCTTTTTATCCTTCAAGCTGTCTTCAAATCCTTTTCAGGATAAACAGAGAAGGGGGAAAAAAGAAGACCAAAAGAAAAAAAAAAAAAAAATCCCTTTGCCTCTTTAGAGGATGGTGGGAGGATGGGGAGTGGGGAGGGGGAGGGGGCGTGAAGGGGTTGAGGGGTGAGGGTGGGGATAAGGACTGGTGGGGAAGGGTGTTGACTCCAAAAAAGCAAGAAAAATAAACCACCTTCCCACTTGACGAAAAGAAATCAGAGCTGGCTTTTGGTTTTTCAGTCCGTCTCCTTTGCAAGGCAGAAATGGGCTCCCGACGCTTAAATCTGTGGCTTAATCCTTTTGCAAATATGCATTGGCCGGGAGAAAGGAGAGGAAGGCAGGGGGATTGCAATGCAAACTTTCCCCCCCCACCCCCCGCTACCCCCCACCCCCACTCCGGGCCAGAGTGATCTCAAAGGGGGTGGGCTGTTGCAAAAGCCAGATCTCCCCCAGCCACGGCGGCAAGGCAGAGCACAGGCTCTCTCCTCCTCCGTGTCTCTGCAAACTCCAGCAGCCCCGTCAGCCTCCTGCTTTTGTTTAGCTCAGGCTCAGGACTCCAGAAACATATACAGAAAAACCACAGCCTGAGAGGAGGAGGAGGAGAAGGAGGAGGAGGACGAGGAGGAGAGAGGAGGGGGCAGAGGAAAGGGGGGAGGAGGGAGGCGGGGAAGCCGGGAGGCGGGGGAGGGAAGGAGAGAGGAGGGCACTCGTGGCCCCGCCCCCTCCCCTGATTGGTCATTGGAGAAAAGACAGGCCCCTCCTCCCTCTACTTTCCTCCCTGCGCCTCCTCCTCGGCCTCCTTCGGCTCCTCCTCGCCCGGCGCCCTGTCAATCAGAGTTCAGAGGTGGGCTGGGAAGGAGGCCGAGCTAACACCAAGTCTCCAGTCCTTAAAGGTGCAATGATACCGTAGCGCCGGCTCGGTTAGTACGTTCCCACTTTTCCTTCCTGCCTCACTTGGATTCCGTCCTTGAGAAAAATGTGGCTCTACTTAAATACAAACGTACAAAATTAACACGAAAGAATATAGACAGTGTCGGTCTCCCCTGCAACCGGGGTTTTTCTTTTCCTCTAACATTGCCGTTTAAAAGTTGATCCTTTTAATTCGTTAGACCTCAGGGAAACTGCTGTGAGCCAAAGTTTGTCAGCACGAAGTTGTTATGAAACATAATCGAGCTGTTAATATAATTAATAAAGATCTCTAATAAATGGCATATGTAAAAATAGATTAAAAAGAACAATCACAGTAGAGCTAAAAGGAATACTGAACAGTAACATTTTGGTTGCATGGAAACTAAATTATGAACTGTTAAATAATGCTGAAAAAAAGATTAATAAATAAGTTGACCAAATGAAACTAATTCAACATCTCTCTTTCTTTTCTCCCTGGGGGAAATTAGTTATTTGGCTTAAGTACTTAATAAAGAAATGCATTATCACAGTCTGGTTCTAGTTTTTAATATAGTTTAATAAGCATTATTAACTGGAATAAGGAGCAAACTGACATTTATTGAATGCCTACTATGCACCAAGTAATTTACATGAGTTATTTTACTTAATCCCCAAGACATTTCTGAGAGTTATGGATTATTAGTTCCACTTTACAGGGAGGGAACTTCAAAATGTTAAATAACTTCTCTGAGTCCCATAGTTATTAGGTGTCAAGGAAGGAGTGTCTCCATCTAACAGAAATGTGTAAATAGTGTAAAAATTAGTTATGTGCCCATCTTGTTTGAAAAGGGACTCAAGATGCTTAATACACATATTGAAACACACTGACCCAAATTAAAAATAAGTAAGAAAGAATGAAAAAATAAATAAATAAAATCAGAGGAAAATTCTAGTAAGAAACTCACAGCTAAAGCTCAATTCTGTCACTCTAGGTAGACCATCAGTTTGCATCCCATCTTAACATCTGACACGTAAGAGAGGAACTCTGACTGAGTCACAGTGGCCACAAGATAAAATAGCATATGAATTATTTTGGAAAAGGCAAGTATAGTGTTTTGGAATATAAAATATTATACTGTGTAGATAGTCCTCTTCCTGGATGACAGTGCAGCCAAAGGAAATGCACTGAACTGCTACAAACCTAAGTGTACTTCATCTGCAAAATAGATTGTAACCTCACCACTGAGATCCTCAAATAAAACGTCATTCCTTTTATCAGTCCAACCTCCTTCCCAATCAATACCAAAAAAAACAAGTTTTGCAAGATAAGGAGCTGAGCACTTCTTAAGCTACTTGGTATTCTTTGGCATGGGGGCATGCAGTAGGGAGTGTTAATTGCAATTAAGATGTCATAGTATTTGAAACAACTGTTCTATCCACATACATACCCTAACTTGTTAAATGGGTTTTTTAATCAACACTAATACTCTTCAAATCACATATCAATCACAGTGAGCATGAGTTAGCACATCCTTGACAATGTGCTGAAGTTATTGTGATGAAGTTATCACATCTTAAAGTATGAAGTAACTCAGAGCCTATAAGAAATCAGTATGAGAAAGTAATTAGAATTACTAAAAATTTAATAAAAGTTTACTAGATAATGTACTAGAAAATGTACCACCAGTACCAGAAGATCATTGTCATCTAGGAACATTTTAGTTAGAAAATAAAAAATGTACACAGCAATAATATTAATGATAATATTTATTAAGTGCTTTACAAGGATTAGGTATATTCAAGGTGCATTATTAATTTAATCACCACAATTGTTTGGCCTGAAAACCTATGCTTTTATAGTGTTGCCAATAGTATGGTGTTGCCAAAATACATTTTAATACAAAATAAATGCTATAGAAGGGATGCCACACCTTAGATATCCATAAAGAGTGAGATAAGGGGATAATTCTGTTAGAATGATTAAAAGATTTTGAGGTGGCTTTGAGGGATGAGGGCTTCCCTGATAGCTCAGTTGGTAAAGAATCCGCCTGCAATGCAGGAGACCCCAGTTCGATTCCTGGGTCAGGAAAATCCCCTGGAGAAGGGATAGGTTACCCACTCCAGTATTCTTGGGCTTCCCTGGTGGCTCAGATGGTAAAGAATCTGCCTGCAATGTGGGAGACCTGGGTTCGATCCCTGGGTTGGGAAAATCTCATGGAGAAGGGAACAGCTACCCACTCCAGTATTCTGGCCTGGAGAATTCCATGGTCCATGGGGTTCGCAAAGAGTCAGACACGACTGATGGATCCAGGAGATACAGTGAATGAAGGTGATAGAAGCACAGGGTTTTTCTTCAAGTTCAAAGGAAATGATTAGAAAAGCATAATTGTGAGGACTCTGAGCAGCAGCTATTGTGTTTTATTTGGTGTACACTAGGGAGTCCCTGATAGGTTTCCCTGCTGGCACAGTGGGAAAGAATCCTCCTGCAGTGCAGGAGACGCAATTTCAATCCCTGGGTCAGGAAGATTCCTGAAGAAGGGGATGGCAACCCGCTCCAGTGTTCTTGCCTGGAGAATTCCATGGACAGAGAGAGGAACCTGGTGGAGTGCAGTCCAGAGTTGGACAGGACCGAGTGACCAACACAGACAGAGCAAGCCTCCAAGGAAAGTTGTCTTAAAAAGGGGAACAGATATTTATTTTCAGGGGCGCAGTGGAGAAACAGACATAAAGAACAGGCCTATGGACATGGGGGGAGGGGAAGGAAAGATGTATGTAGATAGCAACATAGA
Organism: Cervus canadensis; assembly: GCF_019320065.1. NCBI lineage: Eukaryota > Metazoa > Chordata > Mammalia > Artiodactyla > Cervidae > Cervus > Cervus canadensis. Next base: position 4,085,008 of record NC_057387.1, read on the forward strand.
AAATTACAACACCATATGCAAAATAGATAGCCAGTGGGGGTTCGCTGTGTGGCTCGGGGACCTCAAGCAGGGCTCTGTGACAGGCTGGAGGGTGGGGTGGGGAAGGAGACGGGAGGGAGGTCTTGGGGCGGGGGAGTGGGTGTACCTTTGGCCGATTCTCGTTGATGTGTGACAGAAAACAGCAATATTCTGTAAAGCAATCATCCTTCAGTTAAAAAATTTAAAAAAGGCGGGGGACAGAAAAGTATGTCTTAAGGAAAATTATCTGACACCCCCAACACAAAATCTGACACAATGAATTAAGGAAGGGGAATTAAGAAAGTGGCAGTAGAAATGGGAAGGAAAGGACAAGTATGAGGAACATTTTCAAGAAAGAGTCAATAGAACTCAATAATTGATTTTATGTGGTTTTGTGATTTTATTTTAAAGAAAATGTTTTCAAGCCTGGGTGAGAAGAGCACGTGGCACTAACAGGATAATAATAATAATATCTATAGATAGAAATTGTTAAATAGAGATTGCGCTTCAGGTACTGTGTGTACATTACCACTTAATTTTAACAATTTGACAATTTTAAGAACATCCTTGTAAGGTTATAATCTCCTCCTAGAAGTTAAATTACTGGACAAAGTATGTATTTAAAAGTTCTCTTATTTTTAATACTTCACAGAGGACCAAGGAAGTTAACAGGTGATACTACCAAAGGTGAAACAGAACAAAAATTAGAATCTTCTATTTGCAATTTTTAAAAAAACTTCTTAAAGTAGATTCTGAGGAAGAATTTGCATGTGAAATTTCTATACCCTATGGGTTGTGGTGAGGGATGGCTAATGCTTTTTTGTACCTTCCATGCCTCAGCAGTGCTTTAATTCTAATAGATATTTATTAAATATGTGTTGAAAGAATGAGTGATGAATAATCATGCTGTATTTCTTCAGAATAATAAGTCCACTGAATCATGCTTTAAGGACATTACATGAGTCATTACCAAAATTTGGCTAACTAGCAAAGCAGTTCTCAATCTGTGCTTATTCTAATGTCTACGAAGTCATCTTATCATGTTTACCTCTCCTACATCAGGATTTTGTTTATTCTAAGGATCTTTTTGTTTATTCTAAGGATCTTGTTTATCCTAAGAATTCTAAGGATTCTAAACTTCTTTAGAAGTCCATTGGCCCAAAGTCTCACCTCCACTAAGAGATGGAGAGTGCAGTGCAAGAGGAATGTGCAATGATCCTGGTTCTTCTCCGAGAAAACAAAATGATGGCAAAGACATGGGCCCCCTGGCATAGTCACCGAAATAAATTCACTACCACATGGTGTTACACTCAGTCGAGTTCAGTTGCTGTGTCGTACACGACTCTTGGCAAACCCATGGACAGCAGCATGTCAGGCTTCCCTGTCCATTACCAACTCCCGGAATTTGCTCAAACTCATGTCCATTGAGTTGGTGATGCCATCCAATCATCTCATCCTCTGTCGTCCCCTTCTCCTCCCACCTTCAGTTTTTCCCAGCATCAGGGTCTTTTCCAATGAGTCAGTTCTTCACATCAGGGGGCTAAAGTACTGGAGCTTCAGCTTCAGCATCAGTCCTTCCAGTGACTATTCTGGACTGATTTCCTTTAGGATTGACTGGTTTGATCGCCTTGCAGTCCAAGGGACTCTCAAGAGTCTTCTCCAACACCACAGTTCAAAAGCATCAGTTCTTCGGCACTCAGCTTTCTTTATGGTCCAACTCTCACATCCATACATGACCACTGGAAAAACCATAGCTTTCACTACAAGGACCTTTGTCGGCAAAGTAATGTCTCTGCTTTTTAATATGCTGTCTAAGTTTGTCATAGCTTTTCTTCCAAGGAGTAAGCGTCTTTTAATTTCATGGCTGCAGTCACCATCCTCAGTGATTTTGGAGCCCAAGAAAATAAAGTCTGTCACTGTTTCCACTGTTTCTCCATGTATTTGCCATGAAGCGATGGGACCAGATGCCATGATCTTCATTTTTTGAATGTTGAGTTTTAAGCCAGCTTTTTCACTCTCCTCTTTCACTTTCATCAAGAGGCTCTTTAGTTCCTCTTCACTTTCTACCATAAGTATGGTGTCATCTGCGTATCTGAGGTTATTGATATTTCTCCCAGCAATCTTGATTTCAGCTTGGATTTCATCCAACCTGGCATTTCGCATGATGTACTCTGAATATAAGTTAAATAACCAGGGTGACAATATACAGACTTGACGTACTCCTTTCCCAATTTGGAAAGCCATGATAGTCATTAGAACTGGATACTGAATGATAGTCAATCTAATATCAATATCAGAGCCAAAGAGCTGCCTTTGAGGCAAATCCAAAGAAAGAGGGTAAGGATCTTTGGTGGAGCACTGACATTGCCGTATTGTTCAAGGTACTGAGAATATAGTGGTGGTAGCTGGCTCAGATGGTAAAGAATCTGCCTGCAATGCAGGAGACTGGGGTTTGATCCCTGGGTTGGGAAGATCCCCTGGAGGAGCGAATAGCAACCCACTCCAGTATTCCTGCCTAGAGAATTCCATGGACAGAGGAGCCTGGAGAGTTACAGTCCATGGGATCGCAGAGTCAGCCACGACCGAGTGACTTTCACTTTCAAGACACTCTCGATTCTCTGATTTCATGGAGCTTGCATTCTAGTGCAGGAGATAAACAAGCAAATAAAGAAAAATACAAGCTCAGAGAATTATAAATACATTGAATAAAACAGAGTAACATGATGTGAAGTTGGGGAGGCAACATCAATAATGTGGTCAGAGAAGGGCCTTCCAGAAGCTGACATTTGGGGTTGAACTTGAGGAGAAGAATCCGGTTATAGGTAGATCCTGGGAAAAAACAATGGAGGAAGAGGGGCAGGAAGGAGGAAATAACATATGCAAAGGGCTTGAGCTTGGATTTAAACTTGAAGGAAAGAAAGCTGGAGAGACTGGAACATAATGAACAAAAGAAAATTTTATGAGGAGGAAGTCAGAGAGGGAAGCAGACACCAGAAAACATATAAACTTTTAGGCCATGATAAAGACTTTGGATTTTACACTAACTGCTGATTTCAGATTCACTTGAGTGAGCTAAGAAGTGGCACTGAACATTGATTTGACAAATATTCTTTGATGACATACTAGGCACTCCCTTGTCACTGGTAAATATGCCAGTCATGGTCTCTCTCTGCTCACGTGGAACTTACATTCTAATGAAACAAGTAAATGAATGTAGCAACAAGCAAACAGCAGGCAATGACCAAAGATGGGGTGGAAAGTGACCTGGGAGCTACTGCAGATTAAGGGGCCATGGAGGGTGATCTGAGGAGGGGCATTAAGCTCTGCCATGAATGGGAAGGAGCAAATCAAGTGAGTAAAGTCAGAAGAAACAGCCAACATGATGGTTGTAAGTGAGGAACGAAGATGCCTAGAATGTTTGAGAGACGAGAACTAAAGCCAAACTTGCAAGACAGGAGTGTGGTACAAAACTGAGATCAAAAAGGTAGGCGAGTTTTACATTTAAAAACGGAAAGGCATTGAAGGGTTTAAAACAGAGTATCTTAGTCTGTTTGGGCTGATGTAACAAAATACCATAGACTGGGCAGATTATGAGTAACAGAAATTTATTTCACACAATTCTGGAGTTAGAAGTCCAAGATCAGGGCACGGGCAGATTCTGTGTCTGGTGAATATTTGCTTCTGGTTCACAGATAGCCATCTTCTTGCTGTATCGTCTGGGAATGGAAGGGGCAAGGGAGCTTTGTCTGTTCAGTTCAGTTCAGTTGCTCAGTCATGTCCAACTCTTTGCAACCCCATGGACTGCAGCACACCAGGCCTCCCTGACCATCACCAGCTCCTGAAGCCTACTCAAATTCATGTCCACTGAGTCAGTGATGCCATCCAGCCATCTCATCCTCTGTCGTCCCCTTCTCCTCCTGTCTTCAATCTTTCCCAGCATCAGGGTCTGTCTCTTATAACAGACATGTATGAGCAGTTCAGCCTTCTGACCTAAACACTTTCCAGAGGCTCAAAGTCCAAACTGTATCACACTGGGCATTATGTATGCATGAGCCCTCAAGTCATGTCTGACTTTTTGCAACCCCATGGACTGCAGCCCACCAGGCTCCTCTGTCTGTGGAATTTTCCAGGCAAGAATACTGGAGTGGTTGCCATTTTCTTCTCCAGAGGCTCTTCTTGATCCAAGGATCGAACCCATGTTTCTTGCATCTCCTGCATTAGAAGGCAGGTTCTTTACCAGTTGAGCCATTAGGGAAGTTCCACATTGGGTGTTAGGTGTCAACATATGCTCTTCAGAGGGATACACATGTTCAGCATAGAGCATGGGGGAACAGCATCGTCTGACTTTTGTTCTCAAAGTATTATTGGCCTCAGTACAGAGAATGGTGGGGGGTGGGTAGGATAAGTGGAAGCAGAATATTTAAGAAAGTATAACAGTAGGTTGGGCCAGAAATGATGGCACCTTGGACAAGCACAGTAGTACAGGACATGGTGCAAAATGATTGGATTCAGCATACTTTTTGGAGGTAAAGTCAATGAGTCTCACTAGAGGCTGGGATATAGATGGAAGAGGAGGACAAGGAATCAATCTCGATTTTGGTTTGACCAATTAAATAAGTGGTCAAACTGAGATAGAGAAGACATCTCCTTTCAAATAAATATTATCATTCCTTCCATTTTACAGATAAGAAAACTGAGGTTCAACGTATATCATCCCAAAGCGTATACTTCTCATCCACTGCAGCATCTTTATGAGGAGTGAAGATTGGCAAAATCTGCTTGATTATTTGGAAAAAGAACATATATGGCAAAATCAAGGCAAGTAGTGAATAGTGTGTGTATGGTGTGTGCATGTGTGTGTGGGAAGGGATGGGTGTGGGGGGGGTGGATGTCTCCGTATGTTATGCTAATAATCTTGCTGAGAACAGTGTCAGAAGCAACACTCTTTATTTTCCCCCCATTCCTATATCTTTTCCAACTATGAAAGAAAGGGGAAGTGGAGGAATTAAGAGCTAGACTTAAGAGCAATCCATGTTGGAGATACTAGAATGAACTCTTTGTGAACTGAGGTTGACAGTACAGCAAAAAGTTCTGACATAACAACTCAGATATTTATCATCTACGGTCAGAGTGCAGACAAGAGCTACGGCTGGAGTCCTAGCCACAGAAACAAAACGAAAGGCCGAGCCCAGTGTTTAGAGGTCATGTAGACTCTGGCTCTGGAACTCACCACTTTTCTGACCTTGCCCAATTGAGATAACTTATACAAAGCCTCATTTTCACAACTTCAAAGACTGTGGTTAGGTTCAAATCAAATCACAGTGAGCGTTAAGCATTTAGTATGGTGCTCAATAGATGACTCAGTTTCTAATTCTTACTATTAATCTTTTGTAGTTTCTCCCAGAGCAATCTAATTTTCCTTAAGCCCTTCCCTGCCTTGGAGTCCACTAATAATATCACGCTTTCCTCCGTAGATCCTAAATCTCACAGCCCTTCCAGAAAGTGACCTAGTGACCTGCCTCAGTATTTTCTCTTTTCTATCCTCCAAATCAAATTTTCTTTTCCTTGAGATTATTCCCATTCAGATATGACTAAAGCAATTTACTTACAATATAAATAATATATAAGTGTAAACCTCTGAGATACTTGTAAAGTCTCCAAAAGGAAGACTATTTATTTTAGGAAATCCCAATTGTCAATATATCAATGATTTATTGTTGTGCACCAAACCTTCTCAGAAGGTTTAGTGACTTCAAACTATAGCCACTTTTTATTGCTCACAACTGTACAGACCTGAGTTGGTTCAAGCTTGGCTGAATATAACTGGACTTATTAAGAGAGTTGGAAGGTTGGTTGGGACCTGCCTTGTCTACAGTGGTTTCTCTCGAATGTCTGACAGCTTGTTTGCTATGGTCTGGGGTAACAGCATGATTGGATCTTGCCTTTTTTGTCATCCAGTAGTCTAGCTCAGACTTGATTGCATGGTCTCCAGGGTTCAAAGCATTTTAAAAAGCAGAGATATTACTTTGCTGACAGTGGTCCGTCTGGTCAAAGCTTTGGTTTTTCCAGAGGTCATGTACTGACTGTGAGAGTTGGACCATAAAGAGGGCTGATCACCAAAAAACTGATGTTTTCAAACTGGTGTTGGAGAAGACATTTGAGAGTCCCTTGGACTGCAAGGAGACCCAACCAGTCCATCCTAGAGGAGATCAGTCCTCGGTGTTCATTGGAAGGACTGATGCTGAAGCTGAAACTCCAATACTTTGGCCACCTCATGCGAAGAGTTGACTCATTGGAAAAGACCCTGATGCTGGGAAGGATTGGGGGCAGGAGGAGAAGGGGACAACAGAGGATGAGATGGCTGGATGGCATCACTGACTCGATGGACATGAGTTTGAGTAAACTCCGGGAGTTGGTGATGGACAGGGAGGCGTGGCGTGCTGCGATTCATGGGGTCGCAAAGGGTCGGACACGACTGAGCGACTGAACTGAACTGAACTGCAAGAAATCAAATGAGTCAGTCTTAAAGGAAATCAACTCTGAATATTCATTGGCAGGACTGATGCTGAACTCCAATACTTTGGCCACCTGAGGAGAAGAGTCGACTCATTGGGAAAGACCCTGATTCTGGGAAAGATTAAAGGCAGGAGGAGAAGGGGATGACAGAGAATGAGATGGTTGGATGGCATCACTGACTCAATGGATATGGGTGTGAGTAAGCTCTGGGAGATGGTGAAGGACAGGGAAGTCTGACCTGCTGCAGTTCATGGGTTCTCAAAGAGTCAGACACAACTGAGCAACTGAACCAAACTGAGGGTTCAAAGAGAGAAAGTGAAAGTACACAATCTTTTGAGACCTGATCTTTGAACTGACACATATCTACAGCATTCCCTTGACCAAACCATGCCCCAAGATCAGCCCACATTTTAGAGTTGGGAAATTGGCACTACCAACACCATTTCTTGATGATAGTAGTTGCAAAGTCACATTGCAAAGGGACTGATGAAGAAACTGGTAACATTTTTGGAATTAAGAATCAAGATGGAGAGTCTGATTGTCCTTGTTAACTTCAAGTATTCTCCATTTTTTTTCTAATGAGTTAATAAGTAAAATTCAGCTTATCTCTATTTCCTCTAGTAATACAAATCCAGGCTGCTCTATTCTCAAGTCTAGCCTTTTTGGATCAGTATCTGGAGCCCTAAACACTTCTTTTATTCCACAAAAGTGAGCAGCTAAAAGGGGAAAAAAAGAACAGGTTAGAAATTCACTAGTACCTGAAGAAAAGTTAGACTCCTATTCTCAGGTGACCTTCCTCCTTTAGAATCTCTCTGCCTCCTTTCCTCTATTTTTAGTGTACTGGAGCAGCCAACCTGTGTATTCACAAGTTCTACATCCGTGCGTTCAAACAATGACAGATACAAATACTCCAAAAAAAAAATTCTGTAACTTCAAAAAGCAAAACTTGAATGCACTGCATGTCAGCAACTATTTACATTGTATTTTTACAACTATTTACATTGTATTCAGTATTATAAGTAATATAGAGATGATTTAAAGTATATAGGAGGATGTACCTGGGTTATACGTAAATACTATGCTGTTTTATATAAGGGACTTGAGCCCCTGTGGATTTTGGTATCTACAAGGGTCCTTGAGCCAATCCCTTTAATAGATGTTGAGAGACGACACTGTATCAAAAACATCAGTAGAAATTATGACCCGTAAGAAAACATTCTACCTTTTTCTATTAAAAAGCAAAATGTGTGGATAAACAATAAGGTCCTGTCATATAGCACAGGGAATTATATTCACCACCCTGTGATAAACCATAATGGAAAAAAAAATATGAAAAAGAATATACATGTATAACAGAGTCATTTTGCTGTAGAACAGAAATTAACACAGGATTGCAAATCAACTATACTTCAATAAAATGTTTTTTTAAAAAAGGGAAATGTGTCTGGCAGACTCAGCAAATATTCTTTCAACAAATATTTCAAGCAAATATTCCCAATAAATATTCTTTCTTATAAATCACAAATTATTTTGACAGCAAGGTACCTGGCAAATAACTAAATCTCCCAGGCCTCCTTTGCATTTAGGCGAGGTCAAGTGTCATAATTCTGGGCAATGGGATAAAAGAAACTTAGTGGTCTGAGCTTCTGAGAAAGCTTTTAGCACTAACACTGGACACTTTAGCATACTCATTCCTTTTTCCCTTCTTATTTATTGCTTGACCATGGAGGTAATAACTGGAGGTAAAATTGCCATCTTTAGACATGAGAATGAAAGGTATTGCTACAGATGGTGGAAAAGGAATCTAGAAAAGGCTTAGATCCTGAATGATTTCCTTGAAACCCACACTGGTTTTTTAGAAGCTTTGTGTTTTGATGATGTTCAAATTCCTTTGCATTAGCAGATTAGGACTTTCAAAATCTATTCCCATGTTATATCTATAGCCCTATTTCTTATCGTTGCTTCTACGCTGAACTTCTGCTTCCCAAGTGTATCAAAAATAATTCTAGAAAACAATAGGTGCTCTCCCTGAAGTATCTTTCCGTCTCTTTTCATTGGCTAAACCCAGCTCAAGTTCCTTTCTGACTTCCTCAGGCAAAATTAATTATTAATTCTTCTGGGCCCCGTGTATGCTCTTCACATAACCCTTTGTTTATGGGTGAGTATCTGCTACTGGACGGTGAGTGCCTTGAGAAACTGCGGTGCCTGGATGGCTGGCACTAGCAAACATCTCAGTAGATCTAAAAAACAGGAAAAAAAGGAGAGAGTCCAACTACAGGATGTTTTCTTTTGTTCTTGTTTATCTTTTCTAATTAATATTAAGTTGAACCTCTGTCTTTATATACAAAGCTGAAATGTTTTCAGACAATTATTTTTGGAGGGAGGGATTTATATTTCAGGAAAGAGTTTGACTACAAAGACACCTAAGATCCTTTCTAGCTCCAAAATTCTATTCAAAGTTATCTTCTGTGAAAGTACTGTATCAGGAGATTTTAAATTCAAAAGTAGTGGAATTCAATTATACAACTAACTGTCCAAAACTTCTCTTCATATTTATATGTAGATAAAAATAAATTGAAATCAATGAACTTTACATTCCTGAATTAGCAATTTTGACAAATTTCAAGGCAGCATAAAGTAGTTACATAGACTAAGTAATGATATGAAATGATGGAAATTTTTATGTTTCTCTTCATTGCATCACATTTTATAAAGTTGGTATTAAATATATAAGTTAATAGCAATATCTTTCTCAGATCGATATTAACTACTTAAATTAGTTGGTATTGAAGGGTTGTTTTATCTGACATTTCCCCAAATTGTGAGGTAACTGAAAGCAAGGTATTACTTATCAAATAGGACAGAGAATAGAGAGGGGACACTAGTTCACAATTCTGCTGGATTTAGTCTTCTTGTCTGGGCAAATTAAGAGTGAAGGATAGATGAGAGCTGTTATACCCGTATCCTTAGCACCTTGCTTTCTCACAGGCAAAGGTGATCCCTCTAACAACCTACGCAAGTAAGCAGAGGCTCACTCTCTATAATGGAGGCTTATTTAAGAACAGAAGAACTGAAATTTGTTTCTTCTTTTCACTATAGAATAAGACCCATCTAACTCAGTTCTCCAAGGCTACAAAAAGCAAGCAGTCCTGACTAGCCTGTATCTGACAAATACTCCTGACAAATGCTCCTGACAATAATAACTGGAAAGGGTTAAACTTAAAAATCTGTTTGCAGGTATTTGAAAATTACTGAGCAAAGACCTAAGGCCCTAGGATCCAGGAGACAAGGAAAGTTCTGAGATGTAAGCCTAACTTTCAGCTTTGTTTTGCCTTTTGGGTCATTTGCTGATTTTTAAGTGGCTGTCCAGAAACTGAGAAACTGAGTAAATAGTCTCGCAGTGTTAGGAAAATTTAAAATTATAGTTCAGGCCCGCTAAGCAGAAAGGATTTTGGTATATGCCTCTGTGCTATATTAGGAAAAGAGGTGATCCAAAAACTAGGAGAGCCCTCACAAAACCTGAAATCCAGATTCTAATTAGCACAATTACAGATTGGGTTAAATTGATTTGACTCTGCCTATCTGCCTCTCAGAAGTGAAAACACATCCTTTTCAGAAGTATCTGGCATCAGTCTGAGTCTCATATTACCTTTACAATTTTTCATACACAACATTCATCATTATTTAAAAAAGAAAATAGGCATACTGATAAACAAGGCCAAATAAGCAAAAACCAAGAGAAAAAAATAGATACATATCAGACCCAGAGGAGGTCCAGATATTAGAATTATTGCATATAGACTTTAAAATGTGTGATTTATATGTTCAAGAAAATATAAAAAGTATGGAGAAATTTAGTAGAGAATTGTAATCTATAACCAAAAAGAAATCCTAGAATTGAGCAGTCTAATAACTAAAATTTAGAGTGCAATTCACAAGTTGACCAGTAAAGTAGATGTAGCTGAAGAGCAGACTGTAACCTAGGAGATGTCAGTAGACTGACACATAGAAGAAAGATGGATATTTTTAAAGATCCTATGATCTTTAAAGATTTTAAAGATCCTATGATATAAATGGGACATAGTGACAGGCTTAATATACGTGTAATTGGAGTTGTAAAAGGAGACAAGCGATATAGTAGGTCAAAAGCAGTGTTTGAAATGAAACGGGCTTCATTATACACTCATCACAACGCATTAACATGCTAAATGACACACCTACAGCGCCATGACAGTTCTGCGGCCAATCATAAAAGGTCAAATAGAGGGTGGGGGCTCAGTTCCTGGAGATCTCTGCCCCTTTCCCCAAATAGTTGGAATAATCTGCCTATTCATTAGTCTATGAAATTACCCAGCCCATAAATACTAACCACCCTATGTTTCAGGGTCTCTTGTCTTCTGAGACGAGCCACACTCTATTGTGAAGTGTGTTTCTCCCAAGGCTGTTCTTATCTTTTGAGATGGACCGCATGCTGTCCATGCAATGTCTGTTGATGTTGTTGTTTAGTCACTCAGTCACGTCTGACTTTTTGCAACTCCATAGACTGCGGCATACCACGCTCCCCTGTTCTTTACCGTCTCCCGGAGTTTGCTCAAACTCACATCCATTGAAATCTATCAGAGGGCAGACAGAATGAAAACCACGATCACAGAAAACTAACCAGACTGATCACATGGACCACAGCCTTGTCTAACTCAATGAAACTGTGAGTCATGCCGTGTGGGGCCACCTAGGACAGATGGGTCATGGTGGAGAGTTTTGACAAAATGTGGTCCACTGGAGAAGGGAATGACAAATTACTTTAGCATTCTTGCCTTGAGAGCTCCATGAACAGTATGAAAAGGCAAAAAGATATGAACTGTGTACCTCTCTAAACAAACCCAGTTCTTACCTATTAAAAAAGAAGAAGAAAAGAAGAAAGAAAAGAAACTGGCTGAAATTTTCTAAAGCCATGTAAGACATCAAGCCAAAAATTCAAGAATACTTGTGAACTCCAAGCATGATAAATTAAAAGAAAACTATATGGAGGCACATGATAGTATATATAACTACTGTAAACTAATGAAAAAGGAAATCTAAGAACTGTCAGAAAAATACATACATTGCTTTTTTTTGGCTGCACCTCATGGCTTGTGGGATTTTAGTTCCCCCACCAGGGATTGAACTATAGAACTCAGTCCCTTGGCAGTGAAAATCCTGAGTCCTAACCACTGGACTGCCAGGGAACTCCCTCATACATTACTTCCAACAGTAAGACTGACAGCTTACTTCTTTTTTTAATTTTTTTGACAGCTTACTTCTTAGTAGGAACATTTTAGGCCAAAAGATGGGAGTAATCATTGTAAACCACTGAATCAAAATAAGAGCTAAAGTAGATATCTATTAACTAGGGGGGGGGTGGGAATAAACTTTTCTAGGGATATTAAAGAAAAGAGAGTAAGGGATAATGATATCCTATGCTGCTTTTCAGGAACCACAAAATAGATTGGGAGCTCCATGAAAGCTCTTCTCTTGGAGTGTATCAATACTTACAAAACTTGTAGAATAAATGAAGAATTTGGAGCAACTGTTCAACTCACTGTACCTGGGTTATATTGAAGCTGCTCCATTGCACAAGTTAAATGAAATGTTTTCTTGTAGGCCCCACTGCTTCCAGTTATGTTATAGAGAGCAAATTATTTAAACCTTTATAGTAATTTCCATACCAAATTACCACAAACCAGGTGACTTAAAACAGCAGAAATTTATTCTCTTAGTTCTAGAGGTTTGAAGTTCAAAATCAAGGTATTACTGAGGCTATCCTCCCTCTAAAGACTCTAGGGAAAAAACTTCTTTGATTCTTCCCAGTTTTTGGAGGTTGCTGGCAATCCTTGGTATCCTTTGGTTTGTAGCTCCGTCATTCCAAGTTCTGCCTCCCCTGTCACATGGCCATCTTCACTCTGGGTGCATCTAGGTCCTCATTGGATTTAGAACATCAGAGGTTGGATTTAGGCCCACCCTAATCAAGTATGACCTCCTCTTAACAGGATTACATGTGCATCCATGCATGCTAAGTTGCTTCAGTTCAGTTCAGTTCAGTTCAGTAGCTCAGTCTTGCCCGACCCTTTGCGACGCCATGGACTGCAGCATGCCAGGACTCTCTGTCCATCACCAATTCCCAGAGTTTACTCAAATTCATCTCCATTGAGTTGGTGATGCCATCCAACCCCTCTATTGTCCCCTTCTCCTCGTGCCTTCAATTTTTCCCAGCAACAGGGTCTTTTCCAATGAGTCAGTTCTTTGCATCAGGTAGCCAAAGTATTGGAGTTTCAGCTTCAGCATCAGTCCTTCCAGTGAATATTCAGGACTGATCTCCTTTAGGAAGGACTAGTTGGATCTCCTTGCAGTCCAAGGGACTCTCAAGAGTCTTCTTCAACACCATAGTTCAAAAGCTTCAACTCTTTGGCGCTCAGCTTTCTTTACAGTCCAACTCTCACATCCATACATGACTATTGGAAAAACCATAGCCTTGACTAGATGGACTTTTTTGGCAAAGTAATGTCTCTGCTTTTTAATATGCTATCTAGGTTGGTCATAACTTTTCTTCCAAGGAGGAAGCATCTTTTAATTTCATGGCTGCAGTCACCATCTGCAGTGATTTTGGAGCCCAAAAAAATAAAGTCAGCCACTGTTTCCACTGTTTCCCCATCTATTTGCTATGAAGTGATGGGACCAGATGCCATGATCATAGTTTTCTGAATGTTGAAATTAAAGTCAAATTTTTCACTCTCCTCTTTCACTTTCATCAAGAGGCTTTTTAGTTTCTCTTCAATTTATCCCATAAGGGTGGTGTCATCTGCATATCTGAGGTTATTGATAATTCTCCCAGCAATCTTGATTCCAGTTTGTGCTTCATCCAGCCCAGCATTTCTCATGATGTACTCTGCATATAAGTTAAACAAGCAGGGTGATGATATACAGCCTTGACATACTCCTTTTCCTATTTGGAACCAATCTGTTGTTCCATGTCCAGTTCTAACTGTTGCTTCCTGACCTGCATACAGATTTTTCAAGAGGCAGGTCAGATGGTCTGGTATTCCCATCTTTTTCAGAATTTTCCACAGTTTATTGTGATCCACACAGTCAAAGGCTTTGGAATAGTCAATAAAGCAGAAATGGATGTTTTTCTGCAACTCTCTTGCTTTTTTGATGATCCAGCGGATGTTGGTGATTTGATCTCTGGTTCCTCTGCCTTTTCTAAATCCAGCTTGAACATCTGGAAGTTCGCAGTTCACGTATTGCTGAAGCCTGGCTTGAAGAATTTTAAGCTTCACTTGACTAGTGTGTGAGAAGAGTGCAATTGTGTGGTAGTTTGAGCATTCTTTGGCATTGCCTTTCTTTGGGATTGGAATGAAACCTGACCTTTTCCAGTCCTGTGGCCACTGCTGAGTTTTCCAAATTTGCTGGCATATTGAGTGCAGCACTTTCACAGCATCATCTTTCAAGATTTGAAATAGCTCAACTGGAATTCCATCACCTCCACTAGCTTTGTTTGTAGTGATGCTTCCTAAGGTCCACTTGACTTCACATTCCAGGATGTCTGGCTCTAGGTGAGTGATCACACCATCGTGATTATCTGGGTCGTGAAGATCTTTTTTGTACAATTCTTCTGTATATTCTTGCCATCTCTTCTTAATATTTGTGCTTCTGTTACATCCCTACCATTTCTGTCCTTTATTGAGCCCATCTTTGCATGAAATGTTCCCTTAGTAGCTCTAATTTTCTTGAAGAGATCTCTAGTCTTTCCCATTCTATTGTTTTCCTCTATTTCTTTGCACTGATCACTGAGGAAGGCTTTCTTATCTCTCCTTGCTATTCTTTGGAATTCTGAATTCAAATGGGAATATCTTTCCTTTTATCCTTTGCTTTTCACGTCTCTTCTTTTCACAGCTATTTGTAAGACCTCCTCAAACAGCCATTTTGCTTTTTTGCATTTCTTTTTCTTGGGGATGGTCCTGATTCCTGTCTCCTGTACAATGTCATGAAACTCTGTCCATAGTTCATCAGGCACTCTGTCTATCAGATTTAATCCCTTAAATCTATTTCTCACTTCCACTGTATAATCATAAGGGATTTGATTGGTCCACTGAATGGTCTAGTGGTTTTCCCTACTTTCTTCTATTTAAGTCTGAATTTGGCAATGAGGAGTTGATGATCTGAGCCACAGTCAGCTCCCTGTCTTGTTTGTGCTGGCTGTATAGAGCTTCACCATCTTTGGCTGCAAAGAATATAATCAATCTGATTTCGGTGTTGACCATCTGGTGATGTCCATGTGTAGAGTCTTTTCTTGTGTTGTTGGAACAGGGTGTTTGCTATGACCAGTGTGTTCTCTTGGCAAAACTCTATTAGCCTTTGCCCTGCTTCATTCTGTACTCCAAGGCCAAATTTGCCTGTTACTTCAGGTATTTCTTGACTTCCTACTTTTGTATTCCAGTCCCCTATAATGAAAAAGACATTTTTTGGGGGTGTTAGTTCTAAGTTGCTTCAGTTGTGTCCAACTTTGCGGGATCCTATGGACATAGTCCTCCAGGCTCCTCTGTCCATGGGATTCTCCGGACAAGAACACTGGAGGGAGTTGCCATGCACTCCTCCAGGGAATCATCCCAACCCAGGCGTCCAACCCGAGTCTCTTACTCCTGTATTGGCATGTTGGTTCTTTACAACTGGCACCACCTGGGAAGTCCAGGATGACATATGCAAAGACTCTATTTGCAAATAAAGTCACATTTATAGGTAATTGGAGTAAGGACTTCAACATATTTTAATACGATATGAATTCAATACACTATATCTCTGAACCTCAGTGTCCTCTTCCATAAGATAAATATTACAGTGCCAATCTTGAAGGGAAGTGTTGCTATGAGCAATAATTTTTAATGCTGAGGACTTGCAATAAATGAGTAATAAATTCTCAAGGCAAATATTAAAAGCCAAGTAATATGTAAAAAATGATATATAAACACATATTGATAGAGTAAGGAAGGGGTGAAACGATTGAAAGATCCTACTCAGTCTACTTTCTGAAAGTTAATCTCAATGAGGAATCTTCATTTTTCTTCAAGGGACTCTAAAAGTCAATAGTCTAGTATAAAAATGAAACTAAAAATATGTAATTATCAAAGACACAGTTGAATAACAATTTTCAGCCCATCTTTCCTTCATGTTAAGGTTTGGCACATTCCTATGTTTTTCCACTCCTATTTCTGCCATCAGCAAGCTGTGCTGACATTAGTTACATTGTTACATTGCTTAATTTATCTTTGCCTGGATTTCCCCACTTACAAAACAAGAGATTCAGATCCTGTTTCAATTAGAAGACAAGTGAAGGAAAATACAACCAAGAGAGGCTTAAATAAATAGGAATTTTATCTTTTTTGTTGTGATACTGTAATATGAGGATATATATATATATATATTTGGTTTTTGGCTCCATTTCCTGGCACAGAGTTCCAAAAACCCTTGTAATTTCCTGAGTGATAGAGCTGATAGGAGCATCTTTTGTTATAATATTTGGTCTTAGCATCCTCCCCCAACTGCACTTGGTAACATGTGCATATATGAGGAGAAATATATATATATATAATATATATTTGGTTTTTGGCTCCATTTCCTGGCACAGAGTTCCAAAAACCCTTGTAATTTCCTTAGTGATAGAGCTGATAGGAGCATCTTTTGTTATAATATTTGGTCTTAGCATCCTCCCCCAACTGCACTTGGTAACATGTGCATATATGAGGAGAATATATATATAATATATATTTGGTTTTTGGCTCCATTTCCTAGTTCCAAAAATAATTTCCTTAGTGATAGAGCTGATAGGAGCATCTTTTGTTATAATATTTGGTCTTAGCATCCTCCCCCAACTGCACTTGGTAACATGTGCATATATGAGGAGAAATATATATATATATAATATATATTTGGTTTTTGGCTCCATTTCCTGGCACAGAGTTCCAAAAACCCTTGTAATTTCCTTAGTGATAGAGCTGATAGGAGCATCTTTTGTTATAATATTTGGTCTTAGCATCCTCCCCCAACTGCACTTGGTAACATGTGCATATATGAGGAGAAATATATATATATATATACATATATATATATATACACACACACACATATATATATATATATATATATAATATATATTTGGTTTTTGGTTCCATTTCCTGGCACAGAGTTCCAAAAACCCTTGTAATTTCCTGAGTGATAGAGCTGATAGGAGCATCTTTTGTTATAATGTTTGGTCTTAGCATCCTCCCCCAACTGCACTTGGTAATACAAAATCTTCTAAGATCCTTGGAATCTCCAGAGTGATGAAGATCTTCTTGTATGCTACCAAGATAATTGGTGGCATTGATCCTCCTAGATAGCTTTAGGATGGGAGTTGGTTTCCAGAAACTTGTTGTTCAGTCACTAAGTGTGTCCAACTCTTTGCGAATCCAAGGACTGCAGCAGGCTCACCGGTCCTTCACTATTTCCCAGAGTTTATCCAAATTCATGTCCACTGAGTTGGTAATGGTATCTAACCACCTCATCCACTTCTGTCCCCTTCTCCTTTTGCCTTCAATCCTTCCTAGCATCAGGGTCTTTTCTAGTTGCTAAACAGGTAGTCAGGTAGACAAAGCATTGGAGCTTCAGATTCAGCATCAGTCCTTCCAATGAATATTCAGAGTTGATTTCCTTTAGGATTAACTGGTTTGATCTTGCAGTCCAAGGGACTCTCAAGAATTTTCTCCAGCACCACAATTCAAAAGCATCTGCTCTTTGGCATGCAGCCTTCTTTATGGTCCAACTTGCACATTCATACATGACTATTGGAAAAACCATAGCTTTGACTATATGGAGATTTTGTCAGCAAAGTGATGTCTCTGCTTCTTAATATGTGTCTAGGTTTGTCATAACTTTCCTTCCAAGGAGCAAGTGTCTTTTACTTTCATGGATGCAGTCACCATCTGCAGTGATTTTGGGCCCCAAGAAAATAAAATCTGTTACTGCTTCCATTTTTTCTCCTTCGATTGGCCATGAAGTGATGGGACTGGCTGCCATGGTCTTAGTTTTTTGAATGTTGAGTTTCAAACCAGCCTTTTTCATTCTCCTCTTTCACCCTCATCAAGAGGCTCTTTATTTCCACTTTACTTTCTGCCATTAGTGTGAGTTTATCTGTATATCTGAGGTTGTTGACATTTCTCCCAGCAATCTTGATTCCAGCTTGTGATTCATCCAGCTGGACATTTTGCATGATGTACTCTGCACAGAAGTTAGGTAAGTGTGGTAATGATATACAGCCCTGACATACTCCTTTCTTAATTTTGAACCACTTGGTTGTTCCATGTCTGGTTCTAACTGTTGCTTCTTGACCTGCATACATATTTCTCAGGAGACAGGTAAGGTGTCTGGTACTTCCATCTCTAAGAATTTTCCACAGTTTGCTGTGTCCAAATAGTCAAAGGCTTTAGTGCAGTCTATGAAGCAGAAGTAGATTGTTTCCTGAAACTCCCTTGCTTTCTCCATGATTCAACGAATGTTGGCAATTTGATTTCTGATTCCTTTGCCTTTTCTGAATCCAGCTTATACATCTGGAATTTCTTGGTTCATGTACTGCTGAAACCTAGCTTGTAAGAAAACTTTGAGCATAACCTTGATAGCATGTGAAATGCCAGAAATATCAAACATTATTAAAGAGTTGGAAATATCAGCCTATCTCTGACCTCTAATTAGCTGCAGGTTGAGTTAATCATCAATGGCCAATGATGTCTACAGAATAGAACCGCCAATAAAACCCTAAAAGTTGAAGTTCAGAAAACTTTCAGGTCAGTGAACTCATGTTGATGCTGGGAGGATGGTGCACCCCAGAGAGGGCATGGAAACTTTGAGCCCTCCTTCCTCTAATGCTTAGCCTTATACATCCTTTCCATTTGGCTGTTCCTGAGTTGTATCCTTTATAATAAGCCAGTGATAGTAAGTCATGTGTCTTCATGAGTTCTGTCAGCCATTTTAGCAATTTATCAAACCTGAGCAGGGGCTGTGGGAACCCCTGGCTTACAGCTGGCCAGTCAGGGGAATGGGAGGTCTGAAGAGACAATCGGAGTCTGAAATGGGAGTGGTCTTGTGGAACTGTTGGGATCTGATGCTCACTCCAGACAGATAGTTTCAGAATGAATTAAATTGTAGGCCTACCAGCTGGTGTCAGAGAATTGATTGGTGAGGGAAAAAACCCTCAAACATTGGTGTCAGAAATGTTTTCTTGGTAGAAGTAGATCTTAGGGGACTTGGCAGTCCAATGGTTAAGACTCTGCATTCTGTATGCGTGGGGCATGGATTCAATTCTCCGTCCAGGAATTAAGATCCTGCATACAGCACAGCACAGCCAAAAAAAAAAAAAAAAGAGAGAGAGAGAGAGAGAAAGAAACAGATACAATGTAGAAACAAAACTCAAAGAAAGACTGTTGCTGCCTTTAGGTCAAATGTTCAGTGATGCCCTTTGCCACTGAGACCTTTTTGTATTCTGCTCAACTAGCCCTTGCCTCTGTCTCTTATTATAAAACAGTTGCTAGTCCTTCCATCTGTGTTAAGTCAGAAAGAATGAGGGAGAGCAGTTATCATTCATTTTTGTCTGCCTTTATCCGTATGACAGAAGCTTTCCCAGAAACTCCAACAAACTTCACCTTAATATTATTGGTCAGAACTGGTCATGTGAACATCCTTAGCTGTAAGGGAGGCTTTAAAAGTCTTAACCACAATTGTCACATTGGCTAAGCATAGTATGATCCATCTTTTGACACTGGTTCATTGTGACCATAACATCAGGTTTCTCTTAACAAAGAAAAATAGAAGTGATGGGAGTGAATATGGAGAGATAGCTAACAGGATCCATCACAGGACCCTTTGACTCTGTATTTTTAAAGTTCTGAATGGTGGGACACTTCACACCTGTCCAGTGTCCTGTGACGGAATTTTAAATCACAACTTGTAAGTTTCTTGGATGTCTGCATCAACCTGGATAAATTAATTCAAGTCTAGATTCACTAGAATCCCTGGGACATTGGCCAAATTATTAGATCCTAACCGGCTCCAAAATAACTGCAAATGGTGACTGCAACCGTGAAATTAAAAGACGCTTACTCCTTGGAAGGAAAGTTATGACCATCCTAGATAACATATTAACAAGCAGAGACATTACTTTGCCAACAAAGGTCCGTCTGGTCAAGGCTATGTTTTTTCCAGTGGTCATGTATGGGTGTGAGAGCTGGACTGTGAAGAAAGCTGAGCACTGAAGAATTGATGCTTTTAAACTGTGGTGTTGGAGAAGACTCTCAACTGTGGTGTTGAGAGTCCCTTGGACTGCAAGGAGATCCAACCAGTCCATCCTAGAGGAGATCAGTCCTGGGTGTTCATTGGAGGGACTGATGCTGAAGCTGAAACTCCAATACTTTGGCCACCTCATGTGAAGAGCTGACTCATTGGAAAAGACCCTGATGCTGGGAAGGATTGGGGGCAGGAGGAGAAGGGGACGACAGAGGATGAGATGGCTGGATGGCATCACCGACTCGATGGACATGAGTTTGAGTAAACTCCGGGAGTTGGTGATGGACAGGGAGGCCTGGCGTGCTGCGATTCACGGGGTTGCAAAGAGTCTCCAGGAGTTTGCTCAAACTCATGTCCATTGAGTTGGTGATGCCATCTAACCATCTCATCCTGTCATCCTCTTCTGCTACTGCCCTAAAGCTTTCCCAGCATCAGAGTCTTTTCCAATGAGTCAACTCTTCACATCAGGTGGCCAAAGTATTGGCGTTCATTCCTTCCAATGAATAGTCAGGGTTGATTTCCTTTAGGATTGATTGGTTTGATCTCCTTGCAGTCTAGGGGACTCTCAAGAGTCTTCTCTAGCACCACAATTCAAAAGCATTAATTCTTCAGTGTGTTTTATTGTCCAGCTCTCACATCTGTACAGCAGAGAAGGCAATGGCACCCCACTCCAGTACTCTTGCCCGGAAAATCCCAAGGATGGAGGAGCCTGGTAGGCTGCAG
This sequence comes from Cervus canadensis, assembly GCF_019320065.1. NCBI lineage: Eukaryota > Metazoa > Chordata > Mammalia > Artiodactyla > Cervidae > Cervus > Cervus canadensis. The sequence continues at coordinate 4,105,609 of NC_057387.1, forward strand.
TCCATGGGGTCGCTACGAGTCAGACATGACTTAGCGACTTCATTTTCCCTTTTCATTTTCACGCATTGGAGAAGGAAATGGCAACCCACTCCAGTGTTCTTGCCTGGAGAATCCCAGGGACGTGGGAGCCTGGTGGGCGGCCGTCTATGGGGTCGCACAGAGTCAGACACGACTGAAGTGACTTAGCAGCAGGAGCAGCACATCTGTACATGACTACTGGAAGAATCATAACTTTGAATATACGGACTTTGTAGACAAAGTGATGACTCTGCTTTTTAATATGCTGTCTAGGCTTGTCATTGCTTTTCTTCCCAGGAGCAAGCTTTTTTAAATTTCATGGCTGCAGTCACCATCTGCAGTGATTTTGGAACCTAAGAAAATAGTCTCTCACGATTTCCATTGTTTCCCCATCTATTTGCCATAAAGTGATGGGACTGGATGCCATGATCTTCATTTTTTGAATGTTGAGTTTTAAGCCAGCTTTTTCACTCTCCTCTTTCACCTTCATCAAGAGGTTCTTTAATTTCTCTTTGCTTTCTGCCATAAGGGTGGTGTCATTTGCATATCTGAGGTTATTGCTATTTCTCTCGGCAATCTTGATTCCAGCTTGTGTTTCATCCAGATCAGCATTTTGCATGATGTATTCTGCATATAAGTTAAATTAGCAGGATGATAATATACAGCCTTTATGTACTCCTTTCCCAATTTTGAACCAGTCTGTTGTTCCATGTTGGGTTCTAACTGTTGCCTCTTGACTGGCATACAGGTTTTCCAGGAAGCAGGTAAGGTGGTTTATATTCCTACCTCTTTAAGAATTTTCCACCCAAAGATTGGCAAGGTTATTATTCAATTTGCACACAAGCATGTATTTGGATGGGCTTTCCAGGTGGTGGTACTGGTCAAGAACCCACCTGCCAATGCAGATGTAAGAGGGTTCACTCCTGGGTAGGGGAGATCCCCTGGAGAAGGAAATGGCAACTCACTCTGGGTATTCTTGCCTGGAGAATCCCATGGACAGAGGAACGTGGTGGGCTATGGTCTATATGGTTGCAAAGAGTCAGACAGAAATGAAGTATCTTAGCATAGCACAGCACATATATTTGGAATTCTAACAAATTTCTGGATGGACACTTTGAAATAGGGCATCATATCTTAACTGAGTTGTATTTTTTACATTTAATTCTTCTTCATTTTTTAAAAATCAAGGTTATATATATATGTATATAGTATTAAATGTCAAATTGTACTTCAAGGCCTTTAACCAAAAGCAATGATCCTCTTTCTCTTTTCATCAGAATTACATTTCCCAGAAGTGATAATAATAAGCAGTGTTAGTTGTTTCTTCTGGCATTTTTTTTTAATACTTCTATATTTCTAACTAACACACTTAAACTACTGTTTTGTTTTTTTTTAATCAAGATTTTATGTATTAGTTTCCTATTGCATTGCCTTTTATTTATTGTCCTGGGCATTTACTAGGCCTTTCTGATCTGGAATCTTATATCACTCAGTGGAAATTTTCCTATATTGTTTCTGTGAAATTGTGATTTGTAATGTGAAATATATGCTTGATCCTTGTCCCTTCCTGACAGAGAAGGCCTAAAACCCTTGGATTTTCCCAAATGATAAGAGCAATAAAAGTGAAAGTGAAAAAAACAGGCGGAAAAGGTCTTTTGTTCTTCAAAACATGCCTATTTTTACCACACTTAAATTTAAGTTAATGAGGCAAATTTTGGAAAGCCCCTAATGATGGAAGGGGATTGGTTGCCAGAGAAACAAACTAGATGAGAGGATTTGAATTTTCAGCCCTACCTGTTACCTCCAGAGAGGGAAGACCAGTAGGAAATAGACTTAATCACCAATTGCAATGATTTAATCAATTATACCTGCATAATTGCTTCCCAGGTGGCGCTAGTGGTAAAGAAGCTGCCTGCCAATGCAGGAGACATAAGAGATTCGGGCTCAATCCCTAGGTAGGGAAGATCCCCTGGAGGAGGGCATGCCAACTCACTCCAGGATTCTTGCCTGGAGAATCCCATGGACAGAGGAGCCTGGTGGGCCACGGTCCATAGGGGCGCAAAGAGTCTGACATGAATGAAGCAATTTAGCACACATGTGCACTCACACACATCTACATAATGAATCCTCTTGAAAACCCTAACCTAAGGATCTGGAGAGCTTCCAGGTGGGTGAGCACATGCAGTGCTTGGAAAGTGGTGTTCCTGGAGAGGGCAGTGAATGTTTGCACTGCTCCCCCCACTTTCCCTGTGTCTTTTCCTAGGCATCTCTTCCGTCTGGCTGTTCTTGAGTTGTGTCCTTTTGTAATAAACCGGAGATCTAGTAAGTAAACTCTTTTCCTGAGGTCCATGAGTTTCTAGCAAAGTATCAAATCCAAGGAGGGCACCAGGGGAACTTGAAACCAGTCACCCAGAAGCACCTGGAACCTGGGATTGAGAGGGGCAGCTTGTACGACTGAGCTCTTAACTTGTGGGATGTGATATTAATTACAGGTAGATAGTATCAGAATTGAATTCTATTGAGTTGAATTGTAAATAGCACACAGAGCAGATGTGTGGAGAATTGGAGAACTGGATGGTGTGGAAAATACCCTTCTCATGCCCCCAATGTGGTGGCCAGAAGTACTGAGGGTAAAGAGAAAAAAAACTAGACTTTTTCCTGCTCAAATTCTCTGATAATTTCTTTCCATCTTTCCTCTCTTTCTGGAACTTCTATTTGTTTAATACCATACCTCCTCCTGTTTGAGTATCTAAAATTTTCCCACCATTTTTCTTTAGGTTAATTTTCTTTCCTTTTTTTTTGTTTTATTCTACTATTTTGGGAGATTTCTTTAATTTTTGCAAGCCAGCTATTTTTTAACGTCTATTATTTTACTTTTATCCATTATGCTTTTTTTTAAATAATTAAACATCTAAAAAGAAACTTAATTGAAGGATATTGCTTTATAGAATTTTGTTGCTTTCTGTCAAACATCAACATGAATGAGCCTTAGGAATACATATGTCCCCTCCCTCTTGAACTTCCCTCCCATCTCCCCCCCATCCCATCCCTCTGCATTGATACAGAGCCCTTGTTTGAGTTTCTGGAGTCATGCAGAAAATTCTATTGGCTATCTATTTTACATATGGTAATGTAAGTTTCAATGTTACTCTCTCCATACATCTCACCCCCTCCTCCCACCCAAACCCCTGTCCATAAATCTGTTCTCTATGTCAGTTTCTCCATTACTGTCCTGCAAATAAATTCATCAGTACCATCTTTCTAGATTCCATATATATGCATTAGTATATGATGTTTATCTTTCTCTTTCTGACTTACTTCATTTATTATAATAGGCTCCAGGTTCATTCAACTCATTAGAACTGACCCAAATGCGTTCCTTTTTATGGCTCAGCAATATTTCATTGTATATATGAAGACATATATACTACATTGTATGAACGTGAACATTGGGATAAATGTGTCTTTTTCAATTTTTGTTTCCTCAGGCTATATGCCTAGGAGTGGGATTGTTGGGTCATATGGTGGCTGTATTTATATATAGTTTTTTAAGGAATCTCCATACCGTCTTCCATAGTGGCTGTATCAGTTTACATTCCCACCAACAGCACAAGAGGATTCCCTTTTCTCCACACCCTCTCCAGCATTAACTGTTTATAGACTTTTTGATGATGGCCATTCTGATCAGTGTGAGGTGATATCTCATTGTAGTTTTGATTTGCATTTCTCTAATAATGACCAACCTAGACAGCATATTAAAAAGCAGAGACATTACTTTGCCAACAAAGGTCCATCTAGTCAAAGCTATGGTTTTTCTGGTAGTCACGTATAGATGTGAGAGTTGGACTTTAAAGAAAGCTTAGCGCCAAAGAATTGATGTTTTTGAACTTTGATGGTGGAGAAGACTCTTTGAGAGTCCCTTGGACTGCAAGGAGATTCAACCAGTCAATCCTAAAGACATCAGTCCTGAATATTCATTAGAAGGACTGGTGCTAAAGCTGAAGCTCTAATACTTTGGCCACCTGATGTGAAGAACTGACTCAGTGGAAAAGACCCTGCTGCTGGGCAAGATTGAAGGCAGGTGGAGAAGGGGACGACTGAGGATGAGATGGTTGGATGTCATCACTGACTCAAATGACATGAGTTTGAGCAAGCCCTGGGAGATGGTAATGGACAGGAAGCCTGGCATGCTGCAGTCCATGGGGTCACAAAGAGTTGGACACCACCGAGTGATTTAACAGAATTGATGTTGAGGTATGTTCTGTCTATGCCCATTTTTTTTCATTTATTTTTATTAGTTGGAGGCTAATTACTTTAGAATATTGTAGTGGTTTTTGCCATACATGAATCAGCCATGGATTTACAAGTGTTCCCCATCTTGAACCCCTGTCTATGCTCACTTTTTGGAAGAGTTTTAATCATAAATGAGTGCCAAATTTTGTCAGAGGATTTTTCTGCATATATTGAGATTATCATATGGTTTTTATCTCTTAATTTGTTAATATGGTGTATCACATTGATTGATTTGTGTGTATTTAAAAATACTTGCATTCTGGGAATAAACTTAACTTGATCATGGTGTATGAGCTTTTTGATGTGTTGCTGAATTCTGTTTGCTAAAATTTTGCTGAGGATTTTGGCATCTCTGTTCATCAGCGATATTGGCCTGTAGTTTTCTTTTTTGTGTGTGTTGCCTTTGTCCAGTTTTGGTATCAGGGTGATGGTTGCCTCATAGAATGAGTTTGGAAGTGTTCCTTCCTCTGCAGTTTTTTGAAAGAGTTTTAGAAGGATAGGCGTTACTCGTCTCTAAATGTTTGATAGAATTCTCCTGTGAAGCCATCTGGGCCTGGGCTTTTGTGTTTTGGGGGGGGAGATTTTTGATCACAGCTTCAATTTCAGTGCTTGTAATTGGGTTGTTCATAATTTCTATTTCTCCCTGGTTCAGTCTTGGAAGATTGAACTTTTCTAAGCATCTGTCCATTTTTTCCAGGTTATCCATTTTATTGCCATATTCAGTTCAGTTCAGGTCAGTCACTCAGTCGTGTCCGACTATTTGCGACCCCATGAACTGCAGCACACCAGGCCTTCCTGTCCGTTACCAACTCCCAGAGTTTACCCAAACCAATGTTCATTGAGTCGGTGATGCCATCCAGCCATCTCATCCTCTGTCATCCCCTTCTCCTCTGCCCCCGATCCCTCCCAGCATCAGGGTCCTTTCAAATGAGTCAACTCTTCACACCAGGTGGCCGGATAGGCGCTCATAACAATCTCTTACAATCCCTCGTATTTCTGCATTGTCTGCTTTAACGGCGCCTTGTGCGTTTCTGATTTTGTTGGTCTGAGTCTTCTCTCTCTTTTTGTTTTCTTGATGACTCTGACTAAGGAATTTGCCAGTTTTGTTTATCTTCTCAAGTAAGCAGCTTTTAGTTTTGTTAATCTTTACTACTGTTTCTTTAATTTCTTTGTCATTATCTCTGCTCTGATCTTTATGAGTTCTTTCCTTCTGCCAACTTTCGGGATTTTTTTATTCTTCTTTTTTCAGCTGTTTTACATGTAAGAATAGGTTGTCTATTTGAGGTTTTCTTGTTTCTTGAGGTGGGATTGTATTGCTATAAACTTCCCTCTTAGAACTGCTTTTGCTGCATTCCATAGCTTTTGAGTTCTGTTTTCAATGTCATTATTTTGCTAGGAATTTTATTTCACTTTTGATTTCTCATTAATCTGTTCTTTAGAATCATATTATTTAATCTCCATGTGATGTATTTTTTATTATTTTTTCTTGTAATTAATATTTAGTTTTATGTCATTGTGGTCAGAAAAGATGCTTGACATGTTCTTAATATTCTTAAATCTACTGAGGTTTGATTTGTGATCCAAGATGTGGTCTGTCCTGGAGAATGTTCCATGTGCACTTGAGAAGAAGGTGTATTGTTCTGCATTTGGATGGAATGTCCTGAGGATATCAATGAGATTCATCTGTTCTAAAGTGTTATTTAAGATTTGTGTTTTCTTGTTAACTTTCTGTTTTGATGATCTATCCATTGGTGTGAGTGGGGTGTTAAAGTCTACTCTTATTATTGTATTACTGTGAATTTCTCCTTTTATGTCTGTTAGTGTTTGTCTTCTGTATTGAGGTGCTCCTCTGTTGGGTGCATAGATGTTTACAACTGTTATCTCTTTCTCTAGGATTGATCCCTTGATCATTATGTAGTGTCCTTCCTTATCTCTTGTAATCATCTTTATTTTAAGGTCTATATTGTCTAACATAAGGATTGCTACACCAGCTCTCTTTTGATTTCCATTGAAATGGAATATATTGTTCTGTCCACTCAGTTTCAGTCTCTATGTGTCTTTAGGTCTGAAGTGGGTTTCTTGCACAGAGCACATATATGGATCTTGTTTGTATCCATACAGCCAGTCTGTGTTTTTTGGTTGGAGCATTTATTCCATTTACATTTAAAGTAATTATTTATATATATGTTCCTATTGTCATTGTCTTCATTGGAGTTTGCTTCTCTAGGTCTTTTTCTTCATTGGATTTTCTGACTATGTAAGACCCTTTAACAGTTGTAAAGCTGGATTTGTGGCTTCAGATTCTCTTAACTTTTCCTTGTCTGTAAAACTTCTAATTTCTCCATCAATTTTGAATGAGATCCTTGCCAGGTAGAGTAGTCTTGCTTATAGACTTTTCCCTTTCAGTACTTCAAATACATCCTGCCATTCCCTTTGGGCCTGCAGAGTTTCTCCTGAGAGATCAGCTGTCAAATGTGTGGTGTTGCCCTTGGATGTTACTTGTTGCTTTTCCCTTGCTTTTTAAATATTCTTTCTTTGTGTGTAGTCTTTGTTAGTTTGACTAGTATGTGTCTTGGAGTGTTTCTCCTTGGGTTTATCCTGTATGGGACTCTTTGTGCCTCTTGGACTTGATTGACTATTTCCTTTCCATGTTGGGGAAATTTTCAGCGATAATCTCTTCAAAAATGTTTTCATACCCTTTCTTTTTCTCTTCTTCTTGTGGGAACCCAATAATTTGACTGTTGGTGCACTTAATGTTGTCCTAGAGGTCTCTGAGACTATCCTCCATTCTTTTCATTCTTTTTACTTTATTCTGTCTTCAACAGTTATTTCCACCATTTTATCTTCCAGCTCACTGATTCATTCTTCTGCTTCAGATATACTGCTACTGATTCCTTCTAGAGTATTTTTAATTTCAGTAATGGTGTTGTCTCTGTATGTTTATTCTTTAATTCTTCTATGTCTTTATTAATTGATTCTTGCATTTTCTCCATTCTATTTTCAAGATTTTGGATCATCATTATCATTATTCTGAATTGTTTTTGAGGTTGTTTTCCTATATCCTTTTGATTTATTTGGACTTTTGTGTTTCTAGGTTTTTCATTTTTTTTTGTGCAGTATTTCTCTGGCTTTTCATTATTTTTTTATTTTTAACTTATTGTATTTCATGTCTCCTATTCCCAGGCTTCAGAGTTGAATACTTTTTTCCTTTTGGCTTTTACCCTCATAAGGTTGGTCTAGTGGTTTGTGTAAAGTTCTTGTAGGGTGTGATTGTCCTTGCATTCTGGTGGGAGTAGATGAGTTGTTGTTGTTTTTTCCTCTTATGTACAGGGCTGAGTGAGGTCGTCATTCTGCCTGCTGAATACTGGATTTGTTTTTCTGTCTTGTTTGTTGTTTGCATGAGGCGTCCTGAACAAGGTGCTACTAAGACTTGAGTGATCCTGGGTCTTGTAGACAAGTGGTTGCCTTTGTGGGATTTCTGTTTGATACTCCCTAGGGTTAGGAGTTATCCTGTAGTCTAGTGTCTTGGAGTCAGCGCCTCCACTCCAAAGGCTCAGGGCTTGATCCCTGCTGGGAATGGAGATTCCACATGTGGTTTGCTATGGCATTAATTGAGATTAAAACAAATACCCCAAAATGAGAAACACCACAGACCCCAAATAATTGGCAATTACAGATCAGGCATTTAATAACTGAAATAATGAAATATACACATATACATATACACCTAAAAGCAAAATCAATACTTGAAAAAAATGCAATAGAGTAACCTGGTGAACAAAGGAAATGAAAAATGATATCCACCAGTTAAGAAAGAAACTAGCTAAAGCACAAAGTGAAAAACAAAACTAAGCGTGGTTCCCACTGGGCAATAAAGTGATAAAACAAACCAAACTAACAAATATGGTGAGAAAAAGAAAGGAAAGAAAGAAATGAAAGAATAGAAATGCTAGGTTAAATAGAATTGGATAAAGAAGATTTATATAAAGATTAACTGCAAGGAGAAAAGAGCAGTAGGAAAAGCAAACAAAGGAATAAATGTAGAAAAATAATAATAAATTAAAAATGTAACATTTAAATTTTAAAAAGAGAAAGAAATAAAGAAAAAATAAAAGGAAAGACTCCGCAGAAATGCAAAGGACCAATAGAGGCAGAAGCCTACCGCAGATATAAAAAGTGTGATTCAAAGAAACAATTCTCAAAGGCTTAAATATATTTAATAGTACTAATGAAATCAACAAATACAACACCGGGGGATGGGGGTGGGATGGGAGAAAAAGAAAAAAAATCCAGAAGAAACTACAGAAGGAGTTCAAATATACAAATAATAAACGTTTTTCTTGAGTCGCTGCAGGCAGAGTCCTTCCCCTTGCTGGGAGTCACAGTCCACCTTGCCTCCCGTGAATGCCCTCCAACGTCGGGCTGGCCTCTGGACCTGCTGTGGGAGCAGCTCAGACTCGAATCTGGTCCTGCTCCCGTGTGTTCTTGCCTCCAATGCCCACAGCTCAGAACTAGTATGTTTCCTTCTGTGAGACTTTCAGTGTCCTTTTATATTCCACAGACACAGAGTCTGCCCAGTTGATCGTGTGGATGTAATCTGCAGCTAGTACAGCTGGTGGGAGGTTTCGGGTCCTCTTCCTTAGCCGCACTGTCTCTCGGTTTGAACTCTGCTTTTATCGCCACCTCTGCGTGTGGGTCATCCACAGGGGTTTGCTCCTGAGACTGCCCTGGAGGACTTGGGTCTGCCCAGTGAGGGCCAGGTGCAGAGGCGGAGCAGCTGCTTGGGTCACAGGGGCCCTGGCAGCACCAGGCACTCGAGGGAACTGGTGGCTAGGGCAGCAGGAAATACGATGCTCTAGAAGGGTAAGGCAACCCACGCCAGAATTCCTGCCTAGAGAATCCCCGGACAGAGAAACCTAGAGGCCACAGCCCACAGGGCCACAGAGTGGACACGACCAAAGTGGCCCTGCATGCACAGACGCGGGACGGTGTCTAGCCGGTGGCAGCTCCACCCCAGTGAGGACTGGGCATGAGGTGGTGCAGCCGCTTGGGGGGGCACCCTGGGGCACAGGTGTGCGGGACTTGGACTGCCTCAGCCGCAGGGGCTGTGCCCTATCCGAGCCTGTGTCCAGCCTCTGGCAGCTGGTGACCAGCAGGTCTCTGCGGGTAGCCCTCCTCTGTTGCTCCGCCTGTTCAGGCACTTCGAGGCTCCGTGCCTGGGGTCCTGCGCTCCGCACGTCGGGCGCGTGAAGGGCCAGCCTCTGCTGCTCGCCTGCTGGTGGTGGGATGTGGGCAGAGGCAGGCGACGGTCATGGCTCCACTCCCTACGCTGACTCTGGATCGCCTTGCTTCCATGGCTGCCTGACGTTCCTCCGCAGGCATTTCCCACCGCAATCTCCTCCCTCACGTCCCCTTGGGGTGTCGCCCCACAGTCAACAGCAGACCTCACCCTGGGATTGCTGCACAATCCCTCAGCTCCCGTTCCCAACCGCTGTGCCTTTGGGGGATCTGTGTTCCTGTGGGGAGTACTTACGACTACGGCACGGATTGTCTGGGTGGTTCTCAGTCCGTTTAGGCTGCCGCAGATCAGCTTTCACTCTCGGCCTCAAACGATGCTCCTCTGACCCAAACAGTTGCCCCGATGTGGGAACTGGACCCCAGCTTCCGTTCCCCCGCCCGCCGAGGGCAGGTCCAGTTCTACCAACTCCTGTTTTTTCCCCTGGCTCCCTTGTCCTACCGAGTTTTGCGTGGTTCTATATGTTCTTCTCCAGGGGTCACTTACTCCTGCCTGCCCTCGGTTGGTGTTCTGCAATCACTTCTGAGTCTGAAGGTGTATTCCTGATGGACAGATGTTCTCCACGTCCACCTACTTCTCCACCTTCTTGTTCCTCCTCACTATCCATTATGTTTTAATAGATATTTTTCATGGCCTATTATATGTTGAATTCCTAAGAATCCTTTCTTATTCTCTTATTTTTGGGCAGCTGTTACATAGCTTCTCTTATCACTGTGAAGATAAAAATATATTTGCTTTGAACACTTCTTTGAGTGTTTTATCACTTGCCTTTTTCTCCAAGTTTCCTTTTTATATTTGTTTGCTTTGGTCTCTATTGTGTATCCTAGTCTCTAATGTCTAGGACTTTTGTCTCTATTTGCATTTATAGATGAACTTTAGGAAGTTAATTGAAAACTTTGTGAGGTTGGTTCATTGACTGGTGGGTATCAGACGATGATCAAGCCTGTCATGGCCCATTCATTGGGAGCTCTCAAAAACTGGTTTTCCTCCAGAGCTAAGAGCTAACCTATTTTGCCAGAGAACAAGTCAATCTCCCCCTCCCCCATGGGGACATAAGCGTTTATGTTGGCAGTTTGGAAGGCACGGAAAGGAAACTGGGCTTCACGTTTAGTATGCATAACTTCTCTTAATTGTCCTTCCTTCAGGAAAGGAATACATTCTCACCTTCTGTGTGGCCAGTGCCCCTAGTCCACTGACCCTCATTTGCTGCCTTAGGTCAGATGCAGTCCTCTAGGTTTCTTGTTTGGTAGATGGATCTGGATGCAGCACTCTCCGATGTAACTTTCTGTGATGCTGGACGAATTCTATGCTGCTCCATAAACCAGATATTTCTGCAAGGTATGTGACTTGCAAAACTGTTTAAATCTTTTATTTATTTATTTATTTTTTTATTGAGGATAATTGCTTTACAGAATTTTGTTGTGTTCTGTCAAACCTCAACGTGAATCAGCCATAGGAATCCATATATCCCCTCTCTTATGAAACTCCCTCCCACCTCCCACCCCGTCCCACCCCTCTAGATTGAAACAGAGCCCCTGTTTGAGTTTCCTGAGCCATACAGCAAATTCCCATTGGCGTACTTACATATGGTGATGTAAGTTTCCATGTTACTCCTTCCACACATCTCGCCCTCTCCTCCCCTCTCCCTATGTCCTTAAGTCTATTCTCTATGTCTGTTTCTCCACTGCTGTCCTGTAAATAAATTCTTCAGTACCATGTTTCTAGATTCCGTACATATGTGTTAGAATACGATATTTATCTTTCTCTTTCTGACTCACTTCACTTCTGTATTATACCATCACTGTATAATAGGTTCTAGGTTCATCCACCTCATCAGATCTGACTCAAATGCATTCCTTTTTATGGCTGAGTAATATTCCATTGTGTATATGTACCACAACTTCTTTATCTATTCATCTGTCGATGGACATCTAGGTTGCTTCCATGTTCTAGCTATTGCAAATAGTGCGGCAATGAACAATGGGATACATGTGTCTTTCTCAATTTTGGTTTCCTCAGGGTATGTGCCTAGGAGTGAGAAAGCTGGGTCACATGGTGGTTTTATTCCTAGTTTTTAAAGGAATCTCCATTCTGTCTTCCACAGTGGCTGTATCAATCTATATTCCCACCAACAGTGCAAGAGCATTCCCTTTTCTCCACAGCCTCTCCAGCATTTATTGTTTATAGACTTTTTGATGATGGCCATCTTGACAGCTGTGAGGTGATGTCTCATTGTAGTTTTGATTTGCATTTCTCTAATAATGGGCGACGTCAAGCATCTTCTCCTGTTTTTGTTAGCCATTTGTATGTCTTCTTTGGAGAAATGTCTCTTTCTCCCGCTTTTTGATTGGGTTTTTTGTTTTTCTGGCAATGAGTTGTATGAGCTGCTTGCATATTTTGGAAATTAATCCTTTGTCAGTTTTTTCAGTTGCTATTATTTTCTCCCCTTCTGAAGGTTGTCTCTTCACCTTGCTTACAGTTTCCTGTGCTCTGCAAAATCTTTTAAGTTTAATCAGGTCCCACATGTTTACTTTTTTTGTTTTTTTTCTTTCATTTTCATTACTCTAGGAGGTGAGTCATAGAGGATCTTCCTTTGATTTATGTCATCGAGTGTTCTGCCTATGTTTTCCTCTAAGCTTTATAGTTTCTGGTCTTACATTTAGGTCTTAAGTCCATTTTGAGTGTATCTTTGTGTATGGTGTTAGGATGTGTTCTAATTTCATTCTTTTACGTGTAGCTCTCAGTTTTCCCAGCGCCATTTATTGAAGAGGCTGTGTTTGCCCCATTGTATATGCTTTCCTCCTTTGTCAAAAATAAGGTGCCAATTGATGCATGGGTTTATTTCTGGGCTTTCTATCTTGTTCCATTGGTCTATATTTCTGTTTTTGTGCCAGTACCATACTGTCTTGATGACTGAGGCTTTGTAGTGTAATCTGAAGTCAGGAAGGCATTCCTCCAGCTCCATTCTTCTTTCTCTGTTGGTTAATAGAAATGTGTTGTTTAAATCCATGTTTTTGTGTGTCTTAGAGTTTTTTTCTTGTAATTGATATCTAGTCTCATAGCATTGTGGTCAGAGTAGACGCTTGATATGATTTCAGTTTTCTTAAATTTACTGAGGTTTGATTTGTGACCCAAGATGTGGTCTATCCTGGAGAATGTTCCATGTGCACTTGAGAAGGTGTATTCTTCTGCATTTGGATGGAATGTTCTGCAGATATCAATGAGATCCATCTCATCTAATGTATCATATAAGACTTGTGTTTCCTTGTTAATTTTCTGTTTTTATGATCTGTCCATTGGTGTGAGTAGGGTGTTAAAATCTCCTATTTTTTTTTTATCATCAATTTCTCCTTTTTTGTTTTTAGTGTTTGTCTTATGTGTTGACATGCTTCTATGTTGGATGCATAGACATTTACTATTGTAATATCTTCCCCTTGGAATCATCCCTTAATCATTATGTAGTGTCCTTCCTTATCTCTTGTACTATTCTTTATTTTAAAGTCTATTTTGTCTGATATAAGGATTGCTACTCCAGATTTCTTTTTCTTTCCATTTGCATGGAACATAATTTTCCTCCTCTCTGTTTCAGTCTAGAAGTTTCTTTAGGTCTGAAGTGAGTTTCTTGTAGACAGCATATATATATAGGTCTTGTTTCTGTAGCCATTCAGCCAGTCTGAGTTTTTGGGTTGGAGCATTTAATCCATTTATATTTAAAGTAGTTATTGATATGTTAGTTTCTATTCCCATTTTCTTAATTTTGGGAGTTGATTTTGTAGATCTTTTATCTTGTCTTGTATTTATTGACTATGTATTCCCTTTAACATTTGTTGTAAATCTGGCTTGGTGGTACTGGATTCTCTCAACTTTTGCTGTCTCTAAAGCCTTCTATTTCTCCATCAATTTTGAATGAGATCCTTGCCAGGTAGTGTAACCTTGGTTGTAGATTTTTTTCCCTTTCAATACTTTAAATATATCCTGTCATTCCCTTCTGGCCTGCAGAGTTTCTCCTGAAAGATCAGATGTTAAACATATGGGGATTCCCTTGTATGTTACTTGTTGCTTCTCCCTTGTTGCTTTTAATATTCTTTCTTTGTGTTTAGTCTTTGTTAATTTGATTAGTTATGTGTCTTGGCCTGTTTCTCCTTGGCTTTATCCTGTATGGGGCTCTTTGTGCCTCTTGGAGTTGATTGACTATTTCCTTTTCCATGTTGGGGAAATTTTAAACTATAATCTCTTCAAAAATTTTCTCATACCTTTACTTTTCCTCTTTTTCTTTTGAGACCCCTATAATTCAAATGTTGGTATGTTTGATATTGTCCCAGAGGTGTCTGAGGCAATCCTCTGTTGTTTTCATTCCTTTTACTTTATTCTGCTCTTCAGCAGTTATTTCCACCATTTTATCTTCCTGCTCACTGATTCATTCTTCTGATTCAGATATTCTGTTATTGATTCCTTTTAGAGTATTTTTAATTTCAGTAGTTGTGTTGTTTGTCTCTGTATGTTTATTCTTTAATTCTTCTAGGTCTTTGTTAATTGATTCTTGCATTTTTTTCCAATTTATTCAAGGTTTTGATCATCTTTACTATCATTTTCTGGATTCTTTTTCAGGTAGTTTGCCTATTTCCTCTTCATTTATATGGCCTTCTGTGTTTCTAGTTTGTTTCTTCGTTTGAGCAGTATTTCTCTGCCTTTTCATTATTATTATTATTTAACTTGTGGTGTTTGAGGTCTCCTATTCCCAGGCTTCAAGGTTGAATTCTTTCTTCCTTTTTGTTTCTGCCCTCCTAAGGTTGCTGGTCCAGTGGTTTCTGTAAGCTTCATATAGGGTGAGATTTGTGATGAGCTTTTGTTTGTTTTTCCTCTGATGGGCAAGGCTGAGTGAGGTGGTAATTCTGTCTGCTAATGACTGGGTTTGTATTTTTGCTTTGTTTCTTGTTTAGATGAGGTGTCCTGCACAGGGTGCTACTGGTGCCTGGGTGATGCCGGGTCTTGTATTCAAGTGGCTTCCTTTGTGTGAGTTCTCACTATTTGATACTCCTTAGGGTTATTTGTCTGGTAGTCTAGGGTCTTGGAGTCAGTGTTCCCACTCCAAAGGCTGAGGGCTTGATCTCTGGTCAGGAGCAAAGATTCCACAAGTGGTTTATCATGGCATTAAGTGAGATTAAAACAAATATCCAAAAATGAGAAACCAGAGATGAACTGCAGACAAATGGCAGTTAAAAATCAGGCAAATAACAATTAAAATAATGGAGTATACACATATACAAATAAACCCATGAACACGGTCAAAGCAGTCCAACAGAAATAAAGTACAATAGATTGACCTGGCAAACAAAGGAAATCAAAAATTGTATTTATCTGTTAACAACAAAACCAACTAAAGCACAAACTACAAAATGAAACTAAAGCAAGGTGCCAAGTGGTGAATAAAGCAATGTAAATAAAACTAACAAATATGTTGAGAGGAAAGGAAGGAAAGAAAAGAAAGAAAGAATATATATGCAAAGTTAAATAGCGGTAGGTAAGGCAGATTTATATACATTAAAGATTAACTGCAAGGGGAAAAGGACAGTAGGAAAAGCAAACAAAGAATAAATGTAGAAAAAATAATAACAGGTTTAAAAAATAGAAAAGAAAAAAAAAGGAAAACTCCACAGAACTGCAAAACCCAATGTAGAGGCAGAGGTTTATAACAACAATAAAGAATGTGACTGAGAAAAAGAAATTTCAAAAAAGCTCAAACGTTTTATTAGATTTCACAGTGCCAATAAAATCAACAACTACAATCAAGGGGGGAAAGAAGAAAAAATCCAAAAGAATCTACAGAAGAAGTCAAAACATAAGAACATTAAATGTTTTTCTTGAGTCACTGCAGTCAAAGTCCTTTCCCTCGCTGGGAGTCACAGTCCACCTCACCTTCCTAGGATGCCCTTCAGCACTATGCTGATCTCTGGACCTGCTGTGGGGGAAACTCAGATTCTAATCTGGTCCTACTCCTATGTGTTCTTGCCTCCAATGTCCACAGTTCTCAGAACTCATAAGTTCTCTTTTGTGGGCGCTCTCAATGACCTTTTATACATTCCATAGTCACAGCGCCTGCCTAGTTGATCGTGTGGATTTAATCTGCAGCTGGTACAGCTGGTGGGAAGGTTCTGGGTCTTCTTCCTTAGCCACATTGCCCCTGGGCTTCAACTGTGGTTTTATTTCCACCTCTGCATGTGGGTCGTCCACTGGGGTTTGCTCCTGAGGCTTCCCTGGAGGACTTGGGTCTGCCCCAGTGAGGGCCAGGTGTGGAGGAGGTGCAGCTGCTTGGGTCACAGGGGTTCTGGCAGCACACCAGGTACTCAGGGCAGTTGGCAACTAAGGCAGCAGGAAATACAGTGCTCTAGAAGGGTATGGCAAGCAATATTGGCCAGTGTGACCCAGTATTCTTGCCTGGGGAATCCCCACCCTGGCAGAGAAGCCTGGCAGGTCACAGCCTACAGAGTCACAAAGAGTAGCACACAACCGAAGTGACCCTGTGCGCATAGACACAAGACTTTTTCTGCCCGTGGCAACCCTGCCCCAGTGAGGGTTGAGCTTGAAGGCGGCTCAGCTGCTTGGCTTGCGGGGACCCTGGCAGCACCAAGGGTGCAGGGACAAGGACTGCCTCTGCGGCAGGAGTTATGGCCCCATCAGAGTCTTTTTCCGAGCCTCTTGTATCTGGTGATCAGAAGGCCTCTTTTCTCTTTGGCCAGTCTTTCTCCGTAGCTCCACCCATTTGGACACTTAGAGGGCTCCCTTGCCTGGGGTCCTTCTCTGTCCTGTGCATCAGGCACATAGACGGCCCCCCCGACTGGGGTCCTGCTTTGTAGATTGGTGGGCCAGGCACCTAAAGGGGCACCCTGGGTGGGGTCCTCCTCTGTTGTTCAGCACATCAGTCACTGAAAGAAGCACCCTGGGTGGGGGCCTGCTCTGCAGTTCAGTGCTCAGGAGTTTGATGCGCCAGCCTCTTGATTGTTCAGCTGCCCATGCTGGCGTGTCGGGAGAGGCCATGGTGCTGGTTTCACCCCCCATGCGTGACTCAGCAGTACTTCCTTGCTTCCAAGCCTGCCAGGCTTTCCTCCACAGGCATTTCTCATCACAGTCTCCTCCCTCAGCTCCCCTCAATCCGTCTCTATGCAGTCAATGGCAGCCCTCGCCCTGGGATTGCTCCACAATCCTTAAACTCCAGCTCCTAGCCACTGCACATTCCAGGAGACCTATGTCCCTCTCCGCGGTATGTATGTCTGCTACTGTCTGCTCACAGATCAGCTGTTGCACTCTTGTAAATGTCTGCTGCAAGGACTCAGTCTTTCTCATTCCATTTAGATCACAGATCAGCTGTTGCACTCTTAGCCTATAAGATGTACTCCATGTCCACCTACTCCTCCACCATCTTGTTCTCTCGGTTTTAAATCTTAATTAATAGATTTGTTTTGTTGTTCAGTCATTAAGCTGATTCCAATTCTTTGCAACCCCATGAATTTTCTCAAACTCATGTCCATTGAGTCGGTGATGGCATCCAACCATCTAATTCTCTGTCACCCAATTGATTACATTTCTTTAAATTTAAGTAGCCACACATGGTTAGTGGCAACTACATTCAACAGCACAGATCTACAAGTTTTAACTTGTCAAAAGAGTTTTAAACAGATTTTCACCCTGACCCACCAAATTCGCCTTCAGCAGTAACCTGTACCTTTCATTCCTGAGACTTTCCTGGCATCTGTATGTAAATCAGCTTGCCTTTTGTGGGCTTGCCTTGATCATTCTCTTCAACATCTAAGCACATGCAACAGTTTAGATAAACCAGAAGCCTAGATAGCATAGCATTGATTCAAATGTTTTTCATCCTCCAATGTTGACTTGTCTCATTTGCTGTTGTCTTTGTTATGATTCTGTTTGTCATTATTTGTTCATATCCTTTCCTCCTACAACTTCCTAAGAGTGATATTAGTGTGGTTTTTTAAGAGAACCATGGGACAACCAGACTGCAGCTTTTAATTGCTTTTAACCTTTTTAAAAAATAACTAGCTTCTTGATAAAACCTCATTATCAGTTGAATTCGATGGTGGCTCCAGAATTTCTCCACATGTGGGGTGTAAGACAGAAATCTTAAGGGATGGAAAGGGAGCTTGGGAGTTTGTCTTGAAGTGAGTTTGCATAGCAAATTTAGGTTTATAAATAAGTTGTGTGTTCATTTGGGGGTCACTGAAAAGCGTGGGCTGATGGAAATTACAGTGAAGCTAAAGAATTCCCCAAACTACTCTGACTGTTGCTATTTCAATATTTTCAAATTTCTGGATAGTGTCCATTAGTGGATTGTAAAATCAATTAAATGGATTACAAACATCATTTGTTGTAAATAAAAAATTATAAAAGTGACGAGAAAAAGTTTAAATTCTAAAATGGATCTTTTGTGTATGTGTATATGTTTATCTATATATGAATGTGTGTGTGTATGGTGTATACATATACTGAGTCAGGATAGAGGATGTATTTCTTTCTGTTAATTATGTCAAAAAGGGTTTGAAACCCACTGGTTTAGTTAACTTTACAATATACAACATTCGTATTTGCATCAGGAGTATTTTTTGGTCCTATATTTCTCTACTAATTGGATTTTAGGGCATGGAACGTTGCAAAGAAAAACATGAATCACCAAAACCTTCATTGCTAAGAAAGATAAATGCATAATATTCCTCAAATTTTCTTCTATACTGAACGCTACTTGATACTGCCAAATTCTATTTCCCAACAGAAAATGAAAAATGGTAAAATATGTAAACCTGACCAACAATTTTGAGAGTAACAGTTTTGGTTTTTCATTTATTTATGAATAGGAAATAATTTACATGAATGTTCTTGGTTTGTTTTAAAGGCAAATCATTCAGTATCACAGTAATCCAAGTCAATGTCCCAACCACTCATGCCAAAGAAGCTGAATTTGATTGGTTATATGAAGACCTATAACACCAAAAAAGATGTCCTTTTCATCATAGGGGAATAGAACGCAAAAGTAGGAAATCAAGAGATACCTGGACTAACAGGCAAGTTTAGCCTGAAGCAGAGTAAAGGCTAACAGAGTTTTGCCAAGAGAACGCACTGGTCATAGCAAACACCTGCTTCCAACAACACAAAAGACAATTCTACACATGGACTTCACCAGATGGTCAATATCAAAATCAAATTGATTATATTCTTTGCAGCCAAAGATAGAGAAGCTCTATGCAGTCAGCAAAAACAAGACTGGGAGCTGACTGTGGCTCAGATCATGAACTCCTTATTGCAAAATTCAGACTAAAATTGAAGGAAGTAGGGAAAACCACTAGACCATTCAGGTATGACCTAAATCAAACCCCTCATGATTGTACAATGGAAGTAACAGAAAGAGTCAAGGGATTAGATCTAGTAGAGCAATTGCCTGAAAAAATATGGACAGAGGTTCATAATATTTAACAGAAGGTGGTGTTCAAACCATCCCAAAAGACAAAGAAATGGAACAACGCAAAATGGTCCTCTGACGAGTCCTTACAAATAGCTGAGAAAAGAAGAGATGTGGAAGGCAAAGGAGAGAAGGAAAGATATACCTATCTGAATGAGAGTTCCAAAGAATAACAAAGAGAGATAAGAAAAAATTCCTAAGTGAACAATGCAAGGAAACAGAGGAAAGCAATATGATGGGAAAGACTAGAGATCTCTTCAAGAAAATTAGAGATATCAAGGGACCATTTCATGCAAAGATCACACAATAAAGGACGGAAACAGTATGAACCTTATGGAAGCAGAAGATATTAAGAGGTGGCAAAAATATACACACGAACTATACACAAAGGTCTTAATGACCTGGACACCAGTGATGATGTAAACACTCACCAAGAGCCAGACATCCTGGGATTTGAAGTCAAATGCGCCTTAGGAAGCATCACTATGAATAAAGCTAGTGGAGGTGATGAAATTCCAGTTGAGCTATTTCAAATCCTGAAAGATGATGCTGTGAAAGTGCTACACTCAACATGCCAGCAAATTTGGAAAACTCAGCAGTAGCCACAGGACTGGAAAAGGTCAGTATTCATTCCAATCCCAAAGAAAGGCCATGCCAAAGAATGCTCAAACTACTGCACAATTCTAATCATCTCACACACTAGTAAAGTAATGCTCAAAATTCTCCAAGCCAGGCTTCAGCAATACATGAACCATGAATTTCCAGATGTTCAAGTGGTTTTAGAAAGGGCAGAGGAACCAGAGATCAAATTGTCAATATCTGCCGGATCATCAAAAAAGCAAGACAGTTCCAGAAAAACATCTATTTCTGCTTTATTGACTATGCCAAAGCCTTCGACTGTGTGGATCACAATAAACTGTGGAAAATTCTGAAGGAGATGGGAATACCAGACCACCTGACTTGCCTCTTGAGAAACCTATATGCAGGTCAGGAAGCAACAGTTACAACTGGACATGGAACAACAGACTGGTTCCAAATAGGAAAAGGAGTACATGAAGGCTATATACTGGCACCCTGCTTATTTAACTTATATGCAGAGTACATCATGAGAAACGCTGGGCTGGATGAGCACAAGTTGGAATCAAGATTGCTGGAAGAAATATCAATAACCTCAGATATGCAGATGACACCACCCTTAATGGCAGAAAGTGAAGAGAAACTAAAGAGCCCCCTGATGAAGGTGAAAGAGGAGAGTGGAAAAGTTGACTTAAAGCTCAACACTCAGAAAACTAAGATTATGGCATCTGGTCCCATCACTTCATGGGAAATAGATGGGGAAACAGTGGCAACAGTGGCTGACTTTATTTTTTTGGGCTCCAAAATCACTGCAGATGGTGATTGTAGCCGTGAAATTAAGAGATGCTTACTCCTTGGTAGGAAAGTTATGACCAACCTAGAAAACATATTGAAAAGCAGAGATATTACTTTGTCAACAAAGGTCCGTCTAGTCAAGGCTCTGGTTTTTCCAGTGGTCATGTATGGATGTGAGAGTTGGACTGTGAAGAAAGCTGAGCGCTGAAGAATTGATGCTTTTGAACTGTGGTGTTGGAAGAGACTCTTGAGAGTCCTGTGGACTGCAAGGAGATCCAACCAGTCCATCCTAAAGGAAATCTGTCCTGAATATTCATTGGAAGGATTGATGCTGAAGCTGAAACTCCAATACTTTGGCTACCTGATGCGAAGAGCTGATTCATTTGAAAAGACCCTGATGCTGGGAGGGATTGCAGGCAGGAGGAGAAGGGAACAACAGAGGATGAGATGGTTGGATGGCATCACCGAGTCAATGGACATGGGTTTGAGTGAACTCTGGGAGTTGGTGATGGACAGGGAGGCCTGGCGTGCTGCGGTTCATGGGGTCGCACAGAGTCGGACATGACTGAGTGACTGAACTGAACTGAACAAGAGTTAAGGAAAGACATTACATAATGATCAAGGGATCAATCCAAGAGGAAGACATAACAACTGTAAATGTCTATGCAGGCTACATAGGAGCACCTCAATACATAAGACAAACACTACAAACATAAAAGGAGAAATTGACAGTAACACAATAAATTTAAGAGACTTTAACAACACACTCACACCAATGGACAAAGCATAAAAACAGAAAATTAACAAGGAAACACAAGTCTTAAATGATACATTATATGAGATGGATCTCATTGATGTCTTGAGGACATTCCATCCAAATGCAGAAGAATACACCTTCTTCTCAAGTGCACATGGAACATTCTCCAGGATAGACCACATCCTGGGTCACAAATAAGACCTCAGTAAATTTAAGAAAATTGAAATCGTATCAAGCATCTTCTCCAACCACAATGCTATGAGACTAGATATCAATTACAAGAAAAAAAACTCTAAGACACACAAACACATGGAGATTAAACAACACATTTTAAAATAACCAACAGGTTACTGACGAAATCAAAAGGGAAATAATAAACTTTATAGAATCAAATGACAATGAAAACATGAGAACTCAAAACCTATGGGATGTAGCAAAAGCAGTTTTAAGATGAAAGTTTATAGCAATACAATCCTACCTCAAGATATAAGAAAAACATCGACTAGGCAACCTAACTTTACACCTAAAACAACTGGAAAAAGAGGAACAAAAAAAAGTCCCAAAAAATTAGTATAAGGAAAGAAACCATAAAGATTCAAGGAGAAATAAACAGAAAAGAAATGAAAGAAACAATAGTAAAGATTGATAAAACTAAAAGCTGGTTCTTTGAGAAAATAAACAAAATTGACAAGACTTTAGCCAGACTTTAGTCTTTACTCAGGCTCATCAAGAAAAAAAGGGAGAAGAATGAAATCAACAAAATTAGAAATGAAAAAGAGAGGTTACAACAGACAGTGCACAAACACAAAGGATTATAAGAGACTACTATGAACAACTATATGGCAACAAAATGGATAACCTGAAAGAAATGGACAGATTCTTAGAAAAGTTCAATCTTCCAAGACTGAACCCAGAAGAAATAGAAATTATCAATTACGAGAACTGGAATTGAAGCTGTGATTAAAAGTCTCCTGAAAAAGAAAAACCCACAAACAGATGGCTTCACAGGAGAATTCTATCAAACATTTAGAGACAAATAATGTCTATCCTTCTAAAACTCTTTCAAAAAATTGCAGAGGAAGGAACACTTCCAAACTCATTCTATGAGGCCACCATCACCCTGATACCAAAAGCAGACAAAGGCAACACACAAAAAGAAAACTACCGGTCAATTCACTGATGAACAGAGATGCAAAAGTCCTCAACAAAATTTTAACAAACAGAATTCAGCAACACATCAAAAAGCTCATACACCATGATCAAGTTAGACTTATTCCAGGAATGCAAGAATTCTTTAATATACACAAATTAGTCAATGTGATACACAGTATTAGCAAATTGAAAGATAAAAACCACAGGAGGCAGAAAAAGCCTCTGACACAATTCAGCACCCATTTATGATTAAAACTCTTCAAAAAATGGGTATTCAAAGGACCTACCTCAACATAGTAAAGGCCATATGTGATAAGCCTACAGCAAACATTATTCTCAATGGTGAAAACCTGAAAGCATTCCTCCTAAGATCAGGAGCAAGGCAAGGGTGTCCACTTTCAGCACTATTATTCTACATAGTTCTGGAAGTCCAGGCTACAGCAATCAGAGAAGAAAAAGAAATAAAATGAATCCAGATGGGAAAAGAAGAAGTAAACCTCGCACTGTTTGCAGATGAAATGATACTGTACATCAGTTCAGTTCAGTTCAGTCCAGTCACGCAGTCGTGTCTGACTCTTTGTGAACCCATGAATCGCAGCCCGCCAGGGTCCCAGTCCAACACCAACTCAAAGAGTTTACTTAAACTCATGTCAATCAAGTCGGTGATGCCATTCAGACATCTAATCCTCTGTCGTTGCCTTCTCCTCCTGCCTGCAATCCCTCCCAGCATCAGGGTCTTTTCAATGAGTAAACTGTTCATATGAGGTGGCCAAAGTACTGGAGTTTCAGGTTCAGCATCAGTCCTTCCAATGAATATTCAGGACTGGTCTCCTTCAGGATGGACTGGTTGGATCTTGCAGCCCAGGGACTCTCAAGAATCTTCGCCAACACCACAGTTCAAAAGCATCAATTCTTCGGCACTCAGCTTTCTTCACAGTGCATCTCTCATATCCATACATGAACACTGGAAAAACCATAGCCTTGACTAGACGGACCTTTGTTGACAAAGTAATGTCTCTGCTTATTAATATGCTATCTAGTTTGGTCATAACTTTCCTACCAAGGAGTAAGCATCTTTTAATTTCATGGCTGCAGTCACCATCTGCAGTGATTTTGGAGTCCAAAAAAATAAAGTCAGCCACTGTTGCCACTGTTTCCCCATCTATTTCCCATGAAGTGATGGGACCAGATGCCATAATCTTAGTTTTCTGAATATTGAGCTTTAAGCCAACTTTTTCACTCTCCCCTTTCACCTTCATCAGGAGGCTCTTTAGTTCCTCTTTACTTTCTGCCATAAGGGTGGTGTCATCTGCATATCTGAGGTTATTGATATTTCTTCCAGCAATCTTGATTCCAGCTTGTGCTTCTTCCAGCCCAGCGTTTCTTATGATGTACTCTGCATATAAGTTAAATAAGCAGGGTGACAATATACAGCCTTAACGTACTCCTTTCCTTATTCAGAACCAGTCTGTTGTTCCATGTCCAGTTGTAACTGTTGCTTCCTGACCTGCATATAGGTTTCTCAAGAGGCAGGTCAGGTGGTCTGGTATTCCCATCTCTTTCAGAATTTTCCACAGTTTATTGTGACCCACACAGTCAAAGGCTTTGGCATAGTCAATAAAGCAGAAATAGATGTTTTTTCTGGAACTGTCTTGGCTTTTTATGATCCAGCAGATGTTGGCCATTTGATCTCTGGTTCCTCTGCCTTTTCTAAAACCACTTGAACATCTGGAAATTCATGGTTCAAGTATTGCTGAAGCCCGACTTGGAGAATTTTGAGCATTACTTTACTAGTGTGTGAGATGATTGGAATTGTGCAGTAGTTTGAGCATTCTTTGGCATGGCCTTTCTTTGGGATTGGAATGAAAACGGACCTTTTCCAGTCCTGTGGCCACTGAGTTTTCCAAATTTGCTGGCATGTTGAGTGCAGCACTTTCACAGCATCATCTTTCAGGGTTTGAAATAGCTCAACTGGAATTCCATCACCTCCACTAGCTTTGTTTGTAGTGATGCTTTCTAAGGGCCATGTGACTTCACATTCCAGGATGTCTGGCTCTAGGTGAGTGATCACACCATCATGATTATCTGGGTCATGAAGATCTTTTTTGTACAGTTCTTCTGTGTATTCTTGCCACCTCTTCTTAATATCTTCTGTATCTGTTAGGTTCCTACCATTTCTGTCCTTTATCGAACCCATCTTTGAGTGAAATATTCCTTGGCAGGAGGGCCGAGAGGAGCTACTCCACATTCAAAGTCAGGAGTGGCGGCCATGAGGAGATACCCCTCCTCCAAGATAAGGAGCAGCAGCTGTGCTTTGCTGGAGCAGCCATAAAGAGATAACCCACGTTCAACGTAAGAGAAACCCAAGTAAGATGGCAGGTGTTGCGAGAAGGCATCAGAGGGCAGACACACTAAAACCATAATCACAGAAAGCTAGCCAATCTGATCACACAGACCACAGTCTTGTCTAACTCAGTGAAACTAAGCCATGCCGTGGGGGGCCACCCAAGACGGATGGGTCATGGTGGAGAGGTCTGACAGAATGTGGTCCACTGGAGAAGGGAGTGGCAAACCACTTCAGTGTTCTTGCCTTGAGAACCCCATGAACAGTATGAAAAGGCAAAATGATAGGATACTGAAAGAGGGACTCCCCAGGCCGGTAGGTGCCCAATATGCTACTGGAGATCAGTGGAGAAATAACTCCAGAGAGAATGAAGGGATGGAGCCAAAGCAAAAACAATACCCAATTGTGGGTGTGAACAGTGATAGAAGCAAGGTCCAATGCTGTAAAGAGCAGTATTGCATAGGAACCTGGAATGTTAGGTCCATGAATCAAGGCAAATTGGATGTGGGCAAACAGGATATGGCAAGGTATCAGTGAACTAAAATGACATTCTAGGTATCAGTGAACTAAAATGGACTGGAACGGGTGAATGTAACTCAGATGACTATTATATCTACTACTGTGGGCAGGAATCCCTAGCAGAAATGGAGTAGCCATCATGGTCAACAAAAGAATCCGAAATGCAGTACTTGGATGCAATCTCAAAAACGATAGAATGATCTCTGTTCGTTTCCAAGGCAAACCATTCAATATCACGGTAATCTAAGCCTATGCCCCAACCAGCAACGCTGAAGAAGCTGAAGTTGAACGGCTCTCTGAAGACCTAGAAGACCTTTTAGAACTAACACCCCCAAAAGATGTCCTTTTCATTATAGGGGACTGGAATGCAAAAGTAGGAAGTCAAGAAACACCTGGAGTAACAGGCAAATTTGTCCTTGGAGTATGGCATGAAGCAGGGTAAAGGCTAATAGAATTTTGCCAAGAGAATGCACTGGTTATAGCAAACACCCTCTTCCAGCAACACAAGAGAAGACTCTACACAAGGACATCACCAGACAATCAACACCGAAATCAGATTGATTATATTCTTTGCAGCCAAAGATGGAGAAGCTCTATACAGTCAGCAAAAACAAGATTAGGAACTGACTGTGGCCCAGATCATGGACTCCTTATGGCCAAATTCAGACTTAAATTGAAGAAAGTAGAGAAAACCACTAGACCATTCAGGTATGACATAAATCAAAACCCATTTGATTATACAGTGGAAGTGAGAAATAGATTTAAGGGACTAGATCTGATAGAGTGCCTGATGAACTATGGATGGAGGTTCGTGACATTGTACAGGAGACAGAGATCAAGACCATCCTCATGGAAAAGAAATGCCAAAAGCCGAAATGGTTGTTCGAGGAGGCCATACAATAGCTGTGAAAAGAAGAGAAGCGAACAGCAAAGGATAAAAGAAAAGATATTCCCATTTGAATGCAGAGTTCCAAAGAATAGCAAGGAGAGATAATAAAGCCTTCCTCAGCGATCAGTGCAAAGAAATAGAGGAAAACAACAGAATGGGAAAGACTAGAGATCTTTTCAAAAATTTAGAGATACCAAGGGAACATTTCATGCAAAGATGGACTTAATAAAGGATACTGTACATAGAAAACCGTAACGATAGTATCAACCCCCCATTAGGGCTAAACAGTGGATTTAGTAAAGTTGCAGGATACAAAATCAATACACAGAAATGGCTTGCATTTCTATATGCTAACAATGAAAAATCAGAAAGAGAAATTAAGGAATCAATCGCATTCACCATTGCAGCAAACGGAGTTAAATTTCCAGGAATAAACTTACCTAAGGAGACAAAAGAACTGTGCACAGAAACCTGTAAGACACTAATGAGAGAAATTAAAGAATAAACAGATGGAGAGATATTCCATGTTCCGGGGTAGGAAGAATAAATATTGTGAAAATGACTATCCTACCAAATGCAATCTACAGGTTCAGTGTGATCCCTATCAAATTACCAATGGCATTTTTCACAGAACCAGAATGAAAAATTTCACAATTCATATGGTAACACAACAGGCCCTGAAAAGCCAAGGCAGTCTTGAGAAAGAAGAATGGAGCTGGAGGAATGCCCTTCTGACTTCAGATTACACTACAAAGCCTCGGTCATCAAGACAGTATGGTACTGGCACAAAAACAGAAATATAGACCAATGGAACAAGATAGAAAGCCCAGAAATAAACCCATGCATCAATTGGCACCTTATTTTTGACAAAGGAGGCAAGAATATATGATGGGGCAAACACAACCTCTTCAATAAATGGTGCTGGGAATACTGACAGCTACACGTAAAAGAATGAAATTAGAACACATCCTAACACCATACACAAAGATACACTCAAAATGGATTTCAGACCTAAATGTAAGACCAGAAACTATAAAGCTTAGAGGAAAACATAAGCAGGACACTCGATGACATAAATAAATGGAAGATCCTCTATAACTCACCTCCTAGAGTAATGAAAATGAAAGAAAAAAACAAAAAAAGTAAACATGTGGGATCTGATTAAACTTAAAAGATTTTGCAGAGCACAGGAAACTGTAAGCAAGGTGAAGAGACAACCTTCAGAAGGGGAGAAAATAATAGCAACTGAAAAAACTGACAAAGGATTAATTTCCAAAATATGCAAGCAGCTCATACAACTCATTGCCAGAAAAACAAACAACCCAATCAAAAAGCGGGAGAAAGAGACATTTCTCCAAAGAAGACACACAGATGGCTAACAAAAACAGGAGAAGATGCTTGACGTTGCTAATTTTAGAGCAATGCAAATCAAAACTACAATGAGATATGACCTCACAGCCATCAAGATGGCCATCATCAAAAAGTCTATAAACAATAAATGCTGGAGAGGCTGTGGAGAAAAGGGAATGCTCTTGCACTGTTGGTGGGAATGTAGATTGATACAGCTACTATGGGAGACAGTATGGAGATTCCTTTAAAAACTAGGAATAAAACCACCATGTGACCCAGCTTTCTCACTCCTAGGCACATACCCTGAGGAAACCAAAATTGAGAAAGACACATGTATCCCATTGTTCATTGCCGCACTATTTGCAATGGCTAGAACATGGACGCAACCTAGATGTCCTTCGACAGATGAATGGATGAAGAAGTTGTGGTACATATACACAATGGAATATTACTCAGCCATAAAAAGGAATGCATTTGAGTCAGATCTGATCAGGTGGATGAACCTAGAACCTATGATACAGTGAGGGTATAATAGAGAAGTGAAGTGAGTGAAGTGAGTCAGAGAGAGAAAGATAAATATCGTATTCTAACACATATGTATGGAATCTAGAAACATGGTACTGAAGAATTTATTTACAGGACAGCAATGGAGAAACAGACATAGAGAATAGACTTATGGACACGGGGAGAGGGGAGGAGAGGGCGAGATGTGTGGAAGGAGTAACATGGAAACTTACATCACCATATGTAAAGTAGATCGCCAATGGGATTTTGCTGTATGGCTCAGGAAACTCAAACAGGGGCTCTGTTTCAATCTAGAGGGGTGGGACGGGGTGGGAGATGAGAGGGAGTTTCATAAGAGAGGGGATATATGGATTCCTATGGCTGATTCATGTGGAGGTTTGACAGAAAGCAACAAAATTCTGTAATGCAATTATCCTCAATAAAAAATAAATTAAAAAAAAAGATTTAAACAGTTTTGCAAGCCACATATAATGCAGAAATATCTGGTTTATGGAGCAGCATAGAATACGTCCAGCATCACAGAACGTTACATCGGAGAGTGCTGCATCCAGATCCATCTACCAAACAAGAAACCTAGAGGACTGCATCTGACCTAGTGCAGCAAATGAGGGTCAGTGGACTAGGGCCACTGGCTACACAGAAGGTGAGAATGTATTCCTTTCCTGAACGAAGGACAATTAAGAGAAGTTATGCATACTAAACGTGAAGCCCAGTTTCCTTTCTGTGCCTTCCAAACTGCCAACAT
The DNA here is from genome assembly GCF_019320065.1 of Cervus canadensis. Classification (NCBI taxonomy): domain Eukaryota; kingdom Metazoa; phylum Chordata; class Mammalia; order Artiodactyla; family Cervidae; genus Cervus; species Cervus canadensis. The sequence continues at coordinate 4,134,334 of NC_057387.1, forward strand.
AAAAGCTTATGTCCCCATGGGGGAGGGGGAGATTGACTTGTTCTCTGGCAAAATAGATTAGCTCTTAGCTCTGGAGGAAAACCAGATTTTGAGAGCTCCCAATGAATGGGCCATGACAGGCTTGATCATCATCTGATATCCATCAGTCAATGAGCCAACCCCACAAAGTTTTCAATCAACCTCCTAAACTTCATCTATAAATGCAAATAGAGACAAAAGTCCTAGACATTAGAGACTAGGATACACAATAGAGACCAAAGCAAACAAATATAAAAAGGAAACTTGGAGAAAAAGGCAAGTGATAAAACACTCAAAGAAATGTTAAAAGCAAATATATTTTTATCTTCACAGTGATAAGAGAAGTTATGTAACAGCTGCCCAAAATTAAGAGAATAAGAATGGATTCTTAGGAATTCAACATATAATAGGCCATGAAAAATATCTATTAAAATCATAATGGATAGTAAGGAAGAACCAGAAGGTGGAGAACATCTGTCCATCAGGAATACACCTTCAGACTCAGAAGTGATTGCAGAACACTAACAGAGGGCAGGCAGGAGTAAGTGACCCCTAGAGAAGAACATATAGAACCATGCAAAACTCGGTAGGACAAGGGAGCCAGGGGAAGAAACAGGAGTTGGTAGAACTGGACCTGCCCTCGGCGGGCGGGGGAACGGAAGCTGGGGTCCAGTTCCCACATCGGGGCAACTGTTTGGGTCAGAGGAGCATCGTTTGAGGCCGAGAGTGAAAGCTGATCTGCGGCAGCCTAAACGGACTGAGAACCACCCAGACAATCCGTGCCATAGTCGTAAGTACTCCCCACAGGAACACAGATCCCCAAAAGGCACAGCAGTTGGGAACGGGAGCTGAGGGATTGTGCAGCAATCCCAGGGTGAGGTTTGCTGTTGACTGTGGGGCGACACCCCAAGGGGACGTGAGGGAGGAGATTGCGGTGGGAAATGCCTGTGGAGGAACGTCAGGCAGCCATGGAAGCAAGGCGATCCAGAGTCAGCGTAGGGAGTGGAGCCATCACCGTCGCCTGCCTCTGCCCACATCCCACCACCAGCAGGCGAGCAGCAGAGGCTGGCCCTTCACGCGCCGGACGTGCGGAGCGCAGGACCCCAGGCACGGAGCCTCGAAGTGCTTGAACAAGCGGAGCAACAGAGGAGGGCTACCCGGAGAGACCTGCTGGTCACCAGCTGCCAGAGGCTGGACACAGGCTCGGATAGGGCACAGCCCCTGCGGCTGAGGCAGTCCATGTCCCGCACACCTGTGCCCCAGGGTGCCCCCCCAAGCGGCTGCACCACCTCATGCCCAGTCCTCACTGGGGTGGAGCTGCCACCGGCTAGACACCGTCCCGCGTCTGTGCATGCAGGGCCACTTTGGTCGTGTCCACTCTGTGGCCCTGTGGGCTGTGGCCTCTAGGTTTCTCTGTCCGGGGATTCTCTAGGCAGGAATTCTGGCGTGGGTTGCCTTACCCTTCTAGAGCATCATACTTCCTGCTGCCCTAGCCACCAGTTCCCTCGAGTACCTGGTGCTGCCAGGGCCCCTGTGACCCAAGCAGCTGCTCCACCTCCGCACCTGGCCCTCACTGGGCAGACCCAAGTCCTCCAGGGCAGTCTCAGGAGCAAACCCCTGTGGATGACCCACACGCAGAGGTGGCGATAAAAGCAGAGTTCAAACCGAGAGACAGTGCGGCTAAGGAAGAGGACCCGAAACCTCCCACCAGCTGTACTAGCTGCAGATTACATCCACACGATCAACTGGGCAGACTCTGTGTCTGTGGAATATAAAAGGACACTGAAAGTCTCACAGAAGGAAACATACTAGTTCTGAGCTGTGGGCATTGGAGGCAAGAACACACGGGAGCAGGACCAGATTCGAGTCTGAGCTGCTCCCACAGCAGGTCCAGAGGCCAGCCCGACGTTGGAGGGCATTCACGGGAGGCAAGGTGGACTGTGACTCCCAGCAAGGGGAAGGACTCTGCCTGCAGCGACTCAAGAAAAACGTTTATTATTTGTATATTTGAACTCCTTCTGTAGTTTCTTCTGGATGATTTTTTTTTCTTTTTGTCCCATTCCCCTCCCCCTCTGGTGTTGTATTTGTTGATTTCACTGCGGCTGCTGCTAAGTAACTTCAGTTGTGTCCGACCCTGTGCAACCCCATGGACGGCAGCCCACCAGGCTCCCCCGTCCCTGGGATTCTCAAGGCAAAAACACTGGAGTGGGTTGCCATTTCCTTCTCCAATGTGTGAAAGTGAAAAGTGAAAGTGAAGTCGCTCAGTCATGTCCGAATCGTAGAGACCAGATGGACTGCAGCCTACCAGGCTCCTCCGTCAATGGGATATTCCAGGCAAGACTACTGGAGTGGTGTCCCATTGCCTTCTCCAGTTGATTCCACTAGTACTATTAAATCTATTTAAGCATTTGAGAATTGTTTTTTTGAATCACACTTTTTATTTCTGCAGTAAGCTTCTGGCTCTATTGGCCTTTTGCATTTCTGTGGAGTCTTCCTTTTTATTTGTTCTTTATTTCTCTCTGTTTTTTAAATTTAAATTATTATATTTTTAATTTATTATTATTTTTCTGCATTTATTCCTTTGTTTGCTTTTCCTACTGCTTTTTCTCCTTGCAGTTGATCTTTATATAAATATTCTTTATCTAATTCTATTTAACCTAGCATTGCTATTCTTTCATTTCTTTCTTTCCTTTCTTTTTCTCACCATATTTGTTAGTTTGTTTCATTTTATTGCTTTATTCCCCAGTGGGAACCATGCTTTAGTTTTGTTTTCCAGTTTGTGGTTTAGCTAGTTTTTTCCTTAACTGGTGGATATCATTTTTCCTTTTCTTTGTTCGCCAGGTGAATCTCTTGCATCTTTTTTTTTTTTTCAAGTTTTGATTTTGCTTTTAGATGTATACGTATATGTGTATATTTCATTATTTCGGTTATTATTTGCCTGATTTGTAATTGCCAATTGTCTGGGGTCTGTCCTTTGTTTCTCGTTTTGGGGTATTTGTTTTAACCTCAATTAATGCCATAGCAAACCACATGTGGAATCTCCATTCCCAGCCAGGGATCAAGCCCTGAGCCTTTGGAGTGGAGGCGCTGACTCCAAGACACTAGACTACAGGATAACTCCTAACCCTAGGGAGTATCAGTAGTGAGAAATCCCACAAAGGCAGCCACTTGTCTACAAGACCCAGCGTCACCCAACTCTCAGTAGCACCCTGTTCAGGATGCCTCATCCAAACAACAAACAAGACAAAAATACAAGCCCAGTTTTCAGCAGACAGAATGACGACCTCACTCAGCCCTGTACATAAGAGGAAAAAACAACAGCAATAACTCATCTCCTCCCACCAGAATGCAAGCACAATCACACCCTACAAGAAGTTTACACAAACCACTAGACCAACCTTGTGAGGGCAAAAGCCAAAAGGAGAAAAGAATTCAACCTTGAAGCCTGGGAATAGGAGACATAAAATACAATAAGTCAAAAATAAATAAATAATGAAAAGCCAGAGAAATACCGCACAAATGAGGAAAAACCTAGAAACACAAAAGTCCAAATAAATCAAAAGGAAATAGGAAAACAACCTGAAAAAACAATTCAGAATAATAATAGTGATGATTGAAAATCTTGAAAATAGAATGGAGAAAATGCAAGAATCAATTAATAAAGACATAGAAGAATTAAAGAATAAACATACAGAGACAACACCATTACTGAAATTAAAAATACTCTAGAGGGAGTCAGTAGCAGAATATCTGAAGCAGAAGAATGAATCAGTGAGCTGGAAGATAAAACTGTGGAAATAACTGCTGAAGAGCAGAATAAAGTAAAAAGAATGAAAAGAATGGCGGATAGTCTCAGAGACCTCTAGGACAACATTAAGTGCACCAACAGTCAAATTATAGGGGTCCCAGAAGAAGAAGAGAAAAAGAAAGGGTATGAGAAAATTGTTGAAGAGATTATCATTGAAAATTTCCCCAACATGGAAAAGGAAATAGTCAATCAAGTCCAAGAGGCACAAAGAGTCCCATACAGTATAAACCCAAGGAGAAACACTCCAAGACACATACTAGTCAAACTAACAAAGACTACACACAAAGAAAGAATATTTAAAAAGCAAGGGAAAAGCAACAAGTAACATCCAAGGGCAACACCACACATTTAACAGCTGATCTCTCAGGAGAAGCTCTGCAGGCCCAAAGGGAATGGCAGGATGTATTTGAAGTACTGAAAGGGAAAAGTCTATAAGCAAGACTACTCTACCTGGCAAGGATCTCATTCAAAATTGATGGAGAAATCAGAAGTTTTACAGACAAGCGAAAGTTAAGAGAATCTGAAGCCACAAATCCAGCTTTACAACTGTTACAGGGTCTTACATAGTCAGAAAATCCAACGAAGAAAAAGACCTAGAAAAGCAAACTCCAATGAAGACAATGACAATAGGAAAATATATGTAAATAATCACTTTAAATGTAAATGGAATAAATGCTCCAGCCAAAAAACACAGACTGGCTGAATGGATACAAACAAGATCCATATATGTGCTATGTGCAAGAAACCCACTTCAGACCTAAAGACACATAGAGACTGAAACTGAGTGGACAGAATAATATATTCCATGTCAATGGAAATCGAATGAAAGCTGGAGTAGCAATCCTTATATCAGACAAAATAGACCTTAAAATAAAGACGATTACAAGAGATAAGGAAGGACACTACATAATGATCAAGGGGTCAATCCTAGAGGAAGAGATAACAATTGTAAACATCTATGCACCCAACAGAGGAGCACCTCAATACAGAAGACAAACACTAGCAGACATATAAGGAGAAATTCACAGTAATACAAGAATAAGAGTAGACTTTAACACCCCACTCACACCAATGGATAGATCATCAAAACAGAAAGTTAACAAGGAAACACAAATCTTAACACATTAGAACAGATGAATCTCATTGATATCCTCAGGACATTCCATCCAAATGCAGAACAATACACCTTCTTCTCAAGTGCACATGGAACATTCTCCAGGATAGACCACATCTTGGATCACAAATCAAACCTCAATAGATTTAAGAAAATTAAAACTATGTCAAGCATCTCTTCTGACCTCAATGCCATAAGACTAGATATCAATTACAAGAAAAAAAAATAAAAAAAAATCACATGGAGATTAAATAATATGATTCTAAAGAACAAACAGATTAATGAGAAATCAAAAGTGAAATAAAATTCCTAGCAAAAAAATGACAATGAAAACAGAACTCGAAACCTATGGAATGCAGCAAAAGCAGTTCTAAGAGGGAGGTTTATAGCAATACAATCCCACCTCAAGAAACAAGAAAACCTTGAATAGACAACCTATTCCTACACGTAAAACAGCTGGAAAAATAAGAATAAAAAAATCCCCAAAGTTGGCAGAAGGAAAGAAATCATAAAGATCAGAGCAGAGATAATGACCAAGAAATTAAAGAAACAATAGTAAAGATTAACAAAACTAAAAGCTGCTTCCTTGAGAAGATAAACAAAACTGGCAAATTCCTTAGTCAAAATAATCAAGAAAACAAAAAGAGAGAGAAGACTCGGACCAACAAAATCAGAAATGCACAAAGCGCCGTTAAAGCAGACACTGCAGAGATACAAACGGTTGTAAGAGATTGTTATGAGCGCCTATCTGGCCACCTGGTGCGGACAGCCGACTCATTTGAAAGGACCCTGATGCTGGAAGGGATTGAGGGCGGAAGAGAAGGGGACGACAGAGGGTGAGATGGCCGGATGGCATCACCGACTCAATGGGCATGGGTTTGGGTGGACTCTGGGAGTTGCTGACAGACAGGGAGGCCTGGCGTTCTGCGGTTCATGGGGTCACAAAGAGTCGGACACAACTGAGTGACTGACCTGAACTGAACTGAATATGGCAATAAAATGAATAACCTGGAAAAAATGGACAGATCCTTAGAAAAGTTCAATCTTCCAAGACTGAACCAGGAAGAAACAGAAATTATGAGCAACCCAATTACAAGCACTGCCATTGAAGCTGTGATCAAAAATCTCCCCCCAAAAAACACAAAAGCCCAGGACCAGATAGCTTCGCAGGAGAATTCTATCAGACATTTAGAGACGAGTAATATCTATCCTCCTAAAACTCTTTCAAAAAACTGCAGAGGAAGGAACACTTCTGAACTCGTTCTATGAGGTGATCATCACCCTGATACCAAAACCAGAGAAAGGCAACACACACAAAAGAGAAAAATACAGGTCAATATCACTGATGAACAGAGATGCCAAAATCCTCAGCAAAATTTTAGCAAACAGAATTCAGCAACACATCAAAAAGTTCATACACCACGATCAAGTTAAATTTATTCCAGGAATGCAAGTATTTTTAAATACACAGAAATCAATCAATGTGATACACCATGTTAACAAATTGAGAGATAAAAACCGTATGATAATCGCCAAGGGGAATTTGCTGTATGGCTCAGGAAACTCAAACAGGGGCTCTGTTTCAATCTAGAGGGGTGGGATGGGGTGGGAGATGGAAGGGAGGCCCAAAAGATGGTGATATATGTGTACCTATGACTGATTCATGCTGATATTTGACAGAAACAACAAAATTCTGTAAAGCAATTATCCTTCAATAAAAGAAATTGTTTAATAAAGAAAATGCAGAATCATCACTTTTGCAAGAACGGTGCTTATAATCAAAGCTATGGTTTTTCCAGTAGTCATGTAATGTATATGAGAGTTGGATCATAAAGAAGGCTGAGTGACGAAGAACTGAGTTTCAAACTGTTATGCCGGAAAAGAGTCTTCAGAGTCCCTTGGACAGCATGGAGAGCAAACGAATCAATCCTAAAGAAAATCAACTCTGAATATTCATTGGAACGACTGCTCTTGATGCTCTAGTTCCAATACTTTGACAACCTGATTTGAAGTCTGACTCGTTGGTAAGACCCTGATGCTGGGAAAGATTGAAGGGAGGAGGAGAAGCAGACAACAGAGGATGAGATGGTTGGATGGCATCACTGACTTAATGGACATGAGTTTGAGCAAACTTGGGGAAATAGTGAAGAACAGGGAAGCCTGGTGTGCTACAGTCCATGGGGTTGCAAAGAGTAGGACATGACTGAAGGACTGAGCAACAAAGTTTTTAAAGGTTGAAAATAAAATGTAGTGAAAAATCTTCCTTCCTATCCCTATTCTTTTGCCACTAAGGCACCTGTGGCCTACCTTGATTAGAAAGGAGTGTTTTGAGGTTCTTCTGTATACATTCTAATATATACCTTACTTTGAAAATACTAGCAAAATATATACATTGTTTACCTCTTTTTACATAATAACAGCATTGCATATACACTGTTTTGCACTTTGTTCATTTTACTTAACTATATATTTTAGATTATTTTATATCAGTACACAGTATTCCCTCATTTTTCTGACTACATAATACTCCATATATCAGGGTAAACCATAATTAGTTCAACTAGTCACCTATTAGTAGATGTTTGCGTCATGTTAGCTTTTATTTAATAACAGGAAATGATTGAAGTAAATAGTATTTATACACATCATTATGCATATATGCACATGTATGTGTAGGATAAATTCCTAAATTTGGAATTACTGAGTCAAAGATATTTTTATTTAGATTGATATTGCTATATATTATATAGCCTTTCATCAAGGTTATATCAATTTTCATTTCTATAACTAATATTTGAAATTTTCTTTGTTTCTTTACATCTTATAGAAATTAATTTCTTGTGATCTGGTTTGGAATTTTATTTCCATTTTGTCATTTATCTTTTGTTTTTACTTTTGGCTTTTTTTTCCATGTGGAAAATTTTTATTTTATATAGTTAAATTTATCTTATTTTAGGACTTTTAGATATTTTGGAATAGGCTTTCATGAGATTATAAAACAATGCTCCTATTATTTTTTAAAGTTTTTTATTATGTGTGTGTGTGATTTGTATCTGATAAGTATTTGAGATATGAATCCAACTTAATTTTTTCCAAATAGATACTGAGTATCAATTTACTATGTATGTACATAGTAAAACATTCTCAAAATATATAAAATAAAACATTTTTAAAACTACAAAGAGAAATAAACAAGTGCATAATCTTGGGCAAAGATTTTTAAAACATTTCTCTCAACAACTGATAGGTTAGATATTTTAAAAGCTTAATAAAATGGATAAATTCCTAGCAAGCCTGATTCAGAGAAAAAGGAAGAAGCCCTAAATAACTACTATTAGGAATCTTTAAAAGAGCTATCAATACAGATTCTGTAGCAACTGAAAAGATAATAAGTTGTGACTAAATATGTCAATAATGATGTAACAAATTCTAATACATTGAATTTTCTAAAATGACCACAGGATGAAATTGAAAATGTGCACAGTCTTATATCTGTTCAAGAAATAGACTGTAATTGTAAGCTTTTCTACAAAAGGAGTTCCAAGCTCAGAATACTTCACTGTTGTATTTCTGATTACATTTGAAGAACACAGGATAGCAGCCTTATACATAGACTTCTAGAGAATTGGAGAAAAATAAAGTATTTTACAGTCACCATAACCTCAATATCAATATTCTACAAAGGCATTGTGAGAAAGAAGAATGATAGGCCTACCTCTCTTTTGAACATAGATGCAGAAATCCTAAAAAATATACTAATTATAAACCAAATCCTTCAATATGTAAAAAGGGTATGAGGTATGACTGGGACCAGTTGAGTTTATTTCATTATTACAGTGTTGATATAACATTAAAATATCAGTATAGTTTGAAACATTAACAAAAGAATGGAAAAAAGACAATTGAAGTATTAAAAGCATGTAATAGAATCGAACATCCATTCATGATAAAAAATATTTATAAATTAGGAACACAGGGAGTTTTCTTAATCTGGTAAAGAATGTCTATGATAAACTATAGTAAATATGATTCTTAATGGTTAAATGTTGAAAACTTTCCTTTTGAGATCAGGAACAAGACAGGAATACTTAATATCCAGGCTTACATTTATTTTACTAGACCTTTTACTGGAGGTCATATCCAGAACCATGAGAAAAGGAAAAGCATAATAAAAAGAGCAAAAATTGGAATGTAAGAAATAAAACTGTCATTGTTTGTGATACGTGTATATAAAACTCCCAAAGAATTCCAGATAAATATTAGAATTGATAAGTAAATTTGATGAGTACAAGCTCAAGTACAAACAGAAAATGAAATTTATTTCCATAATCAAGTATAAACAGAAACTAAAATTGAAAAATATAATATCACCAAAAATATATCATCACTAAATAGAAGCAAATGTGTATGAAATCCCTACGCAGAAAACTTTAATTAAGGGGAATTTAGAAAGATCTAACTACAGTTATGTACCATATTTTCTGGTAGGAAGATTTAATATTTAAAGATGCCAATTCTTTCTGTATTGACCTGCACAGCCAATATAATGCCCATAGCATGTTTTGAGGAACTTTATTAGCTGATTTAAAAGCTACATGGATATGCAAATGGCCAATGAGACAAAACAATATTGAAGAAGAAAAAGACAGGAGAATTTATTTTACCTTACATCAAGATGTAAAGATAAACTAATTTTATGTGTATGTGCTCAGTAGCTCAGTCATATCCAACTCTGTGACCCACCAGGCTCCTCTGCTGGTGGGATTCTCCAGGCAAGAATACTAGAGTGGGTTGCCATTTACTCCTCTGGGGGTCTGTCCCATCCAGGGATTGAACCCGAATCTCCTGCGTTGGCAGGCGGATTCTTTACCCCTGACTTACTTGGTAAGCCCCAGACTAATTTATACAGTATGTCATTGTCCTGTGCGTGTGAGCTGTTGTGTTCAGCTCTCTGTGACCTTAGGGACTGTAGCCCTCCAGACCCCTCCATCCATCGGATACCCCAAGCAAGCATACTGGAGTGAGTGGCCATGCTCTGCTAAGGACAAACAGACAGGAAAATAAGATTAAATAGCACGCTAAACTGAGAGTCAGATCTACATACATGTGAAATCTCAATTTATGACAGAGTTGGAACTCCACAACTCTGGTACAAGGATAATCCTTTGAATATGTAGGCTGAGACAGTTAGCTATTCACATGGAATAATCATAAAACTTTGTTTTTACTTCTCATTATAGTCATTCCAGGTTGACCGTGTACCTAAATCTGATTAACAAAATAAAATTACTGAAAGATAATATAGGAATATATCTTCCTGGATTTAGGGTAGGGAAAGATACTTTAAAAACATTAAAACAAGCACTAATCATAAAGGAGATCGGTCAATTTGACTAAAAATCAAGAAGTTCTATTCATCAGATGGTTAGGAGGTTAAAAGGGCAAGTTATTCACTGAGAGAAGGTATCTGTAACACATAAAACTAACAGAGGGCTTGTATAGAAAATATTTTAAAGATTTCTGAAAATTAATAAAAAAGAGAGAGAGCAGACTACCTGGTACAAAAATGATCAAGAAACTTAAACATATTTTTTTCTTTGGTTGTTCAGTCACGTTTGACTCTTTTTCGACAATATGGACTGTAGCCCGCCAGGTTCCTCTGTCCACGGACAGAGGATATGCCAGGCAAGAATATGGGAGTGGATTGCCATTTCTTCCCCACCCAGGGATCTAACCCATCAAATCCACCTGCATAGGCAGATGGATTCTTTACCACTGAGCCACCACAGAAGCCCAAACAGGTATGTCACCAAATAGAATATCCAACTGGTTATTGAACACATGAAAATATACTCAATCTTATTAATAATTAAGGACTGCAATATGATACTACAATACTACTACACAAATTCCAGAATATCTAAAATTAAAAATCCACACAATACCAAGTGCAGTGAGGATGTGGAGAAATTGAAACTCTCAATACTCTTTAGATGAGAATGTAAGTTAATACACATACTTTAGAAAACATTATTTTCTAAAGTTAAATATGCACACACCTTATGATCTATCAATGTTCCTCCTAAGTATATATTAGCATTGTCATGCATATGTGTACAAACAGATGTACAAGAATGCTCATATCTGAATTATTCATAATAGCCTCATGTTGAAAACAACCCCAAAGTCCAAAAAATAGAGTGAAAAAATATATTGGTATATTCACACATTGGAAAATTATATGGGCATAAAAATTTCTGTTCTACTGCAATGTACAACTATGTAGGTGAATCTCTCAAAGATAAAGTTGAATAAAAGAGGTTAGATATAGTAATAGAATGCCACTTACATAAAGTTCAATCTACAAAACTCAACTGAACTACTTAAGGAGATGCACACTTAAAATTATAAGAAAGATAGGATATGATTACCATCAAAGTTGGGATCATTGTTATCTTTAGTGGGGAAAACATGCTTACATGTTTACTTTTTAGTAAAAAAATAAATATAATAATTCATTAAGTTACACATTTATGGATTGTGTACTTATTTTGTATCTTATCTTATTGAAGTATAGCTGATTTACATCATGTTAAGTTTTAGGTATACAGCACAGTGATTCCGTTATGTATATGTATATAGTGTATATGTATATATTTACATGTTTTTTTCAGATTCCTTTCTCTTATAGGTTATTACAAAATGTTGAGTATAGTTCCCTGTGCCATACAGTAGGTCTTTGTTTGTTACTCTGCTTTATGAATCATAGTGTGTATATATTAATCCCAAATTCCTAATTTATCCCTTCTAGCAACCTTCCCCTTTGGTGAACATACATTTGTTTTCTATGTCTGTGGGTCTATTTCTGCTTTGTGAAGAAGTTCATTTGTATCATTTTCTTTTATTTTAGACTTTACATGTAAGTGATATCAAATAATATTTGTCTTTCTCTGATTGGCTTACTTCATTTAGTATGATAATCTCTTGGTCATATTACAAATAGCATTATTTCACTATTTTTTATGACTGAGTAATATTTCCACATTTTGTGTGTGCGTGTATAAACACATACATTCCACATCTTTTTTATCCATTCAGCTGTCAATGGACATTTAGTTTGTTCTAAGTGTTGGTTTGTGTATTTTTAAGGGTATGTGATATTCTTAATAATGAAAAGACATATAAAAGAGAAATACATTTGATATCCTCTTTTCTATATTAATATGTTATATATTAATATTGTAAAATTATTTTTACAATAATTAAGTTCATATATACAACTGATGGAGAAGGAAATGGCAACCCATTCCAGTATTCTTGTCTGGAAAATTCCACGGATGGAGGAGCCTGGTAGGCTACAGTCCATGGGATCGCAAAGAGTTGGATATGACTGAGCAACTTCACGCATGCATTCATACAACTTATAAAAAATTTCATGGATTAATATAGCAAATATTTTATTTTATTATTACGTTTATGAATAACAAAAAACTTAGGATTTCTGCATAGCAACTGGAAATTCTGAGTTGGGATCAGAAATGACTCATCTCTCTACAGCAGCATTTAAAAAATTTTATATTTTAATTTCTGCTGTACAGCAAAGCAATTCAGTCATACATGCATATGTTCCTTTTCAAAGTCTTTTTATTGTGATTTATTGTAGGATATTGAATATGGTTCCCTGTGCTACACAGTAAGACCTTGCTGTTTATCCATCCTATATATAATAGTTTGTACCTACTGATCCCAAATTCCCAGTCCTTCCCTCTCTCATCTCCCAGGCCCCTGGCAACCACAAGTCTTTTCTCTGTATCTGTGAATCTGTTTCTTTTGGTAGACATGTTCATTTGTCTCATATTTTAGAAGTCCATATATAAGTGATATCATATAGTATTTGTCTTTCTCTTTATCACTTACTTAATATGATAATCTCTAGGTCCATCTGAGTTGCTGCAAATGGCAATTAAAAACCTTTTTATGGCTGAGTAATATTCATTGTGTTTAAATATACACTGTATCTTTATTCATTCATCTGCTGATGGACATTTAGATTATTTCTGTGTCTTGGCTATTGAAAAATGGTGCTCACAGCAGCATTTTAGGTTGGAGAATGAATTCTTTTTTTTGGAGGATTATCCTGTACACTGCAGGACATTTACCACCATTGCTGGCTTTTGCCAAGTAGATGCCAATAGCACCACCCACTTTCTACATCTGTTACCCCCTCGAAGGCAGGATCGCCCCAGGTGAGAACCTCTGCCCTAGAGGGTCTTTTAACTTTCTGAAGTTTCCATGTTTTCATGAGGAGTTCTTAAGTTAGCATTTATCAAACATGAATGTCACCTGGATATTCTGTTTGAGAAGTAGGCTGGGAATCTGCCTTATTAACGAGGATTCTGGGTGATTCTGAAGCAGTGTTCTAAAAATGAGAAACGTTGCCCTAAGATAACAGCAGTCTTGAATCAAAACCCCTTTGGAGCTATCAGAATGCTCCTGATACATTAGTTTTCAAAGGACAGGTCAATGCATTAGGAAATGAAAAGTATCTATTGGATGAGAAATCATGTAAAACATCCAAGAACTCTTTATGGGGCAAATCTAGTATGGACATCCATGAAATCCCAGCAGGAGAGTCTTTCCTTTGTGCCATGCTCCGTGACATGTTGGAGCTGAGAAGGGAAGTGCTGTGAAACTGAGTCTGACTTTTCTGCCTCCCCGATTTTCCTGAAGCTCACACTGAAGAAGGAACATGAATCCCCAGTAAAGACACTGCCTGGCGGTGCCAATTACTTCATGCCTGATAGAGAATGCCTCCTCATACTTCGGATTTTTTTTTCATCCCAGTTAATTGTTCTTCCTAAATTGAATGATCTATTTTTGGAACTAAAAGAGATGCAGTGTACAGAGAGGAACCGACAAAGCCTAAGGCAGAGAAGGAAGGTAGTCAGAGGCAAGGCAGGAAAAAGACAGGGCTTCTGTCTGACTTCATCTTCCTTATAACCAGCACAAACAGAGAAGAGGCAGGGCATACTCTTTTCCTGGGAGCAGAGGGATGAGACATCAGGGGCCGGAGATTTTGCTTTAAAAATGAAGAATGCATGAAATAAAAAAAAAAATGTAGAATTGTAGGAACAACTGTATGACCTGGATGGCTAGGTCTTAAAAGCCATTGGGTTTTACCTTAAAACTCTATAGTGGCTGAGCAGGTTCATATCATCAAATCGGAAAATGAAAAAACCTGCTCCTTTACTCTATTTCTTAGTATAGCTATTTAAAAAAGCACCATGGCCTTAGACCTGAAAATGTGGGACTGTCTCATGGAAGTGATTCCAAGGCAGGTCTTCTGATACACCTAGGACACACCCATGTCTGATGAGCCATAGATCACACAGATGTGTGTGTTTCTAACAAACTCAGAACTGTAAGTAACATCCACTCTTAGTCAGGTCCATTAGCTATCATCAAAAACGCATTTGAAAAAAGTCAGCAAATATTGCACCTAACAATCAGTGTAGACATCAGCTTCTTCCATTTGGCTGCTTCTGTAAACAGTGCTTTTGTTAACTCCTGTAGTTCTTCTGATCCTCCTTCCAACTGAACATAGTGGTCAATGCTTTGGAACATGCCTCTGCTAGCCACTGCTAATGCTTCTCTTCTCTTCTCTAATGTAACTGTTTTGACTGCAGTTACACTTTGAAAAGACTCTCTTGTATGCTTTTAAATGTTTAGCAAAACTAAAAAGCAGAACACACATCATTTTCTTCAAAACACATAAACATTGTGTCCTGTAAAAGAGTCTCCTCCAAAGACAGCAGGACTTTAAAGTACATGAGAAAAGCAGAGACCTTTCAAACTCCCATATGATTGTGACATTGTTTTCACCCCTCAGTGGAGATTTTAACAACATCTGTAGTTCACTCCTGAAAAGATTCAACTAAGCAAGGGGAGAGACTGCAAACCACAGGTAACACTTGCTTTTCACTGCCATGAGGTGTCAGGAGAGGAGTTCCTGCAAGGCTGCCCATGGCATTCATTTTTCCCATTCCCCTGCCAGTTTAGTCTTAGCCTTCAATGGATGGAATACTCTTATTTTTCTATGTGGCTGAGCATTTGATTTTCATCCACTTTAAATAGGAAACGCTAATATCAAGATGGTGGAAAGTGGAGCGCGGGGAAAGAGAAGGGAAAGATTCTGGGAACCGTAAGATTTAACCCATCACGCTGTGCAGATGTTTCTATGCCAGCCTCTAGCACAAAAGTGATAGGACTAAAAGACCATTGCCTTCCCTCCTTGCATATGTAAATATACAGGCTGATTAAGCAAACCTCTGCTTGATTCTAGAGAAAAGTGAAAGCGAAAGTGTTGGTCGCTCATTTGTGTTGGAGTCTTTGTGACCCCAAGGGCTGTAGCCTGCCAGGCTTGTCTATCCATGGAATTCTCTAGGCAAGAATACTGGAGTGGTTAGCCATTCCTTTCTCCAGGGAGTTTTCCTGACCCAGGGATCGAACCTAGGTCTCCCAGCTTGCAGGCAGATTCTTTACCATCTGAGCCATCAAGGAAGCACTAGAGAGTTTCTGCTAAACTGAAACTTGAGTAAATAAACAGAGAAATGTTCTATAATGATCATGAATCATGCCTGTGTTCAAATTTTAGCTCCACCTGAATTTGTGCAACCTTGGGAAAACTTTATTGACCTTGAGCTGATGACTGAACTTCTTTATGTATGTTAATTCATCTGTAAAATTGAAATACCATGGGTACATGTCACTAGGGCTATTGTGAGGATGAACTGTGTGGTTGGACATAAAAACACTTAGAATGATTCCTGTCTATAATTATGAAAAATAGAAATGGTTATGATGATTGTTGATATTAGTATTATTTCTTTTATGCATTCAAAATCAATGACAATATTGTGATAGCCTGGAATCTTACCAATTTCAGAGAGAAATAGCAGTAGGCAGGGACAGATGTTGCCCCTATGACAGGTACTGAGTCACTTTGAGTCACTTTGTCAGGTGACTTCAGCTTGCAGCAGCTTGAAACAGAGCTTGGGTTCCCAGGCAGAGACTGAGCGGGGTTGCGACAGTGAAAGCACCAATCCTAGCCACTAGACTGGGCGTCAGTGACGAGAGCGCTGGGCCTTCAGCTTTGCAGGAAAGGATTTCCGCAAAGATGGAAAGTAGTGAAGCAAGTAGAATGTTTACTAAGAGGAGAAAAGAGTGTAGTACATGTGGATAGACACACGGCAGGCTCAGAGAGAGAGAGTCCCTGAATCTTGCCCTTGTGGCAGTTGGAATTACTTTTATGGGGCATTTCTTCTCGGTTTCCTTTGGCCAATTATTTTGACTTGCCTGGTTAACAGTCCATATTTGGTGTACTTCAGGATCCTTCCATGTGTGAGTATGCATCTCTTAGCCAAGATGGGATTTTACCTAAGAGGCCTGTGGGTAGCCTGGCATTAGCTAGCATTACTCCTGTTTGACCTCCAAGGAGCCTTTTTGTGCATGTTTGGTGGGTGAGGTCTCCTGACTTCAAGAATGAGAAATACATGGCCTGGGCAGTGCCCAGCCTCTTCCTTTAATTGTCCTGCTGTTGTTGTCTTGGAGATTTGGTCCTTAGGGAATGAGTTTCCAACTGCTTTACCCTGGGAGACCCATCTTCCTCCTGCCTCAAAATCATTCCAGAATCTCCCTGAATTTTATATTTGCAGAATGATACTAGGAGAGTAGTTAAAAAGAGTATGCGTCTGGCTTAAATTTTTTTTTTTTCTACAGTTGCCCTTTTACATTCCAGTTTGAGTTTACTCTTTCTGAAGAGTCTTGTAAGAAAGAGTCAGGGACATTTCCTGTTATTTGAATATGGCTCAGGTGGAATGGGATCATTATTCATTTCTATCACTATGTTTTTGGCCCAGGACTTCAGGGGTATTTCTGACTCTTAGGTTTTCAGATCGACCATTAATGGGAGAATCTACTTCATCTTGTTCTTCTGGGTCCTAAGGTGGGTGCAGTAGTTGTATTTCTGCAATTTTCATGCTATTTTTATTTTAGATGTAGGAAACATTTGCACTGAAACTATCTTTGTGGCCTATCTTCCCCTCAAAATCTGGCCTAGGAAACTTAATGGATTATTTTCTATGAGTGAACATAAGAGTAAAAAGACGGTCTTAAATCACTGAAAACTTATTTATTCACTGAATATTTATTGAGCGGCCACTGTATGTGTAAGTTATTGCACTTGCTATTGAGAATTCAATGTTGAACAAGACAGACCCAGTATCTGCTTTTATAGGAATATTCTGTTGTGAAAGGCAGATGTTAAACAAATGTTAACTTGTTTGATTACAATTGTGAAAAGTATAGAGAAGATAGAGGTTTTTCTGTGAATATGTCATTAAGATGTGAGGTTTAAGGGGTCAAAGAAGGTTCCCTGAGGATATATTAACGAGGTGAGATTGGAAGGATGAAAAAGAGTTTCTTAGATGAAGGAGAAGGGAAAAAAGACAATCCTAGGCAGAAGGAATTGCATGTGCCTGAGCCCTGAGCACAGTAAGAACATGGAACATTTAATGAAGTGCAGAGAGAAGAGGAGATGGATGTGAGACAGGAAAGAGGAAGGCAAAACCAACCCAGGTAAGAACTCAAGGCCATGTTGAGGAGTTTCATCTTTATCCAAGAACAATGGGGAATCATCAAAGAGAGTGACATAATCAGAATTATGTTTTCAAAAGCTACTATGGGGACTTCTGTGGTGGTCCAGTAGGTAAGACTCTGCACTTGAAATGCAAGGGGCTTGGGGTTCAATCCCAGGGGATCCGGGTTCAGTTCTCTAGGTCAGGGAACTAGATTCCACATGCCACAAATAAGACCCAGCACAGCCAAACAAATAAATTAAAACAAACAAACAAAAATCTACCATATGGAAGAGAGAGTTTGGATATAGTAGAAGCATTTAGTAGACTGTTAGTTTGAAGGAATTTAGAAAAGTGGTGATGGCAAAGTGGGCATGGATAGATGTGAATAGAATTGAGAAATATTTAGGTGGTGCTACTGAAAAAATATTAGTGGTAAAAATAAGGAAGAGGGAGATCGTAAGCCTAACTATGAAGTGGACTTCTGGCGGCAATATTCACAAAAATAGAGCTCACAGCAAGAGAGCCAAGTTGCATGAATTAGGGACAGTATGCCTTCAGTTCTGAAATATTACATTTATGAAGCTTTAGCAGTGGTGCTTTGTAAAGTTTAACAACTGGATCTCCATAAAGGAGAAAAGAAATAAATATGTAGCGTTTGGTAATTTCTGTAGTGTAAATGCTCTCATCACGGTAGGTTTCAGCCTACCAACACCGAGGCGCTGACCGCGGAGTTGCGAAGTGCTTCCAATGAGGGAAATGCAGGGAACTGGTTGGATATCTGAGTCCTGGGCTTAAAGGAGCCTGGACTCATCAGTGTTTAAATGAGAACTGCGTGGGTGAGACTCTGAAAGCATACTGAGTGAGAAGAGGACAGACCTGACAAACCCAAACCTCAGAGTGCACAAGAGGGAAACCAGAGAGAAAGAAGACTTGGTAAACAGAGTTAAATGCTACTGATAGATCAGATAAGATGGTGGCTGAACATTATCCACTGGACTTAATGACAGAAATCATTAGTGACCCTTTTGAGAGCAATTTCCATAGGTAATGAGGACAGAGGCAGACCAGAGTGGTTTGAAAACACATATGAGAAGATGAAGACAATGAGTGTAGAGAACTCTTTTGAGATGCTTGACTGTGGAAGGGCAGCAAGAGGTAATGTGTTGCTGCCAGCTTGAGGGCCTGTGATAGGAAGTTGGTTCAGGGTGTTCTGTTTTTGCTTTTGTGTTTTAAGTAAGATAGAAATTTGAGTATGGTAAAAGCTGATATCAAGAATTCAACAGAGAGAGGGAGGTTGCTAAAACATGAAATGGCTAACTTTGCGCAAGATTCCCTCTTCTTTTATTAGCTTGGACACTTCAGACTACGCTCTTCTCATCTCTATGCCTTTCCTTATGCTACTTATCTTTCTCCAAAAATATCTTAATTTCTACAAATTTCACTTATCTTAAGCTCAGAAATTCAAGTTTTATCTCCTCTCTGAATTTTCCCTGGTTATTCCATCTTATCCTAACTTCCCCCCTTCTTAACCCTGAGTTGTAAGCAGAAAGCAGACTGCTTGTTCAGTAGGTCAGAGAGACAGGAAAAGAATATGAATGATCTAGGAGCCATCATCATGCTCTTTCCCTTGAAATTTCTTCCCAGTCCTGTGGAAAGTGTGGACCTAAGTGATCACTTTTTTTAACTTTTAAAACTGCTCATCATTGGTCACAGCTGAGGGCTGGAATAAAGAGTTAAATCAAGTTGAATCCATCAGATTCTCTAATGAGTGAATTTGAAGTAAGAGGCTTAAAAATTGCGTTTGTTCATGGTGGTCCCCAAAATTGCAAGAACATAAGGGTGGGAGTGCTTGGATGACTCTTTATGGATAGAGAGTCTGATAACTATGTAATAGTACAGAAAGTATAAAATAGGTTCACAACATAGGTAAGAGACTGAACCAGATGAAGAGAGAGAGAGAATGACAGAGAGAACGTGGGAGAGCCTTTGTCTCATGTCCCAGGACCAGCCATATTTGTGGCCTGGTGACTTTCCCTTGCCTTCAGTAATGGGACATCTCTACTTAAAATTGCTTCAAATTGTTGCTCTTTCTTGAAATGAAACAGTCTTTGATGGGTGACATCAATGATCAAGACCAGATGGATCATTCTGAGATGATGGGTCTCATGAGCTGTAACTAGAAAGACAATACAAGACAAGGCAAAACAGACCCTAAAGGCTAGACAAAAACTGGAATCAAGGATCAGGCCAAAAACAGAGATCTAAGATTTTAACAAACGTGGAAAGTGGCAAAGATGCAAATTCTAGACAAATAAGCCATCCTGAGATAAAATTGTTTTTGTGCTAGGACAAGTATCTTTGTTTACCTTATCTTTGGGTCTGCTTGGAGGTCTTCAATTAGGAAAATTAAACCAAAATCTAAGCCAAAAATGTGCAGGTGTGCCCATTACTCTTTGCTTATTCTCCCATCTTTATGACCATTTTTCCTCTGAATCTCCTTTCTCCTCTTGCTCTGTAATACAACCCCATTGAAGGAATTGCTGGCAGCTCCTTCCCTTTTCCTTCTTTTCTCTTCTTATGTTCTTTACTTTTGTAGGATCTTGTGTTTCCATGGCTTCATCACTGGTCATTATCTGCATCTACAGTCTTGAATCCACCCAAACATAGCACCAACTTTATAGCAACTTATTGGATATCTACTTGGATGTCTTACTGGTCCTTCTAAGTCAGTATGACACAAAATGGGCTAGAATGTACTTTCTGGAGTCATAACTGTCTTGTTTTGTACCCAGACCCTGCCCCTTATTAACTGTATGATTTTGAAGCTATTTAACTTTTGTCTCAGTTTTTTCGGATATGACTGCAGTGACTTAGCAGCAGCAGCAGCAGCAGTTTTTTCATCTGTGAATAGGGGATAATAGTATCTATATCTTAGTGTAGTTACAATGATAAGTTTATAAATGGAGAGTTGGTACACCGCTTGGTTTATTGTTAGCATACACTAAATGAAATCCTTTTTATTCTTGTTGTTATTATATTTATCTTTATTTCTGTTATTGAATGTGCTCTTCCTTAGGCTGATTATTTCTCTAAATAACTTTCCCAACCTTTGAAAAGTAATATGAACCTGAAAGTCAGCAGTTTGAGATTCTAGTCTAACTCTGTCATTAAGGGTTGTATAACCTTGAGTTGATTACCTAAACTCCCTGGAACTTATATTTCTTCTTTATAGTAGTAGACTGTACTAGATGAACTCTGAGGGCTTTCTTAATCATGAAACAATATAAGATAGGCTCTCCTTTCTCAAATTTTAAAATTCTTGGTCATCATCTTTGTTATTGTCTGTTCTCTCACCTCCAAGATTCAACAGATGCCAATTCTTATCAATGTTTCCTCCATAACCTCTCTCATACCTGACATCTCTTTATCCCATTCTACCACCTTATTTCAAGCTCTTGTGACTGATTGTTGGACTATTATAGTGGCTCTCATCAGGTCTGGGACTATCAACGTGGCTCTATAGCCAGTCTTCCTACTTCCTTGTTATTTTTTCCTTTAGTTAATACTATGTATCGCCAATCATGTCTGACTCTTTGTGACCTCAAGACTGTGGCTCTCCAGGCCCCTCTCTCCATGGAATTTTCCAGGCAAGAATATTGGAGTGGGTTGCCATTCCCTTTTCCAGGGTATGTTCCAGACCCAGGGATTGAACCTGGGTCTCCTACATTGCAGGCAGATTCTTTACAGTCTCAGCCACCAGGGAAGCCCAGCTGCTCCACACTTGCACTTGATTTTTATCCTCATGCTTTTTCCAGACACTACTTTTAAGACTAGTTCAAATAATAGCCTGCTCTTTAAAAAGAAAAAATTATTTTATTGAAGTAGAGTTGGATTACAGTGCACATTATAGTCTGCTTTTTGTTCTGTTTTGTTTTCTGGTTGTGCCGCAAGGCTTGTGGAATCTCAGTTCCCCAGCCAGGGACTGAAGCTGGGCCCACAGAAGTGACAACAGTGAGTCTTAACCACTGAACTGCCAGGGAATTCCCTATAGTCTGTTTTAATATCAGCCTTTGAATCACCATATCACTTTTCCTAAATGCTAAACTTATAAAAAATGCTGTCTCTTTTATAAGAATGGTTGATGTATATGGAAATTAAACTGCCTGCAGGTCAGTTTTTTCACTTTTAGATAGACCAAAAATTTGGGTAGACCTGGCAGCAAATTCCTTTGTGAAAGTAACTAGCTAAAATTTGTCATTTGGGGATCTGGTGTTCTTTTTTATCATATAGATATAGCCATTGTCTTCTAATTGTTTTATTCACCTGGTGATGTTTAGATGCATTTTAATAGGCCTATCTGTTCTATTTTTCTTTTGTATTTTGTATAGGTATAGTGAATCTATACCTAAATTAAAGAATAATTATAAAGACATCATCTTCAAATAATCTGATTCTGTGTTACAATGTCACTTAAATATCTGAGTTGTAGTTCTCGAGCCCTTTACTTGTTTCCTCTTTGACCAAGAGATTGGTTTCTTAAAAGTAAGTGGAGTCAAAATCCAATTAGCTTGACTGTTCCATGAACCATAATGCCTTTTTAGCAGATGATTCCAGTTAGAGTATTAGAAAACCGAAGGCATCGCTTGCTCTCTTCAGTAGTAGAGAGAGAGGGATAAAAAAACAGAAAGAGAGGGAAGAAAGTAGTTCCAAGCATCTATTCTTTCAGTTATTAGAGTATTGAATAAGACAGCTGGAGGCTGATGTAGTCTGTAAGATGTCATATGATTTCTGTACATCTGTTTCCGGCTCTAAAAGGGGAGAACAGTAATAGATAACAGCCATAATCTTTGGTGAGCTTTGATGAGACCTTATTCTGCAAAGTGATAAAAATGTTGACTTTTATCATTCTGTTGTCTAATATTATCATATATTTTAGAATAAAATGTATTTTTCTATTATTCTTTTTACTTGCCTAATTTTATCAGCAATATCTTAGAACAGTAAGACATTTAGAAATGCATGTTGAAACCTGTGAGTCCAAGTCCTTATTTATATTTTTGTGTGTGCAAGTGTGTGTATAAATGCAGGTATCTTTATGATGCCATTCACATATACATTTGTATGTAAATTTCTCTATGTCTATGTCTATATTTGCAATGCTCACTGACAGAAGTTTTATTCATTTAAAAAATTTTTTAAATTAAAAAAATTTTTTTGGCCAGGGATCCTAGTTCCCTATGTGTGTGTGCTCAGTCACATCCAACTCTTTGCAGCCACATGGGCAGTAGCCTGCCAGGCCCCTCTGTCCATGGGACTTTATAGGCAAGAATACTGGAGTGAGATGCCATTTCCTCCTCCAGGCGGTTTCTCCAATCCAAGGATCAAACTTGCATCTCCTATGTGTCTCCTGCCTTGATAGGTGGATATTTTTTTTTTTTTTAACCACTGAGCCACCTGGGACCCCCTTAGTTCCCTGACCAGGGATCAAGCCTATGCCGTCTGCATTGGAAGTGCAGAGTCTTAACCACTGGACCACCAGGGAAGTCCTGGGAGAACTTTTTTTATTCTGCCAAAATACCTATCAGGAATAAAATGCTTTCTAATTGTGTGGATTCCTTGGTTTGAATCATTTCTTTTTTGTTTTATGTCTTTTTGTTTTAACTATTAATAGATAGTTTTTAGAGGGCTATTTTACTTTTTCAGCACCTCAATTTAAGCAAAATTTAACAATTGTTAAATTTAACAATTTCTCCTGTGAAAAATCAAAGCTTAATGAACCTCTTTCAGATTTTCTTACCAGTTTGAAAGTGTCAGAATTTTGGCATAGTGTGGTGATATTTAGATATTTTAAAAGAGAATATTTTAATTAAAAATAACCTGTTAAGTAAATTTTAAGACCAAGTATCTAATTTTGTAGTAAATGAGGCAGTGAGAGGGAATTAATATCTGAGAATAAGATAGAGGTGTTTCTGAAAAGATGCTTTCTTGCGAACTCCTCTGCACAACACTTGTATGTCACATAAACCTTGTTGTCTTAAACGCTTGTAAAACCAGAGATCCTATGGATAAACAAATTGTTTCAAAGTGTATAGGAATGTTAAATGTGCATCATAATCGGTAATGAGTTCTTTTGAATTCATACATTTTGATAACTGAATATTATCAATTTGGGTGCTGAAACTTTAAGAAGTAGCCATTTTGTCAGATGTCTTTTTGCAAAGCTAATAAAGAAGCCTGGCTTTAGTTAAGCAGAATTTACAGAACAGAGTTGAGCCCCTGTGATTTCAGAGAAATCACATTTAATGCCTTCTGTACGATTGAAATATGAGAAGTTTCATATTCACCTTATCAAGTTCACCCCAGAAGATCTTTGTTGAGAGCAGAAGAGTAAAGAGACAGCTGGGAGAGAATCAGGCAACGGACAGGATTACTAAGGTGAGCCAGTACGACCATCTTTGTCCACTACTTTATTTTTTGGAGATAAGTAATTATTTACTTCTTGAGCAACCAGTGTAAAAAATTTGTGTGTGTCAGAATGCCAAATATTATAACATACAAGAGAGGGGGAGTTGGTGGCACTGAGAATAAGATGGTGGATACAAACAGGATGGCCACTTAGGACTCTGATATGTCACAGAGCAGGAGGTTGTTTCATACGATTGTGGTATAATGAATAATTTCTTTGTGGAATTACATGAAATGAATTTCTACATAACAGAAACTACAAATGCTACTTAATAATAATGACATGATAATTGTTGTAGTCTGACTTTTTTGAGGTCTACAGTGCTTATGTAAAAGGCTAAGATTAAGTCCTGTATGTGTGTAGATGCCGAGCTCCTTAATTATCTCCTTTAACTCTAAAGACTATCCTATAAAATAGGTATGATTTCTCATTCTCTCTCCCAGTCCCTGACATGGCCCTGCTCCTTCTCCTCCTTTCTAGGTCAATGCTATCTGACTTACTATTTGCAGTCCCAGATTCCTTGGTTAATCCTGCTCCTATACAGAGGAATTTTAAGGTGGCTGAGTCCTGTAGCTTGATTTCTTTCATGCACCTTGGTCCAGTTTACCAAGCTCCGAATTCCCATGTAGTTTACAGTGACCAGCTCTATTGTTAATACCTGAGAATGACTTCTTCCCAGTAAGTCTAGATCCCACTTCCTTTGAGCACTGTTTGATTCTGTGGCTCAAACAGTAGATTGTCTGCTCACAATGGGGGAGACCTGAGTTTGATCCCTGGGTTGGGAAGATCCCCTGGAGAAGGAAATGACAACCCACTTCAGTACTCTTGCCTGGAAATCCCATGGACAGAGGAGCCTGGTAGGCTACAGTCCATGGGGTCTCAAAGAGTTGGACATGACTGAGCGACTTAACTTTCACTTTTTTGACTCTGTTAAAACATATCCAGCAAGGTATGAACAGGGATTTCTGCACATCTCAGTATGAGTATATTTTTATGTGATATATATAATATATTGATATAATTTATTATATAATATATAAATTTATATTAAATAAATTAATAAAATGTATAAAAATATAAAAATTAAATAATGAGTTTGCCTTTTAATATGTCTTTAGAAATGCCTATAATATATACACAAAATTATATATATACAAATAACATATAAATATAATACTATAAATTATATATAATTTGTATATATTAATAAGCATTTCAAAAGATATATTAAAAGGTGAACTACCCACTGCTGCTGCTGCTGCTGCTGCTAAGTCACTTCAGTCGTGTCCAACTCTGTGCGACCCCATAGACGGCAGCCCACCAGGCTCCCGCGTCCCTGGGATTCTCCAGGCAAGAACACTGGAGTGGGTTGCCATTTCCTTCTCCAATGCAGGAAACTGAAAAGTGAAAGTGAAGTTGCTCAGTCGTGTCTGACTCTTCGTGACCTCATGGACTGCAGCCTTCCAGGCTCCTCCATCCATGGGATTTTCCAGGCAAGAGTACTGGAGTGGGTTTCCATTTCCTTCTCCACAATTACATATAAAAATTACTTCTCCCTTTCGGATCCCTTAATCTCTGATGGTGTCACCATCTATCCAGTCATCCAAGCTAGTACACTTAGCATTTTCTTTGACCACCTTGTCTTCCTCATGGCTCCAATACATCACTAGAATCTATAAATTTCACCTCTGAAATGTCTCATATCAGGACTACTGAAAATACAGATCTGATTATGCCATTTCCTTGATTAAAAATCTTTCTTATTGGGTGTAGAGTAGAATAAGGTAAGATATATTTTCCCAATCCACCCATAGCAGTTTTTTCCTCATTGTCCATGGCTACATACCATGTACTTTGTGCTTGACCCCAGGTGTTAATCAATAATCATGCCTTGTTTTTTGAGTTTCTGCCTCTGGGCAGACTATTCCTTTTGCCAAGAGCATGCTGGTGAAATACAACCCATCTTTCTAGATTCAAATGTCATTCCTCCATGAAACTTCCCTGAGTCCTACCTTTTCTCTGGAAGAGAAAATGAATTTCTGCCTCCTCTGTTTCCCTAGTAGGTTTGTTCACACCACTATTGTTGTATTCATGATACTTCACAATAATTAGACACTTATGTGTCTTGTCCAAGGATTGGGAGCTCACAGAAGTCAGGGATTGTGTTATATTGACTTTTGGACGACTTTATTCAGGACCTGGGAGTTCTTGATTCATCCAGGTAATAAATGACTCAGTTCAGTCAGTCAGTTTAGTTGCTCAGTTGTGTCCGACTCTTTGCGACCCCATGAATCACAGCATGCCAGGCCTCCCTGTCCATCACCAACTCCTGGAGTTTACTCAAACTCATGCCCATCGAATCAGTGATGCCATCCAGCCATCTCATCCTCTGTCATCCCCTTCTCCTCCTGCACCCAACCCCTCCAAGCATCAGGGTCTTTTCAAATGAGTCAACTCTTCGCATCAGGTGGCCAAAGTTTGGAGTTTCAGCTTCAGCATCAGTCCTTCCAATGAACACACAGGACTGATCTCCTTCAGGATGGACTGGTTGGATCTCCTTGCAGTCCAAGGGACTCTCAAGAATCTTCTCCAACACCACAGTTCAAAAGCATCAATTCTTCAGTGCTCAACTTTCTTCACGGTCCAACTCTCACATCCATACATGACTGCTGGAAAAACCACATCCTTGACCAGATGGACCTTTGTTGGCAAAGTAATGTCTCTGCTTTTTAATATGCTATCTAGGTTGGTCATAACTTTCCTTCCAAGGAGTAAGCGTCTTTTAATTTCATGGCTGCAATCACCATCTGCAGTGATTTTGGAGCCCAAAAAAATAAAGTCTGACCCTGTTTCCACTGTCTCCCCATCTATTTCCCATGAGGTGATGGGACCAGATGCCATGATCTTAGTTTTCTGAATGTTGAGCTTTAAGCCAACTTTTTCACTCTCCTCTTTCACTTTCCTCAAGAGGCTTTTTAGTTCCTCTTCCCTCTCTGCCATAAGGGTGGTGTCATCTGCATATCTGAGATTATTGATATTTCTCCTGGCAATCTTGATTCCAGCTTGTGCTTCTTCCAGCCCAGCATTTCTCATGATGTACTCTGCATATAAGTTAAATAAGCAAGGTGACAATATATAGCCTTGACATACTCCTTTTCCTATTTGGAACCAGTCTGTTGTTCCATGTCCAGTTCTAACTGTTGCTTCCTGACCTGCATACAGGTTTCTCAAGAGGCAGGTCAGGTGGTCTGGTATTCCCATCTCCTTCAGAATTTTCCACAGTTTATTGTGATCCACACAGTTGAAGGCTTTGGCATAGTCAATAAAGCAGAAATAGATGTTTTTCTGGAACTTTCTTGCTTTTTCCATGATCCAGTGGATATTGGCAATTTGATCTTTGGTTCCTCTGCCTTTTCTAAAACCAGCTTGAACATCTGGAAGTTCTCGGTTCACATATTGCTGAAGCCTGGCCTGGACAATTTTGAACATTACTTTACTAGCGTGTGAGATGATTGCAGTTGCGTGGTAGTTTGAGCATTCTTTGGCATTGCCTTTCTTTGGGATTGGAATGAAAACTGACCTTTTCCAGTCCTGTGGCCACTGCTGAGTTTTCCAAATTTGCTGACATATTGAGTGCAGCACTTTCACAGCATCATCTTTCAAGATTTGAAATAGCTCAACTAATATAAATATAAATATAAATAAATGACTAAACCAAGTCAAAGGAGTGATTTTATCCTATCTAAAAGACAGGGCAGAAGAAATGAGGATGACACTATAGACATTTCTTAAACTCACTCCTAATGCAAAAAACTTTGAAACTATTGCAAAATACACATTTGATACTCTTTTCATTCACACTGACCAAATAGATACTTTAGGAAATAGTCTTATTGTGCTTTTGCAAAAACTAAATTTTTTTTACTTTATTAAACGATGGAATCCAGGGTTCATTTCATCAAGCAGTTTTCCTCCTGCAATGAAAGTCAAGTGTAATTTCCCCTTTAAGAGCAAATGAACAACGTGAGAAAACCGTGATATAAAAGCATGGGGCCCAGGGTGTGGCAGTGAGTAGGTGTTGGGCAATGATGTTCGTAGGGAGGAAAGGAGAGATAGAACAGCGGAAAAGGGAAAATGTTAGCTGCTGTCACCAAAGAAAGATCAGAGGGGAAGAGAAAACAATTCTGAAATGGAACGCTATTCAATAGGAAAAGTGGGCTTTATTTTAGAAATGACTTGCCACAGGTTCTGTCTATAAAGTGAACTGTGCCTGTAAATGTGTGTATGTCGTTATTTCCAAACTTCATTGTTTTTGTAGAAATGCAGAATATCAAACTTGGCTTCGAGTTTTGTCTGGCCCAGCAGTTTTTGCTCAGAGCCCCCAGCAGTAGCTCGGCGTGTTGGTGAGGAATCTCTGAGACAATAGTGCTTTGTGGTTTTTGCCAGAGTTCATCCGTTTTATAAAGGAGGTATCTGTGTGTGAGTTTGTTTGAAGAAAGTTTGCTAGCTTTTAAAATCCCTGATCTCACCCTTTCATTTTCATAGATGAGGAAAATGAGATTCAGAACATTCACGTGACGTATCCGAGGACAAACAACTATTAGTTAGTAAACCAGTTCACTTTCTATTTTTGTTGCTTTATTGTCAGTCTGGGTGAGGGATGTGGGCCGTGATGGCCACTAGGGGCGCATGTAGGAGGGAGGACCAAGGTTAAGTGCAAAGTGAGAGACTGTGACAAAGGCTTTGCTTTTAGTACAAAACAGGAAAACAAGTTAGGAGCTTTCTCTCCATGTCCTCCCTTCTTCTAGAATGCTGCTTGTAAACATATGAATGGCTGCAATGCTTTTCCTTACTTGGGCTCAAATTGGAATAACTTTAATTACACACACATATTTTTATATGTATAATGTATGTTGAATATGTATACATACATACATACACATATATGTATATGTGACATTTTGATAATAAGATTGGTGTAAAATTTAGATGGCTTATAAAATGTGATTATGGAATTAAGAGAAAATTCTTTGCTTGTAGAGAAGGTTCAAAGATTCATTAAACATTGAAATAGATTGAATTTGCCTATGAAAAAGAGTTTTTTTACCTCTATTATTCAATTATCATCACTGCTGGAGCGCAGAATGTGGTCAATAACAAAAGAGCTAGAAAGGGTGGACAGAAAAATGGTTGGGAAGCCATTAGATCACTTGATGATAAGAAGGAAATTAGGAAATTATTTTTAGGTGAAAGAGCAATGCATTCAAAAGGTGGAGAAAGACTCTTGTGATCATCAGTGATAGAGAGGGAACCAAGAGGTTACAGACCAGAAGCAGGATAAGAGATTCTTGGACATCTCAGTAACATTAAGGGGAGATTACTCCATTCAACACAGAAGACTAAACAAAGAATCATAAAAGAGATCTATCTGAAATGCAGTGACTAAAACATGAATTATGAAATTCAGGCAAAAGAGAGAACATTAAAGGAAGAAGACTAAATTCTACAATGGGAAATAGATGATAATAGACAAAACAAGTCTAAGGAGATACAATTTGGAGTGAATAAACTTTCTAAAATATTAAGAGGGAAAGTCAGTGCAAAGGGAGATAAAAATAAAAGTAGAAAACTCATTGATGTCTTGTTGAAAATTAACACAGAGGGATATAATCAAAGGAAGCTATGTATTTGAAGAGATCTCAGACAGCTTACCCGGTAATAGCAGAGGGCTAAATAATGTGGTCATTAAAACTGCAAAATTAAACTTCTCTCTTATTTTGAGAAGGAGGGGGAATTAGAACGAGTTCATGCAGAATAAAGCAATTACCACACATGAGCTCAAGTTAAGGTTTCCTGTCTCCCGATGGCATGCATGGCTTTGTGCCATGAAATCAGAGTAGGCAAGACTCAGGCGTGTCATTGGAATTCCAGCAAGTTGTGAACTATATACTTCAGGGCAGAATCATGCTTTTTCAACTTTGGGAATGAATTTAGGAAGGCTTATATCTAGCATAAGCGGGATTCTCACCTTCAAAGGATCAAATTGGAAATCACTAGCACAGATGAAATATATAATTTGTGTGTGAGAGTGTGCATGTGTGCATGTGCACCATGATGAAATAAAAACAGACTGGAGCATGGAAAGTAATTTAACCATTTAAAGGTACAATTGTTTCATTAATATTTACTTTTACCTCATTAACTATTCATGATGCCTTGCCTTCCCTCCTTGCCTAACAGTGTTGCATTCACGGCCATCTGCACCAGCTCAGCGCATGGTAGGTCTCAATTAGCCATTCAGGCTGACAGAAGACTCTCAGCCAAGGGGCCCTTACCCTGCAATGGGCTAAAAACAGATGATGGATTTGTCTGAGGGCATAAGCAAGATTGGAATAGACTTGCCTTGGGCTGTGATAACAGTATAGCAGAGGTTAAGGCATCATGGTTCCCCATAGAACACAGGAAGATTTCAGGAGTATCTAAATAAATGTGGGCAAGTGGAAAGTCTCTACTCAGGTTACATGACATCCTATGAGTAGCACTCAGCGTATGGGCAGGACTGGACTTGGGGCTCTTTACACCCAGCACCATGCTCCCATCTGCCACCATGAGGCTGAATGACAGATGGTCTCGGTTCTGAATTTCATTTAACAACCTATAAAAGAGAACTGGAAGTATCTGCCTCTGTAGGAGGTGCTGTGAGGCAGTTACACACATAATGCGAGTTGCTCTGGTCGCTGACTCTCTTATACAGACCACAATGGCAGCGCTCCTGGGCCTTGCATTATAATTGCCTTACCCATGTTTATCTATCCGCTAAACTGTGACTTTCTGGAAAATTCATTATTAGATGATACTGTGTTTATTGTGATATTCAAAGAGTCTGGTTAGCACACTAGCCAGTAGATATAGTAACTCTCTTTTCAATAGTTTATTTAGCCTTTTCAGGACGAGTTTGATGCTAAAACACGGCACTATTACATGTGACTGGTCGGTTCTACGCATTGTGTGAGTGTGCATCCACCGTGAAAGAGCTCACACACAATGCAGGTGTAACGGGGTCCAGGGTTAGAAAAGCAATGCTAGTTTTTTCTTTTTAGTTGCTGGTAGCCTCTCCTGGAAGATACTGAGAGTAGCATAGTATCATGACATCTGTGCTATGTAGAACAATGACTCCTCAAGTATGTCTGTGTTCTAATTCCCAGAACCTGTGAATATATTACCTTACATGGCAAAAGGGACTTTCAGGGCCCAATCAAAGTGAAGGGCTATGATAAAACGAAATTATTCTGGATTCTTCTGGTCAGCCCAATCTAAACACACAAGTCCTTAAAAATGAAAGAGAAAATGCAAAACAGTGATGCCCCAGGATAATGATTTGACCTGTTGACCTTGGAGATGATAAAAAGCCATCAGATAAGGAATGTACATGGCTTCTCAAAGCTGGGACCTCAGTCCTACAGCTACAAAGAACTAAATTCTGTCAACAACCTGAATGAGCAGAAAGTGAATTCTCATTTAGAGCCTCTAGAAAGGAACCAAGACTGTTGACACCTGAGTCCAGTGGGACCCTCTTGGACTTCTGACCTACATGGCTGTAGGATAATAAATTTGTGTTTTTTATGCCACTAAATTTGTGGTAAGATTTTAGGGCAGTGATAGAGAACTACTTCAGCACCTCTGACTGGCAGACCACACTTTCTTTAAGCATCTAGATCCTCTAAGGAATTTAACAACATTGAGGCTGTATTAAGACATTTACCAGTGGTCACTTTGAAATCAAAGTGCACACAAATTGTCCTTTTCTCACCTTAGAAAGTGGTACTGAACTTTCATTTTTATCACCATCTCTTTGGAAGTTCTTTGGGCTTCCTTTTGTTTAAGTGGGGGAGCAAGATACAAAACCTGATTTTTAATTTGTATTATTTAGTTTGTTTCAGCCCAGGTCTCCAGAGCTCTGTCATGTACAAAGTGAAATCACCTATATGCTGTATCTTTAAAAGCCGGGGAAGTGCATGGAGCAGCAGCAGCAGTCAATACCAATTTCCACACCTGGATCAATACTATCGGATGGCTCTGTAGCTGCAAAGATTGTTTCACACACATACTCAGGAAGAGGGAGAGCTGGGGAGAGAGAAAGGGAATTGGTTTTAATGATTTCATGGCTCTGAGTATTCCCTCTCTCCCTCTTTTCTTTAAAAGAAATAAATACGTAAAATTAGAAATCAAATTTATGAAACTGTCAGTCTGCATCTAACCCTGATTCTTTCCCTAGCCTGTCACCAACAGTGGCATCCAATCTGGCAAATAGTCTTATCCTGTGTGTGAGGTTATGTGTATTGAAGAGAAGAAAGTGATAACACTGTTTGCAGTGATGCAATAATAAAAATGCTCTGTATTTACAACAGGTCTTTCCTCAAGGACTTTAGAGGCAGTTTCCTTCATTTGCAAATAGAGGCCCAGGAACTTGTTCACCAGCTTGTTTGCATTTCTATATTGTGTCTATATACATGTACTTGGATAACACAGAACTAAAATGTTTTCTTAGGTACTTTCACTGCAGCCTGATGTGGTGGTTCTGAGTAATAGAGTCTCCCTCGGTGAGTGGGGCTTGGTAGCTATTTTTCACAAGGCAGGGTTGTTGGAACTGCCGAGACGGCAACAGTGATTGGAAGAGCAGAGGAAGTGCGGGGATCCAGTGCCATTAGCTGTGCTGGAAGCTTTCCCAGTAGGTCA
This sequence comes from Cervus canadensis, assembly GCF_019320065.1. Taxonomy (NCBI): domain Eukaryota; kingdom Metazoa; phylum Chordata; class Mammalia; order Artiodactyla; family Cervidae; genus Cervus; species Cervus canadensis. The sequence goes on from NC_057387.1 coordinate 4,167,114, forward strand.
GGGTCTCCTGGGACTGGACACAGCTTTGATTCTACAGCACTTTGGAGAGGCCCCAGCACACACGCTCTGCTACCACGCAGCCTGTTAGCTCACCTCCAAAGAAAGCTGACCCTCACCCAGAGGACGTAAACTCATCATCATCAAAAGCCAAGCAAAGGAATAAATATGTCCCCTCTGGGCCCTGACAGAACGAGGCAGCTTAATTCTCAGCCTGGTAAATGCCACAGCCACAACCGTGACCAGCTCAGTTTTGAAGGCCGATCAAATGACTTTCAGGGATTGTTCTGGGCAACCCCCCAGTTGGAAGGCCAAGAGGTTGCATGAATGAATGACTTTTCTGGAGAGTAATTATCAAGATACTCTTCCACTTTGTCATCTCTTACATTTTCTTCTACTTTGTGGTTTTACAAAGCACTGCTATACACATTATCTCGCTTGCTTCCTCACAGTGACTCTGGCATTTGAGCCCTTTCTCTGCAGCTGAGACCTGGGGAGAGAAAGTCTCAGGGTTAGGAAGACAGTCACAGGCTAGGGAATGAAGGAGCTGGGGCCCAAACGCAGCAGGCAGCCCCTTTACTGTCAGGGTGTAACACAAGCAGGACAGCAAAGTCCCATACACCCTTTTTCTGACGCTGTCCATGTCCACAAATAGAAACAGAGTCATAGACTCCTCAGATCTTAGCTGTCTGATTAAAAATAGACAGGCTCTCTTTGTGGACTTCGGCCATCTGTGCCTGGGTTCAATTTGTCCTTCAGCAGGGATCCTAAACCCCTAGTCTGCTCCCCATTCTCCTGAAGGACAGTCTTCAAACACTAACTCGGCAGAGAGACTCCTGAAGGCAGCGTATTTCTGAAATTATTTTGGCTTTCCTTGAAGAGTTGATAAATCCCCACTAAATTAATCTTCACTACACTAGATTTGAGAAGAGCATGCAATGCTTAATAACCACTGAAAAGGCCTCTGTGATTTTGCAAAAAGTCCCCTGCTCCACTCACAGTCTCAGACTGCCTATGCTGTGTTTGCTTCTTCTGGATGTTTGCCTTAAGTTCACCCCCAATACCTCTGAAATGATCGGCAGCAATTCATTTGATTATGAAACTATAAAGACAGATATAAAAGGTCCCCAGAAATCTCCTAATAAAGCACCCAGTAACAAAAAGACCTCTGGCTAATCTCTAAATTAATTTTTTTTTTTTTTTGGTTTGTGATCAGGTGGCTCCCACATTAGGCTAATGAGAAATTTTCATTATAAAATATTCACTAGAACACAGGTGATTAGTAGGTAGACTCAGAAGTCTCTGGTCAGGGAAGAACAAGCAGAATGCCTTTCTCCCCATGGTTTTACTGACCTTTCTTTAGTTTTCCAGAGGCCTATACCTTTTTTTATTTTAGGTTATGATGATCACCCTATCACAAAGTAAGGTAATTTGCTCTTCAAGAGAGGTTTTTATTGATTAAGCACCCCAGTCCTACTTGAAGAAATTACCATGGTTCTGCATTATGAGGTGGAAATTGCAAGGGATCACTCTTTATGTAAAAGAGGACAAAATATAAATCCTCATATACTATCAGATAAATGACCAAAGGAAAATATCCAAAATGTTTGGTTAAATAATGTCATTTGGGGACTTCATGGTGGTCCAGTGTCTGAGACTTCAAGCTTCCAATGTAGGGGGCTTGGATTTGATCCCTAGATCCCACAGGCTACAACTAAGAGGTCACATGGGGCAGCTAAACATCCCACATGCCACAACAAAGATCAAAATCCTGAGTGTTGCAACTAAGACCTGTACAGCCAAATAAATAAATAAATAAAAATAAATATTAAAAAAACAATGGTCATTGGATGTATCAAAAATTCAAAGGGTATTTATGGGCATCTAGCATGTGCTGGCTGGAGAAGGAAATGGCAACCCACTCCAGTGTTCTTGCCTGGAGAATCCCAGGGACGGGGGAGCCTGGTGGGCTGCCGTCTATGGGGTCGCACAGAGTCGGACACGACTGAAGCGACTTAGCAGCAGCATGTGCTGGCACCAAAGATCCCCAGGAGAAATTCATACAGAATGTATTATTTTTGTCTCTCCCTCCAGGAACTTATTTTTTGCATAACTGATATGAAAAACTATATAGTTTAAGGCACCTATCAGAAGACAGCAAAAACCAAACTAATCATTATAAAGAAAGACACAGTATGTTTACAGTACCTAAGTTTCAAGTATCTAAATGTGTTTTTCCTGGTGATCTGTGAGCTTTCTCCTACTTCTCCATAGTTGTGGAGATAGAGATAGTTAGCCCTTAGCATTCCACCAGGAAAGCTCATGTAAGTTCCCTTGTGTATCACTCAGCAGCTGGGCAGAAGGCAATCTGCTTGCATTGATGGGCAATGTGATCTTGTGTGTGGTGGGGTGGGGAACAGAGCTGACATTAGATACAGGGCATGTTTCTCTAGGTTTTTCCTGTGTGTGATGATTCTAAAACCTTTTTTCTAGGGCTTCCCTGGTGGCTCAGATGGTAAAGAATCCACCTGCAATGTGGGAGACCTGGGTTTGATCCCTGGGTTGGGAAGATCCTCTGGAGGAGGGCATGGCAACCCACTCCAGTATGCTTGCCTGGAGAGTCCCATGGACAGAGGAGCCTGGCGGGCTCCAGTCCATGGGTTGGCAAGGAGTTGGACATGACTGGGTAACTAAGCGCAGCACAGCACAAGGCCAGAGAATGGCATGTGTGCTTAGGAGTCCTAGTAAAACTTACATTTGTTCTATGTTTTGTTTTCACTCATTGCATGAAATCTACTGAGTGCCTACTAAATGCACAGTGCCATCTGCATATACATGTATTCAATTACATCTTGCATTGTTTGGCAGATTGATTTCATAGCCACAGATTAGTTGGCTGGGATGCTGATTCTAAGCTCTCCCCATCTTCCATGTGGCTGTGTGTTAGACACCTTACCTCTGTAAGATATCTCAATTTCTTTTATTTTTGGTATACATGATAGTAACTAACAGCTGCTCAGAAGTGTGGTGGATAATTCATGTTCAAGTCAAGGTAAGTCTTGTGCAATTCAGTTTCATCCTCAAGATGCCAACTTGAGATTGGTGGAATTGAAAACATCTTTTAATTTATGTTGTGATAGTTACAAGTTCCTCTATGTGTTTACTCTGTTTCTTTGCTACCGTTTTCTAATTTAATGATTGCTAACTAGATTCCTGAGTTTCAATACCAAAGTCATTAACTTGAATTGATTGGCCAGAATTGAGTTTTTCCCTGAAAGATTTTCAGTGGCAACATGGAGGTAAAAATTCACATATGGCCCAAAGATGGAGGAGCCCATTTGAGTAAGATTTTTCAAGGGAACTGAATTTGAGTCTGACTTTGAATTTGGCCTCCTAGCTCCGGTACTTATTATAAAGCACTAAGACAATTCTATTTCCATTAGTGTAGTTAGCTAACTTGATTTGTACTAATGGCCAATGACTATCCCTTAGCATCAGATATCTTAACTTCATCAGAATGCTCTGAACTGGCAAGAAAATACATGGATATATGATATCATCAAATTGACAAATATCACTGTTAACGTTGTCTATATCTTCATGATTGCAAATAATCAGTTCATAGTTTTAAAACTTAGTGGATAGATAGCTAATCTCCAACATCACTGGGGTCTTAGTGGGTCAGGACTGAGGACTCTAGTAAAATCTTAGGTGGCTTATGGCTTAAGTCAAGTGGGAGGAGTCTTGAGGCTCAACTTCAAGTTAACTACCATTTAAAAAAATTATTTTTAAAATTTATTTTATTGAAGTATAGCTGATTTACAATATTATGTTAATTTCTGCTGTATAACAAAGTGATTCAGTTTTATATATATATATATATATCTTCTTTTTTATATTCTTTTCCATTAAGGTTTATCACAAGATAATGAATATAGTTCCCTATGCTCTATAGCAGGACCTTGTTTATCCATTCTACATACAATAGTTTGCATCTGCTAACATCAAACCCCCAATCCATCCCTCCTCCCCACCCCATTCAAGTCAGTTGTGTCTTTTGTTACAAGATGTTTCTAAAGTAATTTCGTTTATTTATTTAGGCTGTGCTGGGTCCTTGTTGCTGCATGGGCTTTTCTCTAGTTCCGGTGAGTGGGGACTACTCTCTAGTTGCTGGTATGCGGGCTTTTCATTACAGAGTCTTCTGTTGTTGAGGAGCATGGGCTCTAGGGCATAAAGGCCTCAGTAGTTGTGGTTCCTAAGCTCCGGAGCACAGGCTCAAAATTGTGGTGCATGGGCTCAGTTGCTCCCCTGTGACATGTGGGATCTTTTCGGACCAGGGATGGAAATCATGTCTCCTACACTGGCAGGTGGATTCTTTACCATTGAGCTGCCAAGGAAGCCCTTACAAGTCAATTAGCTTGAGCTCACAAAACCCAGATGAGGTGGGAATAGACAAACTGTGATCTGGAAGACAAGATGGTAACTTGTGACAGCCCCCAAACCTAAACCATTCTAAGGATCACCTTTTCTAACCATGAGATCAGCTTTCCCCAAGCCTCACTTGTAGGAAAAGGCTCAAATGCACAGACTCGTTATGAGAAGTAAGTGAAACAATGTGTATGGCAATGCTTTGTAAAACCACAAAGTAGAAGAAAATGTAAGAGATGATGAAGAGAAAGAACATCTTGATAATCACTCTCCCTAAGTGTCATTCTTTTTTATTTAATTTAAAAATTTTATTTTTAATTTTTTTGGTCATACCATTAAGACTTGTAGGATCTTAGTCCTCTGGCCAGGGATTGAACATGTGTCCCCCTGCAGTGGAAGCCTGGAGTCTTAATCACACCACCAGGGAAGTCCCCAGAAAAGTCACTCTTTGAAGCAACATCTTGGTCCTCCAGCTGGCAGTTTCCCAGAGCCATCCCTGAAAGTCATTCAAACTGTCTTCAAGATTGAGCTGGTCACAGTTGGAGCTGTGGCATTTACCAAGCTGAGGATTAAGCTGTTCCATCCTGTCAGGACCCAAAGAAGACATGTTTATTCCTTTGTTTGGCTCTCTGTGATGATGAGTTTGCCTCCTCTGAGTGAGGGTCAGCCTTCTTTGAAAGTGAGCTAATGGACTGTGTAACAGCAGACCATGTTCCCTGGAGCCTTCCTGAGGGTTGCAGCGGGTAAAGAGGAGATGAATTTGTAGCTTCAGTCAGGGAGGACTGTGAAGACCACAATAAAGACTGTATCACAGTAAAGACAATAAACACAGAATCACTGTTCTCTCTGTGATTTGGAACCCATTGGTGGATTTTGATCAAGTGAGTGATGTGAGACAGAAGAATCAAAGTGGAAAAGAGATCTGTTTGGAAGCTGTTGCGACAATAAAATAGAACAGTTTGGGCCAAATGGTAACCATGAAGACAGTGAGATGTAGTTAGTTCCAAGATATATTTTGAAGGTCAGGTCAATGAAATTTACTACTGGATTATATGTGGTCAGGAGAGTGAGAGAAGGAGAAACAAAATCAAGGATGACTCAAGGTTTTTTGTCTGAGCCACTTGATGCTACCTGTGATGGGGAAAGCTTTGGAAAGAACATGTTTGGAGGAGGAGGGCAATGAAGAGTTCAGTTTTGGAGGTATAAAGGTGTAGATGCCAAGTTACATATTCAAGTAGAGACATCAAGTGGGCAAGTAGATATGGAAGTCTATTGATCAGAGGAGAGTTTGGAAGCTAGAGATATGTAAGGGAGATATTAATACAGATATAGGACTGAGTGAGCTTACTTTTCTGTGTTTGTAGACAGAAAAGAAAAAGATGTCTGAGGAGTGAGACTTGGAGCACTGAAATATTAGTGCTCAGGAAGAAGAAATGGGGATAGTGAAGAGACTGAAAACAAACAGTCTGTGGGGTAAGAAGTGAACAGGAAAATGTGGTGTGGTGGATTAAAATTTTTCATAAGTCCAACATACTGAACTGCGTTAATTGCTACTAATAGATAAAACAAAGGACTTCCCTGGTGGCTCAGATGGTAAAGAATCTGCCTGCAGTACAGGAGACCCAGGTTCAATTCCTGCGTTGAGAAGATCCCCTGGAGAAGTGACTAGCCACTCCAGTATTCTTGCTTGGAGAATTCCATGGATGAAGGAGCCTGGAGGACTATAATCCACGGAGTCACAAAGAGTTGGACATGACTGAGTGAATAACATACACACACACACACACATATGTGGATGAAACAAAGTAGACTGAGAATTGACCAATAAAGTTGAAGCGTGATATCAGTGACTTTGGCAAGAGCAGGATTTCTAGAGTACATTCAGAGGTCATGGGGGCATAAAGAAGTGGAAAGACTAAGATGAACTATTCTTTGGAAGGATTTTGTTGTAAAAAGAAGACAGGAGACATAGTAACAGCAGGTAGAAAGGTGATCAAAAGATCATTTCTTTTTGTTTTAAAAAGATATTTACATGCTGATAGGATAATTCAATTAAGGAAAACAAAATGAAACAGGAGAGAGAAAAAGTAAGAACAAAATCCTTATGTAAGAGAATCTAATCTGGGGCATAGGTGGATGGCTTGGCATAATCACACAGCCAACACACGATGAAGGGCAGATTGAAACCTGGCCAGTCTGGTGGTAGAGTTCACCTTTATTTATTTATTTACTTTTTTTGGAGTCTGCCTTTATATTTGCGATGGCATACAGCCTATTTTTGTTGTTGTTCAGTTGCTAAGTTGTGTCCAACTATGGACTGCAGAATGCCAGACTTCCCTGCCCTTTACTGTCTCCCAGTTTGCTAAGATTCACATCCATTGAGTTGGTGAAGCTATCTATCTAACCATTCATCCTCTACTGGCCCCTTCTACTTTTGCCTTCAGTCTTTACCAGCATAAGGGTCTTTTTCAAATGAGTCAGCTCTTCAGGTGGACAAGTATTGGAGCTTCAGCATCAGTTCTTCCAATGAATTCAGGGTTGATTTCCTTTAAGATTGACTGGTTTGATCTCCTTGGTGTCCAAGGGACTCTCAAGGGTCTTCTCTGGCATCACAATTCAAAGGCATCAATTCTTTTTTTAAAAAAATTAATTTATTTATTTTAATAGGAGGCTAATTACTTTATAATGTTGTGGTGGCTTTTGCCATACATTGACATCACACCCAATCAGCCATGGGTGTACACATGTTCTCCTGTTCCAAAACCCCCTCCCCATCCCATCCCTCAGGGTTGTCCCAGTGCACCAGCTTTGAGGGCCCTGTTTCATGCACTGAACTTGGACTGGCCATTTATTTCACATATGGTAATATACATGTTTCAATGCTATTCTCTCAAATCATCTCACCCTCGCCTTCTCCCACAGAGCTCAAAAGTCTGTTCTTTATATCTGTGTCCTTTTGATGTCTCAAATATAGGGTCTTTCTAAATTCCATATATATGTATTAATATACTGTGTTGTTTCTCTTTCTGACTTACTTCACGCTGTATAATAGGCTCCAGTTTCATGCACCGCATAAGAACTGACTCAAAAGCATTCTTTTTAATAGCTGAGTAATATTCCATTGTGTATATGTACCACAAATTTCTTATTCATTCGTCTGCTAATGGACATCTAGGTTACATCCATGTCCTAGCTATTGTAAACAGTGCTGTGATGAACATGGGGGTACACATGTCTCTTTCAATTCTGGTTTCCTCAGAGTGTAGCCCAGCAGTGAGATTGATAGGTCTTCAGTTCAGTTCAGTTCAGTTCAGTTCAGTCGCTCAGTCGTGTCCGACTCATTGCGACCCCATGAATCGCAGCACGCCAGGCCTCCCTGTCCATCACCAACTCCCGGAGTTAACTCAAAATCATGCCCATTAAGTCGGTGATGCCATCCAGCCATCTCATCCTCTGTCGTCCCCTTCTCCTCCTGCGCCCAATCTTTTCCAGCATCAGGGTCTTTTCAAATGAGTCAACTCTTCGCATCAGGTGGCCAAAGTTTGGAGTTTCAGCTTCAGCATCAGTCCTTCCAATGAACACCCAGGACTGATCTCCTTTAGGATGGACTGGTTGGATCTCCTTGCAGTCCAAGGGACTCTCAAGAGTCTTCTCCAACACCACAGTTCAAAAGCATCAATTCTTCAGTGCTCAGCTTTCTTCACAGTCCAACTCTCACATCCATACATGACCATTGGAAAAACCAGAGCCTTGACTAGATGGACCTTTGTTGGCAAAGTAATGTCTCTGCTTTTTAATATGCTATCTAGGTTGGTTATAACTTTCCTTCCAAGGAGTAAGCGTCTTTTAATTTCATGGCTGCAATCACCATCAGCAGTGATTTTGGAGCCCCAAAAAATAAAGTCTGACACTGTTTCCACTGTTCCCCATCTATTTCCTATGAGGTGACGGGACCAGATGCCATGATCTTAGTTTTCTGAATGTTGAGCTTTAAGCCAACTTTTTCACTCTCCTCTTTCACTTTCATCAAGAGACGTTTTAGTTCCTCTTCACTTTCTGCCATAAGGGTAGTGTCATCTGCTTATCTGAGATTATTGATATTTCTCCTGGAAATCTTGATTCCAGCTTGTGCTTCTTCCAGCCCAGCATTTCTCATGATGTACTCTGCATGTAAGTTAAATAAGCAGGGTGACAATATACAGCCTTGACATACTCCTTTTCCTATTTGGAATCAGTTTGTTGTTCCATGTCCAGTTCTAACTTTTACTTGCTGACCTGCATACAGGTTTCTCAAGAGGCAGGTCAGGTGGTGTGGTATTCCCAGCTCTTTCAGAATTTTCCACAGTTTATTGTGATCCACACAGTCAAAGGCTTTGGCATAGTCAATAAAGCAGAAATAGATGTTTTTCTGGAACTCTTGCTTTTTTGATGATCCAGCGGATGTTAGCAATTTGATCTCTGGTTCCTCTGCCTTTTCTAAAATCAGCTTGAACATCTGGAAGTTCACAGTTCACGTCTTGCTGAAGACTGCTTGGAGAATGTTGAGCATTACTTGACTAGCCTGTGAGATGTGTGCAATTGTGCGGTAGTTTGAGCATTCTTTGGGATTGGAATGAACACTGACCTTTTCCAGTTTTTTCTTTTCCTATCAAGACCTGATAGGTCTCATGGCAGTTCTATTTCCAGTTTTTTAAGGAATCTCTGCACTGTTCTCTGTACTGGCTGTACTAGTTTGCATTCCCACCAACAGTGTAAGAGGGTTCCCTTTTCTCCACACCCTTTCCAGCATTTATTGTTTGTAGATTTTTTGATAGCAGCCATTTGAATGCAGAGTTCCAAAGAATAGCAAGGCGAGATAAGAAAGCCTTCCTCAGTGATCAATGCAAAGAAATAGAGGAAAACAATAGAATGGGAAAGTCTAGAGATCTCTTCAAGAAAATTAGAGATACCAAGGGAACATTTCATGCAAAGATGGGCACAATAAAGGACAAAAATGGTATGGACCAAACAGAAGCAGAAGATATTAAGAAGAGGTGGTAAGTATTCACAGATGAACTATACCAAAAAAAAAAAAAAAAAATCTTCATGAGTCAGATAATCACCATGGTGTGATCACCAACCTAAGCCAGACATCCTGGAATGTGAATTCAAGTGGGCCTTAGGAAGCATCACTATGAAAAACCTAGTGGAGGTGATGGAATTCCAGTTGAGCTATTTCAAACCCTAAAAGGTGATGCTGTGAAAGTGCTGTACTCAATATGCCAGCAAATTTGGAAAACTCAGCAGGGGCCACAGGACTGGAAAAGGGCAGTTTTCATTCCAATCTCAAAGAAAGGCAATGCCAAAGAATGTTCAAACTACCACGCAACTGCAATCATCTCACATGCTAGTAAAGTAATGTTCAAAATTCCCCAAGCCAGGCTTCAACGGTACATGAACCGACCGTGAACTTCCAGATGTTCAAGCTGTATTTAGAAAAGGCAGAGGACCCAGAGATCAGTTGCCAAACATTCATTGGATCATCAAGAAAGCAAGAGAGTTCCAGAAAAACATCTACTTCTTTATTGACTATGCCAAAGCCTTTGACTGTGTAGACCACAACAAGCTGTGGAAAATTCTGAAAGAGATGGAAATACCAGACCACCTGACCTGACTCTTGAGAAATCTGTATGCAGGTGGGGAAGCAGCAATTAGAACTGGACATGGAACAACAGACTGGTTCCAAATAGGGAAAGGAGTACATCAAGGCTATATACTGGCACCCTACTTATTTAACTTATATGCAGAGTCCATCATGAGAAATGCTGAGCTGGAAGAAGCACAAGCTGGAATCAAGATTTCCAGGAGAAATATCAATAACCTCAGATAAGCAGATGACACCACCCTTATGTCAGAAAGTCAAGAAGAACTAAAGAACCTGTAATGAACGTGAAAGAAGAGAGTTAAAAATATGGCTTAAAAGTCAACATTCAAAAAACAAAGATCATGGTGTCCGGTCCCATCACTTCATGGCAAATAGATGGAGAAACAGTGGAAACAGTGACAGTCTTTATTTTTTTGGGCTCCAAAATCACTGCAGATGGTGATTGCAGCCATGAAATTAAAAGACTCTTACTCCTTGGAAGAAAAGCTATGACCAAGCTAAGCAGCATATTAAAAAGCAGAGACATTACTTTGCCAACAAAGGTCTTTGTAGTGAAAGCTATGGTTTTTCCAGTAGTCATGTATGGATGTGAGAGTTGGACTGTAAAGAAAGCTGAGCACTGAAGAATTGATGCTTTTGAACTGTGGTGTTGCAGAAGACTCTTGAGAGTCACTTGTACAGCAAGGAGATCCAGCTAGTCCATCCTAAATGAAATCGATCCTGAATATTCATTGATAGGAGTGATGCTGAAGCTGAAACTCCAGTACTTTGGCCACCTGATGCGAGGAACTGACTCATTTGTAAAGACCCTGATTTTGGGAAAGATTGAAGGCGGGAAGAGAAGAGGACGACAAAGGATGAGATGGTTGTATGGCATCACCGACTCAATGGAGATGAATTTGAGTAAACTCTGGGAGTTGGTGATGGACAGGGAGGCTTGGCATGCTGCAGTCCTTGGGGTCGCAAAGAGTTGCACACAACTGAGCAACTGAACTGAACTGATTCTGACTGACATGAGATGGTACCTCATTGTGGTTTTGATTTGAATTTCTCTGATAATGGGTGATGGTGAACATCTTTTCATGTGTTTGTTAGTCATATGTATGTCTTCTTTGGAGGAATGTCTGTTTAGTTCTTTGGCCCATTTTTTGATTGGGCCGTTTATTTTTCTGGTATTGAGCTGCAGGACCTGCTTGTGTAACTGTGTAACTGTGGTGTTGGAGAAGACTCTTGAGAGTCCCTTGGACTGCAAGAAGACCGAACCAGTCCATCCTAAAGGAGATTAGTCCTGGGTGTTCATTGGAAGGACTGATGCTGAAGCTGAAACTCCAAACTTGGGCCACCTTATGGGAAGAGCTGACTCATTGGAAAAGACCCTGATGCTGGGAAAGATTGAAGGCAGGAGGAGAAGGGGACAGCAGAGGATGAGATGGCTGGATGGCATCACTGACTCGATGGGCATGAGTTTGAGTAAACTCCGGGAGTTGGTGATGGACAGGGAGGCCTGGCGTGCTGCTATTCATGGGGTTGCAATGAATCGGACACGACTGAGTGACTAAACTGAACTGAACTGAGTAATTTTCTGGTGGTGTCTTTAGGGTTTTCTATGTAGAGGATCATGTCATCTGCAAGGGTGAGGGTTTTCTTTTCCAATTAGGATTCCGAAGGCATCAATTCTTTGGAACTCAACCTTCTTTATTGTCCAACTCTCACATCCATACATGACTGCTGGAAATACCATTGCTTTGACTATATGGACCTTTGTTGGCAGTGATACCTCTGCTTTTTAATACACTGTTTTGATTTTTCATAGCTTTTTTCCCAAGGAGGAATCACCTTTTAATTTCATGGCTGCAGTCACTGTTGGCAGTCATTTTGGAGCCCAAGAAAATAAAATCTGTCACTGTTTCCACTTTTCCCCCATTTATTTGCCATGAAGTGATAGCTTAAAATATTTTTAAACAGGGAAGTCCTGTTTTTTAAAAACATAATCTTATGATTCACATATAAAAGATAAATCATGGTGGAAGTGGTGGGTGAAAGATGGTAAAAACCAGTAACCCACTAGCTCTGCTGCCATTGAGCCTCCTCATCCCCTCACCCCCAAAACCCTTAAAGCAGCTTCCTAGAACTCTAAGACTCCAAGGAATATAGTCTGAAAAACTGGTCTAGGTAATCTTTTTACCCTTAAAGTTGTCTAAGTCCAACAGAATGTAACTGGGTGGTCTTTAAATTTCCCTGTTTGGGACACCAGCTATGTGATGACAACCACAGGAGTCAAAGAAACTAATGGTATTGTTTGCCTTGTATGTATCCAGGATCTCCTCCCCTCACCCTCCCCAAAGCCCACCAACAACCGAGGAAGTCATTTGCAAACCAGACATCCTCAGGGAGATGGCAATCTTGTTAACAGTTTAGGCTTGTCTGCATGAACATCTGTTTTAATAGCACATCTGTATGGGTGTAGTACTTAGCAGGGTGACCTCAGTTTTGTCTTAGAGAATTTAATGAATTTTTCCTTTCTTGTTTTAAAGCTCTTTCTCTACACAATTAGTCAGTTGAAAGTGAAATCATTCTGCCTGGTCCTGAAATGGGAGATCAATAACTGTGGGGTAACACTATGTGCAGCATCCAGGTAGCAGCCATAGCTAATGAAGCAGCGGATAAGTGATTTCACCATTGTCTGAGCTCTGACACCAGGAATAAGTGCAGGAATGCTGCTCAAAGGACCACTCTGCCAGAGAGGAGAAAAAAGGGTGTCTTCTGGCTGAGACAGATGTGGTAACAGAGCCAGGTGTGTGAGCGTTGCAGAGTCACCCTGGAACCCAGAAGAGAATCTTAGAGTCCAGGGCAGAGGTGCACAGAGTCCTGGTATCTGAGAACTGGGAGGAGTGAAAAGATTACAGTTACATTTCTAGTGAGAAATTCTCTTTTGTTCAATCATTTACTCACTGATTTACTATTGATTACTTACTCAGCACCTATTGTGGGCCAAGCAATTTGTTATATACTCGGAAGATAAATAGGACATAGGCCTTAGCCCCAAGAAGCAAACGGCTCAGTGGGTCAGATGGAGATGAAATTAAACTTGATAATTATAAAACATTAGTTTATATCAAATGATGGAGATATGAACATGGGTTCTTTCTCATTCTGTATTTTAAGATTTTAATCTCCATTTTTCTTAGATGTATTCCCTAAAAAAGACCTCAAAGAATACCTATTTGGTTCAGTAACAATTGTTTCCACATTCTTGTCATACAGGAGGTGCCACATAAGAGTTGAAACTAAAGAGCACTTTTCACTTAATTGTTTTCACATGCATTGTTTCATAAGTTCCTTAGAATAACCCTTCAAGATAGATAGACCTTAGTATTTTTGTCATCTTCACTTTCTGCTTGAAGTACTAACACATCAAAAATGGTGTTTATTTGCTAATTCACATTTTGGTGTCAAAAACTAAGTTTACGGGGTACAGCTACTCCAGAAGTCCATCCATTTTAATGTGGATTAATATTCTGACCCAGATTTGAACTTCAGATAAGACATTAGCACAAGTTAATAATAACACAAGTTAATATTTTGTAGGAGATAGAAGATTGCTTGTCATCCCTCAAGTTATACCATGAAGCCCAGTTGCCATGGACTTGATGACTTAAATAAAATTTTTACAAGGATATATGAGAATCTGAATCCCTCTTCTCACTGTACACAGATCCTTTACTGTCTGAGCCACTAGGGAAGCTCTTTAAGACACCATTATTCATCAATAAGGACTCAGGTTAAGTAACCTCTCCAAGACTGTACAGTCAGGACATAACTGATTGGAATTCTAAACAAGATCAGTCTGACTCTTATGATGCTACTCTCACCCTAATCTGGACCAAAGGTAAAGAAAGCTAATAAGATCAATCTAATTGCACTGGGACTTTGACTACATTATTATGAAGAAGGCTCTAATTGCTCTGATGTGAACTGGAAAAGCTCAGTCAAAACTCACCAAGAGAAGCTAGCACCTTCTGGTGATGCCGGGCCCAATCTCTAGTATTAGGACATGTCATCCTGTTAACAGCATTGTCTCTAGTGCCAGACAACTAAGTGCAAATCCCAGGTCTGCCACGCAATAGCTGGTAACCTTGAGAGAATTGCTCTATTTCTTTGTACTTCACTTTCCTCAACTGTAAATGCAGAAAAGAATAGTGTACTCACGTTCCAAAAAGAGTTATTGGGAAAGCTAAATGATTTTTTTAATATACATAAAATGCCTAGATTAGTGCTTTGCTCTCAAGAGAATAAATGTTATGTAAGTCTTGGCAACTACTATTATTATTATCTTTCTGTATAATTTTCACCTTTCTCTCTGTCAGTATACATATTCTCAGATGACCGCTTAGGGTCATCTATTTAAAAAATGGCCAGGAGTCAGAGATAGAAATGCAGATGCTGACCTGTCCTTTTCTTTTGTTTCTCTAAGACTGGTGAGCATTGGGTGGTAATGGAGGGAGAAGATTCTACCTCCTAGTTGTCTCTACTCGTATCCCTTTCATGTATAGTAAGAAGCTGTCTGGGTTAGTGAATATTTCTGAGTGGTTTCCCCTGCCCAAATTCCTTTGGGTGATGACCTAACAGCTTTTAGACCTTCTAGTAGTTTCAAGGTAATATGAGATAAACCAACTAGCATTTTATTTTGTCTTACAGGATATTGTGATTTTTTTTGGTGTAGGGAAGTTCTCCTGTTCTTTTATTAGTTCCCCAAGTTGGTCACTGATGGCTCAGTTTCTTTTCAGAGAAAGAAGAAAATCCAGTAAACATTGTCTGACTCAGACACTGTTTTAGGCACTCAACGTTCATAATTCCATTATATGTTTGTAACAACACTGTGAGTTAGATACTATTACTCCTGTTTTACAAGCTTGCCTTGTCTTATTCAGTCTCTCAGTCGTGTCTGACTCTTTGTGACCTCATGGACTGCAGCAAGACAGGCTGTCCTTCACTATCTCCCTGAGTTTGCTCAAGTTCATGTCCATTGAATCGATGATGCCATCCAACCATTTCATCCTCTGTCACCCGCTTCTCCTCCTGCTCTCCATCTTTCCCAGTGTCAGGGTCTTTTCTAATGAGTCAGTTCTTCACATCAGGTGGCCAAAGTATTGGAGCTTCAACCTCAGTATCAGTCCTTCCAATGAATATTTAGGGTTGATTTCTTTTAGAATTGACAGGTTTGATCTCCTGGCTGTGCAAGGGACTCTCAAGAGTTTTCTCCAGCACCAGACTTCCCCAGTGACTCAGTGGTAAAGAATCTGTGGCAATGCAGGGGACACAGGAGATGTGGGTTTGGTTCCTAGGTGGGTAAGGTCTCCTGGAGGAGGATATGCCAACCCACTCTTGCATTCTTCCTTGAGAATCCCACGGACAGAGGAGCCTGGTGGGTTACAGTCTATGGGGTCACAAAGAGTCAGACACAACTGAAACGACTGACAGTGCATGTTCACACTCCTACTTTATAGGAAGGAAACTGAAGCTCAAGTCCTGGAACATCCCCAGTCACTAGGACACAGAACAAGTAAGCAGCTGAGCAGGGATTTGAAACACCATTGATCTGACTCCAAGGTTGAGGCTATCACTTGACTTTTATGGGCAAAATCTGTTATTACACAATTAGAGCTAAAATGAAAAATGCGAATGTCTTTGGGTGAGGTAACACTGGTGTGTTTTGATTAAGGGGCAATATTGCTGCTGGATCTTTCCTTAAACACAGGCTTTGATAAGAGAGAGCACAGATAGGAGAACATACATGACAATAAGTACTGGAAAGGATGTGGGGAGATGGAAGGGGAAAAGTTTGAAGAAGTGAGTTTTTCATTGACGCTGTTCTAACAAATTATTATAAACTTAGTGACTTTTTATTTATTTACTTTTTTGGTTGTGTTGTGTAGCATGTGGTATCTCAGTTCCCCAAGCAGTGATCAAGCCCAGGCCCCTGGCGATGGAAGTGCAGACTCTTAACAATGGGACTGCTACAGAAGTTCCATAAACTTAGTGGCTTAAAGAGCACAAATTTATTTACCTTGTAATTCTATAGACTGAGGGTAAACACAGATGTCACCAGGCTAAAATTAAGGTTCAGCATTTCTTTCTATCAGCTCCATGCTCTTTCATGGGGCAGAATTTAGTTCCACGGGGTTGTAGGACTGAGGTTCCATAGTTTCCTTCATGGCTGTCAGCTGAGGTTGCCCTTAGCTCCTAGAGGCCTCTCTCTAGTCCTTGTACATGGACAAAAACTTCACAACTTCCCAAAACCAGAAATGGGGTTTTGAATCCTTCTTGTGTTGCTGTTTTCCAACTGACTTTTTTTGCATTCCATTGTTGCATCTCTCTGATCCAGCTGCGAAAAATCTCTTAATTTTTATGGATGCATATGATTAGATTGGGCCCATCAGGATAATTCAGGATAATCTTCCCATCTAAAGGTCATTACACTCAATCATGTCTGCAATGTCCATGGAAGGAAATATATTCACTGGTTCTGGGTATTAGGGGATAAATATCTTTGTGAGGAGGTGTATTATTTTGTCCACCACAAGGGTGGGTCTGGGGGTTACTGGCAAATTATGCCCACTTCTTAGCTTTGTCTCCTGGGCTTCCCAGGTGGTGCAGTAGTAAAGAATCCATCTGCCAGTGCAGGAGATGCAAGAGACATGAGTTCGATCCTTGGGTCAGAAAGATCCTCTGCAGAAAGAAATGGCTACCTGCTCCAGTATTCTTTCCTGGGAAATTCCTTGGACAGAGGAGCCTGGCAGGCTACAGTCCATGGAATTGCAAAGAACTGGACTTGCCTGAAGTACTGAGCACACACACACACAGGTCTCCTGATCTTGGGGAATAATTGCTAATTTTCCATACTGTTCTCTAGATCAGATCTGAAGGTCAGGATGAAGAAGGCCAGGAAAGCTCTGAGCTACTAGCAGACAGATCCTGACCTACCACCAAAGGGTTTTTGGCCTACCAGCCTTCTCAGTGTCCCTTTAAAGCAATTTGTAGTCTGTTATCCTGTATCATTAACCTAATTAGTGTAATTGTACCCAATTATGTAATCAGTGTAAATACATGAAGAATCACATAATTAGATGATGTAATTAGGTAATTAATAGATGATGTGGGAAAAATCCACAGAAAACATTTCAAAATGGACATGGTGCCTGTATGAGGCAGGCAATTTGCTAACTTCAGCATCTCAGCCAACTCCGTTGGTTGGGGAAGAGAGATCCACAAGTTAATTAGAATCTAAAGCATAAAATTATTGTTTTAAAAAATGATACCTTGTATCAGGTCCCTTCACCTCCAATTTTATAGCTCTATGTCCAGGTTCTCTCTCTGTGTTGCTCCTGAAGAGAGAAATTTCCCTCACAAAGCTGAGTAGGATGAAAAATATCTAGCTCAACCGAAACCAGAGTTGACGCTGAGTCTATAGATAGGATGAGACTGTTATTAAGGCCATGTCTGTGTGACCAAAATAACCAGACTGCGGCAGACACAGCTTTGGTCTGCTTGGTTGACAGTCTTCTCAGCTGATTCTCACTGAGGCAGAGTCAGTCTGAACATGAGCATGTGTAGCTTAAGCAGACCCAGCAACTCGTGGGAGTTCAGTGGAGAAAGAGGTCTTGCCAGTTTGATCTTCAAATTTGTCCACTTCTTTCCTTCTGGGCCTGCCACCCGGGTAGCATCCAGACTGAGTTCCTTGCATCCTCTCTTCCACCCTTCCTCCAGTCTGTTCTCCTCCAGCAGCTGCAGTGGTCTTAAGATCACCTCAATCCACTGCCAAAATATTTTCCTGGAGAAAACCCACATCTTTAACATTGCCTATGAAGCCTTTCATGGGTTTCTCTGGTGGCTTAGTTGGTAAAGAATCTGCCTGCAGTGCAGGAGACCTGAATTCAATCCCTGGGTCAGGAAGATCCCCAGGAGAAGGGAATGGCTACCCACTCCAGTGTTCTTGCAGAGAATCCCATGGACAGAGGGGCCTGGTGGGCTACAGTCCTCAGGGTGGCAAAGAATCGGAAATAACTGAACAGCTATACAGGGCACACTGGAAAAGGCTTATGAGATCAGGCCTCTCCTTGTGCCTCAAGCTTTTCTTGCACCTTTCCCCAAATATTGTGTCTGCTTTGGATTTTCTGCCGTGTCTTCAAATGAGCTGAATTCTCTCCCACTTCAGAGCTTTCCTATAAGCTTTTCCCTCAGCTTGGAGCATGATGTCCCTTGTCTTTTCCTGGCTGAATCCATCCACTCCCTAGGCTCCTGATTCCTTAGAGAAGCTTTCTATCATCCCTTAATGTAAAGCATTTCCTCATTACAATCTCCCATAACACATTATACCTTTTCTTCCTGATATGCATCACCATCTGTAATTCTGCATTTATGATCTGCAATATTATTTTATGATCTAATCCTTCCCATTCACTAAATTATAAATTTCATGAAGACAACAGCCATGGTTTATTCTGTTTACCTCAGAACCCCAAGTATCTAGTACATAATAGAAACTCAACAAATTATTGTGAAATGAATAATGTATTGAAATTGAGAACTCTGAATACCAATCAGTAGTTATCACATCAGT
The DNA here is from genome assembly GCF_019320065.1 of Cervus canadensis. Taxonomy (NCBI): domain Eukaryota; kingdom Metazoa; phylum Chordata; class Mammalia; order Artiodactyla; family Cervidae; genus Cervus; species Cervus canadensis. The sequence goes on from NC_057387.1 coordinate 4,185,803, forward strand.
GGTCAGGGTCAATTTAGGCGAATAGGATGAAAAGCTGGAATAGGGGCTCCTGTACCACAGACAAAAGCATTTAAATAGCAGTTGTAGGGGAACCTGTGATTCACTGGGCAATGATCATTGTCTCCTCCTCATAACTTCAACCACAAAGGCTTCCAAGTGAAGAACATCCAACTTCTCCTAATTTATAGTTGTGATCAGGTTTTGTCTTTCACTCTTTCTTTTCATTTTAGCCTGTTCTCTAGAGAGAAACCAATGGAGCTTGGGTTATTCATCCAATGCAGATACATAATTAAAATGGTTTTTATCTTCTGCCTTGCATTGCATATTCCAGAGAGAGACAATGGGGAATTTGAGGTGGTCCATTATCTGGTGATATAGACATAGGAATGGATTAATCTCCATTACAAGCAACAGGAAGAGTTTTTTAAAAATGGGTGGATCAGTCAGAATGGCTATCATCAAAAAATCCACAAACAACAAATGATGGAGAGGGTGTGGAGAGAAGGGAACCCTCTTACACTGTTGGTGGGAATGTAAATTAGTGCTGCCACTATGCAAAAGAGCAGAGAAGTTCTTTAAAAAACTAAAAGCAGAGCTAACATATGACCCTGCAATCCTACTCCTGGGCATATGTCTAGAGAAAAACATGATCTGAAAGGATGCATGCACCCCAGTGTTCATTGCAGCACTGTTTACAGTAGTCAAGACATGGAAGCAACCAAAATGTTCATATGAAGATGTGGTATATATATACAATGGGATATTACTCAGCCATTAAAAAGAGTGGAATAATGCCATTTGCAGCAACATGGATAGACTTAGAGAGAGTCAGACTAAGTGAAGTAAGTTAGACAGAGGAGAAATATCATATGACATCCTTTATATGTAGAATCTAAAGAGAAATGGTAAAAATGAACTTACTTGCAAAACAGAAACAGACTCATAGACTTAGAAAGTAAATTTATGATACCAGTTTAAAGGGATATTTATGGAGTTTGGGAAGGACATGTACACACTGCTCTATTTGAAATGGAAAACCAACAAGGACCTACTGTATAACACATGGAACTCTAGTCAATGTTATGTGCTAGCCTGGATGGGAGGGTGGTTTAGGAGAGAATAGATATATGTGTATGTGTGACTGAGTCCCTTCACCATTCGTGTGAAACTATCACAATAATGTTAATCAGCTATACCCCAATACAAAATAGAAGTTTCAAGTTTGAAAAAAGAAATACTTCTTAGGCAAAAAGAAAAAAAGGTGGACTTTTTGAGGAAAGGATGTTCAAGTCACAGAAAGTACTCAACTCTTGTTTCCAAACACTGAACTAAGCTAAATCAAGAACAACATTAGACTGACTCATCACTTTTCATTCACTGTTATTGAATTTATAGTCACTTCTCTGATAAACACTCAACATTTTGTAATAATTTTATTCTTTGACTTATTCTTAACTATATTGATATTTTGTGCAGTAGTTTGAGGATTCTTTGGCATTGCCTTTCTTTGGGATTGGAATGAAAACTGACCTTTTCCAGTTCTGTGGCCACTGATGAGTTTTCCAAATTTGCTGGCATATTGAGTGTAGCACTTTCACAGCATTGTCTTTTAGGATTTGAAATAGCTCACCTGGAATTCCATCACCTCCACTAGCTTTGTTCCTAGTGATGCTTCCTAAGGCCCACTTGACTTCACATTCCAGGATGTGATTTGCTCAGTATTCTTGAGCAAAGAATGCTCAAACTACTGCACAATTCCAATCATCTCACACTCTAGTAAAGTAATGCTCAAAATTCTCCAAGCCAGGCTTCAGCAGTACATGAACTGTGAACTTCCGATGTTCAAGCTGGTTTTAGAAAAGGCAGAGGAACCAGAGATCAAATGGCCAACATCTGCTGGATCATGGAAAAAGCAAGAGTTCCAGAAAAACATCTATTTCTGCTTTATTGACTATGCCAAAGCCTTTGACTGTATAGATCACAATAATCTGTGGAAAATTCTGAAAGAGATGGGAATACCAGACCACCTGACCTGCCTCTTGAGAAACCTATATGCAGGTCAGCAAGCAACCGTTACAACTGGTCATGGAACAACAGACTGGTTCCAAATAGGAAAAGGAGTACATCAAGGCTGTATATTGTCACCCTGCTTATTTAACTTATATGCAGAGTACATCATGAGAAATGCTGGGTTGGAAGAAGCACAGCTGGAATCAAGATTTCCGGGAGAAATATCAATAACCTCAGATAAGCAGATGACACCACCCTTATGGCAGAAAGTGAAGAAGAACTAAAAAGCCTCTTGATGAAAGTGAAAGAGGAGAGTGAAAAAGTTGGCTTAAAGCTCAACATTCAGAAAACTAAGATTATGGCATCTGGTCCCATCACCTCATAGGAAATAGTTGGGGAACAGTGGAAACAGGGTCAGACTTTATTTTTGGGGGCTCCAAAATCACTGCAGATGGTGATTGCAACCATGAAATTAAAAGACGCTTACTCCTTGGAAGGAAAGTTATGACCAACCTAGATAGCATATTAAAAAGCAGAGACATTACTTTACCAACAAAGCTCCATCTAGTCAAGGCTCTGGTTTTTCCAGTAGTCATGTATGGATGTGAAAGTTGGACTGTGAAGAAAGCTGAGTGCCGAAGAATTGATGCTTTTGAACTGTGGTGTTGGAGAAGACTCTTGAGAGTCCCTTGGACTGCAAGGAGATCCAACCAGTTCATCCTGAAGGAGATCAGTCCTGGGTGTTCACTGGAAAGACTGATGCTGAAGCTGAAACTCCAATACTTTGACCACCTGATGTGAAGAGCTGACTCATTTGAAAAGACCCTGATGCTGGGAGGGATTGGGGACAGGAGGAGAAGGGGACGGCAGAGGATGAGATGGCTGGATGGCATCACTGACTTGATGGACTTGAGTTTGAGTAAACTCCAGGAGTTGGTGATGGACAGGGAGGCCTGGCGTGCTGTGATTCATGGGGTTGGAAAGAGTCGGACAGGACTGAGTGACTGAACTGAACTGAACATTGGTATTTATTCTGTAGTAAATATGTACCAAACACCTCCTATTTGCTTGGAACTCTGCAGGTCACTGTAATGCACAAAATCCTCCTTTAAGCAACCTGTCTTCTTCCCCCCAAATCAGAACTCTGAGTCAGCCCTCTAAGAACAGGATAATGTTACCATATAGGGAGAGTCAAAGAGGACCCTTCCTCGTGGGCCTCGGTTCTTGGTAAGGACACAAAGAAGAATCTGAGGTCTTACCTGTGGCAAAAAAAGTTTATTGAAGAAAGAACAGAAAGAAAACATCAAGGGAAAGATGGGCCGAGCCAAGAGAGGCACTGGCAACGATATGATGAGATAGGGGGTTTTTCAAGACAGAGCTTTTACATATTCATCTAGACACGGGTGGACTGACAGTTTTGATCGACAGTTGCAAGTTATATAACAACTGGCTCTACTGCGCATGTCTTTCTCATAATTCAACCTGTTATAATCAGATGTATGTATGTATAGAATATTTATGAGCCCTTAATAGGCTCTCGGCTGCCTAAGGTCACTTGAGGACACAGCTGTGCCTCAAGGGTACATGCGCTGGAGTTGGAAAAGTCTCTATGGTTATTTTGCAGTGTGTCTGTGAGTTTTCCTGGGAAGCACAAAGGCATATCTGGGGTGGGGTTTAGAGATAAGCTTGAATCATTTTTGGCTAGGTCACCCCTTGTTGCTCAAGCCTAACTTCTTACCTAACGGATAACTAGGAATGTTCTCAGACAGATAAATGAATGTGGTTATGTCTGGATTTATAAGCTGTGCCAGAGAACACAGATGGTATGTTTATTGGATTGGTGTGACTCAGACAGACATGGTCCCCTTTCTTAGAGGACTTATGGTCTAGCTGACACAATAGACTATCAAGCAAGTAATTCTAGTTGAATGTGATGATCAATTTGATTAGTTTTCTGTGATAGTGGTTTCCATTCTGCCTGCCCTCTGAGGCATAAGGATAAGAGGCTTGTGGAAGCTTTCTGATGGAAGAGACCGATGGTGGGGGAAACTGGGTCTTGTTCTGATGGGCGGGGCCATGCTCAGTAAATCTTTAATCCAACTTTCTGTTGATGGGTGGGGCTGTGTTCCCTCCCTGTTTATTTGACCTGAGACCAAACTATGGTGGAGGTGATGAACTTAATAGCCACCTCCTCCAAAAGGTCCCATGTGCACACTGCTACACTCAGTGCCCCTGACCCTGCAGCAGGCCACCACCCAGGCCTCCACTGAAGACTCCTGGACACTCACAGGCAAGTCCCCATCAGTCTCTTGCGGGGTCACTGCTCCTTTCTCCTGGGTCCTGGTGCACACAAGGTTTAGTTTGTGCCCTCCAAGAGTCTGTTTCCCCAGCACTGTGTCAGTTTTGGGAGCTCTATGGAAGGATCAATGGCGACCTCTTCCAAAAGGGCTTATGCCACACCCAGGTTTGCTGCACCCAGAGCCCTGCCCCTGCCCCTGCCCCTGTGGGGCCACTGCTGACCCATACCTCTGCAGGAGACACCCAAACCCTCAAAGGCAGGTCTGGCTTAGTCTCTGTGGGATCTCCTGTTGTGCACAAGGTTTTGTTTGAGCCCTCCAAGCATCTTTGGTGGGTATGGGGTTTGATTCTAAATGTGATTTTGTCTCTCCTATCATCTTGCTGGGGCTTGTCCTTTGCCCTTAGATGTGGGGTATCTTTTTTTTGGTGGCATCCAATATCCTCCTGTCAATGATTGTTCAGCAGCAAGTTGTAATTTTGGAGTTCTCACAGGAGAAGTTGAGCGCACGTCCTGCTACTTCACCAATTTATTTGATAAACAAAAGAGATATCCGTTTCATTATAGGGGACTGGAATGCAAAAGTAGGAAGTCAAGAGATACCTGGAGAGACAGAAAATTTGACCTTGGAGTACAAAATGTAGCAGGGCAAAGGCTAACAGTTTTGCCAACAGAATGCACTGGTCATAGCAAACACCCTCTTTTAACAAAACAAGAGAAGACTCTACACATGGACATCACCAGATGGTCAACACGGAAATCAGACTGATTATGTTCTTTGCAGCCAAAGATGGAGAAGCTCTATACAGTCAGCAAAAACAAGACCGGGAGCTGACTGTGGCTCAGATCATGAACTCCTTATTGCCAAATTCAGACTTAAATTGAAGAAAGTAGGGAAAATCACTAGACCATTCAGGCATGACCTAAATCAAATCCCTTATGATTACACAGTGGAAGTGACAAATAGATCCAAGGGGTTAGATCTGATAGTGAGACTGCCTGAAGAACTATGGACAGAGGTTTGTGACATTGTACAGGAAGCAGAGATCAAGACCATCCCCAAGAAAAAGAAATGCAAAAAGGCAAAATGGTTGTCTGAGGAAGCCTTACAAATAGCTGTGAAAAGAAGAGAAGCTAAAGGCAAAGAAGAAAAGGAAAGATATTCCCATTTGAATGCAAAGTTCCAAAGAATAGCAAGGAGAGATAAGAAAGCCTTCCTCAGTGATCAATGCAAAGAAATAGAGGAAAACAATAGAATGGGAAAGACTAGAGATCTCTTCTAGAAAATCAGAGATACCAACGGAACATTTCATGCAAAGATGGGCTCAATAAAGGACAGAAATGGTATGGACCTAACAGAAGCAGAAAATATTAAGAAAGGTGGCAAGAATACACAGAAGAACTATACAAAAAAGATCTTAATGACCCAGTAACCATGGTGGTGTGATCACTCACCTAGAGCCAGACTTCCTGGAATGTGAAGTCCAGTGGGCCTTAGAAAGTATCACTACGAACAAAGCTAGTGGATGTGATGGAATTCCAGTTGAGCTATTTCAAATCCTGAAAGATGACGCTGTCAAAGTGCTGCACTCAATATGCCAGCAAATTTGGAAAACTCCACAGTGGCCACAGGACTGGAAAAGGGCAGTTTTCATTTCAACTTCAAAGAAAAGCAATGCCAATGAATGTTCAAACTACCACAGAATTGCACTCATTCCACAAATTCTGAGCTAGCAAAGTAATGTTCAAAATTCTCCAAGCCAGGCTTTAACAGTACATGAACTGTGAAATTCCAGATGTTCAAACTGGATTTAGAAAAGGCAGAGGAACCAGAGATCAAATTGACAGCATCTGTTGGATCATTGAAAAAGCAAGAGAGTTCCAGAAAAGCATCTACTTCTGCTTTATTGACTATGCCAAAGCCTTTGACTGTGTGGATCACTACAAACTGTGTAAACGTTTTAAAGAGATGGGAATACCAGACCACTTTACCTGCCTCCTGAGAAATCTGTATGCAGGTCAAGAGGCAACAGTTAGAACTGGACATGGAACAACAGACTGGTTCCAAATTCGGAAAGGAGGACTTCAAGGCTGTATATTGTCACCCTGCTTATTTAACTTACATGCAGAGTACATCATGTGAAATGCCAGGCTGGATGATGCACAAGTTGGAATCAAGATTGTTGGGAGAAATATCAATAACCTCAGATATGCAGAGGATATCACCTTTTGGCAGAAAGTGAAGAATTAGAGAGCCTCTTTATGAAAGTGAAAGAGAAGAGTGAAAAAGCTGACTTAAAATTCAACATTCAGAAAACTAAGATCATGGCATCTGGTCCCATCATTTCAAGGCAAATAGGTAGGAAAACAATGGAAACAGTGACAGACTTTATTTTTTCAGACTCAAATATCACTGCAAATGGTGACTGCAGCCATGAAATTAAAAGACGCTTGCTCCTTGGAAGAAAAGTTATGACCAAGCTTGAAGTGAAGTGAAGTGAAGTGAAGTGAAGTGAAGTCGCTCAGTCGTGTCTGACTCTTTGCGACCCCATATACTGTAGCCTACCGGGCTCCTCTGTCCACGGGATTTTCCAGTCAAGAGTACTGGAGTGGGTTGCCATGACCAAGCTAGACAGCATATTAAAAAGTAAAGACATTACTTTGCTATCAAAGGTCCTTGTAGTGAAAGCTATGGTTTTTCCAGTGGTCATGTATGGATGTGAGAGTTGTACCATAAAGAAAGCTGAGTGCTGAAGAATTGATGCTTTTGAACTTGGTGCTGGAGAAGACGCTTGAGAGTCCCTTTGATTGCAAGGAGATCAAACCAGTCAATCCTAAATGAAATCAGACCTGAGTATTCATTGAGATGAATGAATGAATAAGCTGAAACTGAAACTCCAATACTTTGGCCACCTGATTCGAAGAACTGACTCACTGAAAAAGACCCTGATACTGGGCAAGATTAAAGACAGGAGAAGGGGTGACAGAGGATGAGATGGTTGGATGGCATCACTGACTTGATGGGCATGAGTTTGAGCAATCTCCTGGAGTTGGTGATGGACAGGGAAGCCTGGTGTGCTACAGTCCATGGGGTCTGCAGAGTTGGACATGACAGTGAATGAACTGAACTGTGATGAATATTATGCTAGAGGAAATATAGGGTGTTATCGTAACACATTTTACAGGAATTTCATCTAGTTTAGGGCCTTGAGGAAAGGCTCTTGGAAAAATGAATATTTAAACTGAGATTTACCAGCAAGGTAGAGCTTTGTAAAGTCAAGTGTTGCTTGGTATGAGTGATTTTGTTTTGTTTTTTAATTAATTAATTAATTAATTTTACTTTACAACATTGTATTGGTTTTGGCATACTTTGACTTGAATCTGCCATGGGTGTACATGTGTTCCCCATCCTGAACCCCCCTCCCACCTCCCTCCCCATCCCATCCCTTTGGGTCATCCCCGTGCACCAGTCCCAAGCATACTGTATCATGGGATGTATATGTAGTGATAATGATGTAGGCATTGGGAGCCATGTTCAAAATACTGAAGCTGAGAAGGTACATGGAATTCTGTGTTTCTTTAACGAAGATGAATATAGAAGGATGCTGCTGTAGAGACTGTAAATGAGAATTACGGAGGGCAGCTTGTTAGAGTCTATCTTTTCTACCAACTCGCTTTCTCTCTTCAAATTCCTATATATGAGTGGAAGGAGAGACATATGATTGATCTATAAATTTCTAGGGAAAGAGGATCTTTCCCCCGCCCCCACCAAAAGAAGAAACTTCTTAAAACAAGAAAGCTCCTATTTTATATTTTATTCACATAAAATGTTTATACTTCATATGCACAAAATATTTGATATCTTATACTTCCTAATTTATATTTCCCATATCTTTTAGTATAATATAAGGTAAAGGACTTCTCTGGTGGCTCAGATGGTAAAGCGTCTGCCTACAATGTGGGAGACCCAGGTTTGATCCCTGGGTCGGGAAGATCCTCTGGAGAAGGAAATGGCAACCGACTAGTGCTCTTGCCTGGAAAATCCCATGGACAGCGGAGCGTGGTAGGCTACAATCCATGGGGTCGCAAAGCGTTGGACACGACCGAGCGACTTCACTTTCACTTTCAAGGTATATAAAGTTTGATTGATTATAATGCAATCTGGATTAGTTTTTATCTTTATTGGCATTCCATTTGTATCAGCATTAGAAGAAATAAGTTGAGGAAGTTTTATAATGAGCATCCAGACGGCCTGAAAATATTCTGTATGATTGATTCTGTAAGGAAGATGGTGAATATAGAAGGATGCTGTTGTAAGGAATTGCAAATGAAAATTATGGAGGGAAGCTTGTTATAGTCTATCTTCTTCCTAGCAACTTGCCTTCTCCCTGAAAACTCCTATCTCTAGGTCAGGTCCCCAGCATTGGAGAATTCCGTTCCTTTTTCAGGGATGTTAGTGACCACATCTAGATTCCTTGCCAGTATCAATAGAACCTGTATCAGCCCACAAAGATGGGCTTCCCTAGCAGCTCAGATGGTAAAGTATCCACCTGCAATACAGGGGACCCGGGTTTGATCCCTGGGTCAGGAAGATCCCCTGGAGAAAGAAATGGCATCCCACTCCACTATCCTCGCCTGGAAAATCCCACGGACAAAGGAGCCTGGCGGGCTACAGTCCACGGGGTCACAAAAAGTCGGACGTGAGTGAACAACTAACACACACGCCAATAGAAAGAATGCAGAGAGTATGTCCATTGCATTGGGCTGACCAACCAGTGACTCTAGCGAGATGCTAACAGGCACACATACTGATCATAAATAATGTCTCCATATCTTATGTAGGTCATAAAGCGGAGAGATTTCAAAATATCTCTCCCTCTGATTTGTTCTAATGAGCTGTGTGGTTTGGAACTTTTCTTTTTAGTATTCGTATATGACCTGGCTCTGGTGCCACTGCAGTTCAAGTCTTTTTTTAAAAAAATCTTTATTTATTTACATTGGAGTGTAGTTGATTAACAGTGTTGTGTTAGTTTTGGGTGTACAGCAAACTGATCCAGTTATACATATGAATGTATATATTCTTTTTCATTTTTTTCCCATTTAGGTTATTACAGACTATTGAGGTTTCCCTATGCTATTCAGTAGGTCCTTGATGGTTATCAATTTTTAAATATAGCAATGCATACATGTTAATCCCAGATTCCCAATCTATCTTTCCCATCTTCCTTCTCTCCTGGTAACCATAAATTCATTCTCTAAATCTATGAGCCTACTTCTGTTTTGTAAATAAACTCATTTGTATCATTTTGTTTTTAGATTTTGCATGTAAGTGCTGTTATATGATATTTGTCCTTCTCTGTCTGACTTGCGTCACTTAGTATGATAATATCCAGGTCCCTCCCATCTAATGAAGAAATAAGACAGGTATAAAAATAACTCAATTTTGGACAGTGTGTCACCGGTGTTTTTAAAAAATGATGCGCACAGTGTGAGGATAACGCTTTAGCAGACGGAGGCAGCCAGTCTTGGCATATCTGGGTAAGCTATCAAGTGGCCTTTATCATTGGAACCAGGATAAATAAATACTTATACATTTTAAAGGCTTTTCTAGTTTATTTTTAGAGTAAATAGGTAAATTTAGAACAAATCAGTTAATTTCAATATATACTTCATTGTAAAGTTTTCCTAGCTTTTTTCCCACTTAGAAAGATCACAAATGGGGTGCCTCTTATAACTGGGCTGGGATGGAGCCGAGAGGAAGCCTGTTGCTTCATTTGAGGGTTAGCTGCATGGGACTTACCACAATTTGAATATTTACTTCTTTCTTGTGCACAGTCTGATGTTCTTGAGGCTGTCTGTGTTCTTTATGGCCTGGAGCTGTTGGGCCCATTTTAATTTGACTGTTCACTTTGTCCTCTGAAATTATTAATAAGGAAAGCATTTAGAGCCATAGGTCTGGGTCTGGGGGAAAAAAAAAAATCTGGCTCTATTTTCTGAGGTTCCTTGACTGGTTATTTTTCAAAACAGAAGACTTTCTTCCCATGATGTGAAACTCTAAATTGCCAGAATGGTTAAAAGTAACATATTTTTAAAGGTTGCTATACTTGAGAGATCCTCAGACAGTTGCAGCTTCTTTATAGGATTATGAAGAAGCTGCACATGTGGAAAACAATAGAATGTCTGTCTCTCTCTCTCTCTCTCTGCATTCTATGGTCTGTGAATCTGGGAGTAGGTCTAGGATGCTGTTGCCAGACAAGAGAGGGTACTATTTGTACCTGTAGTTGGCAGGTAAAGGCAGTGACGCTCAGTGAGGCTGACGCTGTTTGTTCTTTGGTTGTGACCTCACTCTGTTGCCTTGACAACTGCTGTGGGAGGTGAAACCTGTGGAACATGTAAAGCTTAGAAGCCGCTCGCTGAGACTGCTCCCTCTCTGGCTAAGCCCCCTCTTTCAAATGAATGGCGTCCTTTTCCTTCCCGTTGTCACTGGGGTATCCTAGTCTGGCCCTGTACAAAAACCATTTCTTTCTGCAGCAGGTGTGGCACAACTTCCATCCTGCCAAGAGCTCTCCAGAGGGAGCTTGCGCCCCAGGGAGTGTCTGAAACCACAAGCATTTAGAGGAAAATTGAAGCTCTGTGGAGTTTCAATCTGCCTTCCCTAAAAAAGGCACATAAGTCATTTCTCCATCAAGTCTTCTGCATTCTCCAGTTAGTACTCCCTATGTTTCTCTTCCTTAGGCAGTGTTTTAGCTTCTCTCTTGTCTGTCTCAACTCTCTTCTCAGGTATCCCTATGACTCATGAGGAATTGACATGATTTCTTCCTTTGATTCTGGGACAATTAACCTCTGACCCTGCAGCTGTGGCATAGCTATGCTGGGGAGATGCACCAAAGGGATCAAGGGGCACTTTGTTACCCAAGACTCTTGCTTGGAAGATGCATCCTTCCTAGAACAAGTCTCTAATATCATAGAGAATTTGCACAAATGTTCTGCATCCCAAACTTCTCTGAATGTGCCCTTTATATTGAAATGGCCAGAAAGAATTTCCAGGTGAAATTTTTGAGATGAAAAGGAGTGCTGGAACTCTGGAGGAGGGTGGAAGGGTCCAACCCCCAGTGTTCATGTTCTTCCAGGATTTCAGGCATGGACAGTGATGAGTAGAGACCCCTGGATTGGAGATAAATGACTGGCCTTTTTAGGCAGCATTGTTTAGCACACAGAAGTTACTCTAGGGTGCATTTAGTCCAATTAATTTATTTCACATATGAGGAAATTGAGGCCCCAAAGTAAAGCGTACTCAGAGTCATCCAGCCAAATAATCTCGCTGAGACTGGAACTCAGATCGCCTGTTTCCAGCCGGTGTTTATTCTGCACTAATGGGATTCTCTGGAAAACATTATCATTTTAATGAAATCTTGACCAGTCTATGGACATTACAAAACTTTCCTGGTAAGGTTTTGTACCACTGAACATTCTTGAATGAAAAAGAAGTTACAAGGTCTTTGTAACAGGGCAATATACTGAGTAACAACTCATGTAAACCTTATTCTCTGTGTAGTAACATTCATTCACTTTTTTTTTGCCACTGATTATTTCATGAGTACCATACAGTGTATAAAACATTAAGAGATAGAGAGATGGAAAAAAAAAAAATAACACTTCAACATTCCTGAAACTTGTGAAAGACTTGTATTGCAAGTGACATTTGACCTGAGTTTCGAAAAAGGGGTGCCAAGTAGAATTAGTTTCTAGTATCCAGTTTTTCTGGAACATAAGCTTTCTATAGAGAAGCAATGGCATATAAATCTAGATCACAGAAGTTTTTACTTTTCTTCTGATAAGTTTATAGGGCTGGTTAATTAAACAGGAATGATAGATAACCTAGCTTAACTTTTGCAAGGCTTTTGAACACATCCTTTGCATATTCCTCATTAATAACCCAGAAAACAAATTCTAGGCCAAATAAATTTTAGGTGAGTGCAGAGTAAACCATAAGATTAAGTTGATCATTGTAGATTTAATGATCAATTAAATCTATCAATGTAGATTTAGTAAGTATTAATTCCTAGGAAATGTAAGGGAGGGATCAGCAAATTATGACCTGAAGGCGAAATCCGGCCCATTAGCTATTTTTAGGTAAATAAAGTGTTATTGGAATAGTGCCTTGGCCATTTATTTTCATGTAGTGTCAGTGGCTGCTTTTGCATTAACACTGGCAGAATTAAGTAATTGCAACAGAGACATAGGCCTGGGAGAAATACAGTCTCTGTCTCCGCCTTAGGTCAGGTTCTCTGGGAAGGTAGAGTCTGGATGGAGATTTCCATGCAGGAGACCTAGCAGTTCAACATCTGTAAAGGAGCGAAGGGGTAAACAGTGGGGAAATGGAGAATGTGAGCTACCAAGAATTTGCAAATGAAGCCTCAGCCTATCTTACAGGGAACTGCACTGGGATTGCCCTGCAGAGCCATCCTGAATCAAGGCAAGGAGGCTGTGCCCTACGCTGGGTACTGGTTATATGCTCATCCTGGGGAGGGGCAGAACTTTGGGTGAGCTGATTCCCTTTGGCTAAAGACAATTCCCAAAGAGGGGCTCAGTGGTCTGTCATAAGTAGCTGTGTCTTCTTGAGCCTGGGGGAATCAGGACCTCAGTCCTGAGGAGAATCTGCTAAGCAGATCACAATATCGACTGCCATTTCTTACCCATGTTATTTTCTCCATATAAACCCTGGGTTTTAAACTTCAGGGAGGCCTTAAGGGAAAGTTCTTTAATTCACATCATTGACAATTTATACCAAAGATGCAGTTACATAAAAGCACATAAAATCTTATAATCCCATGGTCCTAAGAATTGTCTCTGGTCTCCTGTGGATTCCCATTTTGAAGCCTATTCTGTTTTTTATCCTTGGTGTGGGAGCGTAGCACATCCAGTGAAAGCTGGGTTTGTGGTTGGATGCGTTGGGGTGAAGTGATTCAATAGTGTTCACATTTAGGAAGATGTGAAAATGGAATCATTCTCCAAGGTTCTATCACTCTCATCAGACTTTAAGTCCCTCCAGAAATGCATTTTACATAGGAAGGCACTAACCACCCTCTCTCTTTCTGGGAGAATTCAGTGTAGGTGTGTGACATCCTAGGGGCCTGGAGTAGGGAGGAGTGAACTTAAGGAATGTTCAAGATTTTTGTGGTCCAAGAATTTGACTTGAGGTTAAACTTTGAACATAGTTTTAAAAAATGAATTTTCTCACCTAGTTTTTTCCCTCTACCATTTTCTCATCAGTTTGACCTCTGCCGAATCTGCTACACTGGAACATACAGCGTGTTTTAGTTCAGGCAGATCATCAGGTCTGTATAAAACCTGCCATGGCAGGTATGCTGGGAACAGCATCAACTGACACAAAGTGCTCAGGATAGAGGTGAAGGGTCTCTCAGACTTTGGACAATGACGTGGTGTACCTGGGAGCACTCAGGCTACATCAAGGGAGGGGTGCAGAGGCTGCTTAAAACATTCACAGAGCAAAACAGTTTGGGACAGGAAGTAAATATTGAGTCTGATCGTAATGCAGTTCGAAAAGACTGACAGAGAAAACTGGCTAGAATTTTGGAGCCAATCCTTAATTTTCCCAGACAACAACAACAACAACAACAAAACAGATTAGCTGTACATCATGTTTAGGATCATCATTTTTTTCTTTCTTTCTTTTTTTGTGCTATGGCTAGGCAATTTCATGTACAAGAGCTCTGTTAACTTAAAAAAAAAAAAATCAGGTTAGATACCATTTACCCTATTTATAAATGAAAAAACTGAGACACATAGAGGTTTTGAGTGATTTGACAGATAAAGCCTGAATTTCTGATAAGCTTGTACAAGGCTCTGTGTATTAATTGACCAAAAGATTGTTTTGAGTTTAATTCTAGACAGACAAAAATGCATCTAGTGATTAAAAAAAAAAAAAGCCAAAAAACAACCCACATGCTTAAGATCATGGCACCCAGTTCCATCACTTCACGGCAAATAGATGGGAAAAAAATGGAAACAGACTTTATTTTTTTGGGCTCCAAAATCACTGCAGATGGTGACTGCAGTCCTGAAATTAAAAGACTCTGGCTCCTTGAAAGTAAAACCATGACAAACCTAGATAGTGTATTGAAAAGCAGAGACATCACTTTGCTGACAAAGGTCTGTCTAGTCAAAGCTATGGTTTTTCCAGTAGTCATGCATGGATATGAGAATTGGACCATAAAGAAGGCTGAGTACTGAAGAACTAATGCTTTTGAACTGTGGAGCTGGAGAAGACTCTTGAGAATCCCTTGGACAGCAAGGAGGTCAAACAAGTCAAGCCTAAAGGAAATCAGCCTGGAATATTCATTGGAAGGACTGATGCTGAAACTGACACTCTATTACTTTAGCCACCTGATGTGAAGAGGCAACTCACTGGAAAAGACCCTGATGCTGGGAAAGATTGATGGCAGGAGGAGAAGGGGGAGACAGAGGAAGAGATGGTTGGATGGCATCACCAGTTTGATGGACATGAGCTTGAACAAACTTAGGGAGATAGTGAAAGACAGCGAAGCCTGGCGTGCTGCATTCTATGGGGTCTCAGAGCCGGACATGACTAAGTGATTGATTGAACGGCAACAACAACATGCTTAAGACATTTATTCAAGATTCACATGACATTACTTGCCCATTAACGTCTTTGAAAAATGTATGTATTTATTTGGCTGGGTCTTGGTTGCGGCCCGTGAGATCTTTAGTTGTGGCATCTGAACTCTTAGTTGCAGCATGTGGGATCTTAGCTCCCTTAAAAGGGATCGAACTCAGGCTTCCTGCATTGGGAGCATGAAGTCTTAGCCACTGGACCACCAAGGAAGTCCCACCCATTAATATATTGATGATTTGCTGTTTGGGTAGGTCAAAGGAGAAATTTCACTTGCTCATTTCACTTATTTTAAAGATCATCTTCAATTCACATGCTGGTCCTAGAAAAAGACTGAGGTCAAATGTGAATAAATGGTCCAAAGAATCTAAGATTAAGTAACAAT
This sequence comes from Cervus canadensis, assembly GCF_019320065.1. Taxonomy (NCBI): domain Eukaryota; kingdom Metazoa; phylum Chordata; class Mammalia; order Artiodactyla; family Cervidae; genus Cervus; species Cervus canadensis. Next base: position 4,201,148 of record NC_057387.1, read on the forward strand.
AGACTATAGTCATTCTTGTATAAATGATGCTGAGAATTAGTTTTTCAAGGTTGTTATAATGGAAGTGAGTTGATATCCAGGGCAGCCAATTAAAGCTCACGAGCATTTCAGTGGTCACATAATAGAAAGGAAGATAAACAAAAGCAGAGCTAATTCCACTATCTATAATAATCTCCCATTTCCTTGCAGTACTAGGTGCCGTTTCTGTCTTAGGTTGATAATTTTTTGTTTCTTTTTTTTTTTTAATCTCCCGTAAGAGGAAGGTCACTCACTATATCTGGAGTGGAAAGCAATGGATACTTGCTCAGTTCTCAAGCTTGTTACTGTGATGAACATTGGCAAGATAAGTCACTTCTGTAAGTTTTGTTTTCCTCATCTTGTGATATTGACCTTGCGTTTATCTTAGGTTATTATAAGCCCTAAATGATAGAACGTAGATAAAAATCCATTATAAGCTTAAATATACAGTGCAAATACTTAAAAAATGCACTATTACAGCATCTTCAACCTAGTGGAACTTACAATGCTATTTTATGTATATTGAGACCCTAAAAATAATTTTATTCACTTTTGCTTAGTAATTAGCTCCAATCCTTAATAAGTTTCATAAGATAAAATCTGTAGTATTATAAGTATCCAGAAATAAAGCATTCTTGGAGGAGGTTTAACTTATTCAAGGGAAAGATACTGTATATCTCATGAATTTGAGGGCAGGAATCAATCCTTATGTGACCTCTTTGTGAACAAGAGTGGTCCAGCCTTTGCACAGTCATGTGACATGTGACGTGGAGACACCACCCCAACTTCAGAAGCTTTGAAGAATGACGTCAGTTCTCACTGAAGATTTTCCTGAAGGGGGTTAACCTAAGGTTTTATCCTGTGTGTGAAACAGAAAGCCTCCCAGACTTTTTCTCTAGATGTTAATTTTTCTCCCCAAAGTTCTATCCTTAGGACAATGCTCAGGAAAATCCCTCCTGCTGTCATTTATCAATCCTGTTTCTTTCCAGCGGACTGCTTCTGCCACTTACTTCCTTCTGTAAACCTGTCATGTTGTTCCTCCTATGACCTACAACAGCTCCTACTTCTGTCCAGGACAGGTCACTCTATTCTTTGTCAGCACTGTGCTTTATGGTCCTCTCTTGTTTGAAGAAGTGCCTATTTTCTCTTATCCTACATTTCTTGTGAAGAATTCTCATGGAACACTTCTAGAGAATAAAATTCTTCACTCTACTCTATCTGTGACAGGTAGTTCCTAGGGAGGTTGACATCAGAAGCGTCTGTACATATGAATGGGAGTCAGAAGCATTCTCTCTTGGTTCTATTTCCCAACAGCCCAGAATTTCATTTCAGCCCCCAGAAAGGGGCAAACTTCCATCGTTCTATCCATTGAAAACCTGAGAATATATTTAATGGTGTTAGAAATTAGCATCAAGAATAATATTAGCCTATGGAAAGTGCCTGAGTCACAAATATTCTTTTGGAACATGATCCATCTGTAAACCAAGGACTGCATGTCTAAACAAATCTGGGCATCTGATCTCTCTCTCTCTCTTTTCTTTCTTTCCTCAAAATGTGACCATTGATAATGATTTGTGCACATATTCTCAAATGCTTACCCTACTTGGGCAGCTACACAGATAAGAACAGACCAAGATTATGCATATTTTACCCCAAGATTCCCTCTTTAACTCTGCTCTTCTCTCGCTATCTCAAGATTACATATCAGAATGAAAGTAGGAGGGAGTGATATTATTATCATGGGATAAATTTCCATTTTATTAATATTTTTAAAGCAAACAATTTGAAAATGGCCATACTTTATTTTTAGTAACAGACTACTTTCAGTAAACTTCATAATCCATCATGATTTCCCTGAGTGCTGTGACACAATGGTTGAGAACTGTTGGTTTGGGGTGTGAGTGTAAATTTATTAATGCTTTCCTGAACTTCTTACCCATAGTAAGCCATAGTCATGCTGGCTAAGGAACAGAGGGCAATTACAAGCTTCCTGGTGTTTATACGGATGGCAGCCATCTATATTTCTCTGTGAAGGGTCTATGGAATAAAAGTGTGCATTGCAGAGGCAGTTAAGTGAGCCAGATATAGCAAACTAAGGCAGATAACGATATGGCCTCAGGCCTAACATGGCTCAAGTCATTCCTCCCTGACAAGAGTAACGGCTCTTTTGCCCTTAAGGCTCTCAGCTCCACAGAGCTCTGGGCTGTCATCCTCCTCTCCACAGAACACGTGAGGTCATTAAGAGAAATGCTGATGCCACTCTAGGGGCCATGATCTTCCCTGCCACCAGGCTGCAGCTGACACATAGATGACATTCCTTTGGTGTCAAATCCAGGCAGAGTGTTGTCCTACCTGTCCCAATATCTGTTGGAAATCAGCTCTTGGAAATAATTTAATTGGTTCTACCTCAATTCCGATAAGACTGAAAGGCAAGGATAAAGTTGCCACACAAGGGCAACCCTGGATTTCAAATGACCCTGGAAGATCCCTGGATACAATGAGCCCTGTACGCCTGTGGGAACTCTAAATGGCTAGTTAAATCCTGAAGTAATGTGTGTATGAGACAACAGATTTATGTGGATTGCATACATATGCTTGCATTCCTGGATGCAAAGGGTTCCTGGATCCACTTCCAAAATGTGTGTGTGTATGCAGGCATCCCCACACCAACAAGCAATTTCTTGGAGACCAGCAGAGTGTCCAAGAATTCAGCTCAGTTCCGACATCTACCCAGACAAAGAATCAGGTTCTACAGCTAAAGGGCTCCATCCCACAATACTTCCCTCCATTTCAAACACCAGATGCAAGCCCAGGTTTTTACCTGTATTTCTGACCCACTAGCTGTAAATGAGAAGAACCCCCTCCTCAGGTTCGATTAATTTGCTAGCATGGCTTACAGAACTCTGGAAAACTTGTGTCTTCACTAGATTGTCGTTTAGTCACGAAGTTGTGTCTGCCTCTTACCAATTTATTATAAAAGGATGTGAATTAGAAGACACAAATTGATAGATAAAGAGAGAAATAGGTGAGGTTCTGAACAAAGGAGCTTCTGCCTTATGGAGTGTGGGGCCTTGCACATGGAATTATTCTGATTTGCCAACATGGAAACTCTTAGGGGAGAAAAGGAACAAAAAGCTTTCCTTCTATTTCTTATGGACGCCTCATTACATAGTCATGACTGACCAAATCATCAGCCAATGGCAACTGATTCAACTTCTAGTCCCTCTCGCCTCCCAGGCAATCAGGGAGTGGGATTAGAAGTTCCAGCCATCTAATCACACAGTTGGTTCTCCTGGTAACCAGCACCCACCCTGGTGTGTGCCCTCTGCCCGGTTGTGTCCCACTCCTGTGACCACATGGACTGTAGCCAACCGGGTTTCTCTGTTCATGGAATTTTCCAGGCAAGAGTGCTGGAGTGGGTTGCCATTTTCTCCTCCAGAGAATCTTCCTGACCCATGGATTGAACTTGTGTCTCGTGTCATCAGCAGACAGATTCTTTACCACTGTGCCACCTGGGAAGGTCTTGGGTGAGAACCAAAAGGAAACTTAAAGTTTTTTCAGAAACTGAGCATAAGAGACAAAATATTATCCCATTTTTCTTATTGCCTGGGAAATTTTAAGGGTTTTGGTAGTTGTGAGCCAGGAATTGTGGATAAAAACCAAATATATTTGTCCTACAAATTACTTTAACTATTTTGTGCTGGGTATATGGAGTAAAGGGCCTTGTTAATAGTGAGGATATGCCTATATTTGGTCATTAGAAATTTCATTTGCAAAGTTAGAAATCGTATAATAAGCATAATACATTGTTCAAAGACACGGATGCTTTTCCTTTTATGCTGCAATGAAGCATATCTTGCCTCTCTTCTCCCTTACTCTCCACAAGGTAGCTCACTGATTCACTGGACACCTGAGGTGCATTCATCCTCTCTTCTTTCACACGATTCTTCTTCTAGGAAAGGACATGGGGAGCAGAGCAAGATTGGAATGCTAGCATATTGACTTTAATAGCTGAGTTGAAGCGTGGAATGTCCATGGTGTTTGTTGCCTCACAGACGTTTGTTGAGTGGGGGTTGCCATTGTGAGCTCACTCTTCCTTCAGGGAAACTGACTCTGGCTGTTCCCTTTGAGAGTTTTTCACAAGAAGGACTTTGAAGACAATCACAAGCCGCTTTCAATTAGGCTTCCTGGAGCAGGTTTTGATCTAATGAAATCATTAACACATGGTGACAAATCAGGGCTGCCTGATATCATCACTGGACAAAGCGATAATTTTCCCTTTTCCTTTGAGAAGGGGAGGACCTGCTGCATACAGGCCAATACTTTGTGAACTTGGCGTGTAGACCAGTGATATAATAGACAGTGATTTTAAGTCAAGGCAGGATAAATATAAAATAAGTCTTCTTGGTATGGTTGCCTATTTGTCTCTATTAATGAAACCAGTGAAGTCTTTCATTGAGAAAAAAAGACATGGATGTGGGACTGCAATGTCTGCATTTACAGTTTAGAAGCGGAATCATTCAGAAGAAAACTGCTGATGTTGGTCATCAGTAGATCCAGCTTTTGCCCCTGGTATGGAACTAACAAGCTTTGTGATTAAAGGGATAAGTTTGTGTTCAGTAACCCCTTGCCAGTTCTCCCTTGTGACCAAGGGCACACACTGGTGAGAGAGCTGTCTGGAGACAGTGCTTACTGTCTATATAATCCTGGCAAATGGACTCAGCACCAAGCTCCATCCAGCTTGGCTAAACAGCCCAGAGCTTTGACAAAATGCTCAGAGGCACTTGGATGAACTCTGTCATTTTATTCCTTTATATAAACCCAGCACTGACTTTTCAAATGCCATGCGGGCATGACTTTAGTGTATAACTGACAATAGTTGTAATGTTTTGGAAAGTGATATTTCAAGTAAAAACAATTCATAGCAGTTCTGTGAGCATTTTAATGGGAGCTACAGCAGATTTACAAGGAAAAAAAGTACAGCCTCCTGGAAGCCTTGGAAATGCCTTGCTCAGATCTTCCTCCAGAAGGATCTGCTGCAGGAACATAATTGATGGACCTCCTCCAGTTGCTGCTCCTTTGGACCCATCACAGCATTCACTTTGAAGTCATACTTCTCATAGGCTATTCCCAGCCAATTACTGAACAAGGGTGTTTCTAGAATCAGGCTATTCCTTCCTGAGACAGAATTTCTCTAACAGACAGTTTTGGTCAGGATCTCCCATTGATCTGGCCAGGAAAACAGGCAGTAAGATGAAATTTTAGGACAGGTCCCTTCATTGCCCAACTGTAAAGAAGGACCCCATCCTGAGTAGTCTGTGGGAAAGGATGGTCCCAGGACAACACGGCAGCCCAATTGATAAGTTTGTCACTGGTATTTATCTAAGAAAAAGTCCCTGTTTTCATGGTATTATTGTTAGATATTTTAAATTTATAAATGTTAGAAACTCAATACTACATTGTTGTAATTTTTTTTGGCAAATTAAAACATGTGGTTTCTTTTTAAAATTAATTAATTTATGTTTAATTGGAGGATAATTGACTTACAACATTGTATTCATTTCTGCCATGCATCAAGATGAATCTTCCATAGGTATACATTATGTCCCCTCCATCTTGAACCTTCCTCTAATTTTGAGACTTTTAGAGAAGATTGAGAGAAAAGTAATATGCCTTTATACTTTTGTTATGTTGACCTTCTTCTTTATCATTTCTGGTTCTCTTCATTTGTTTCTGTGTATTTGAGTTATTATCTTGGGTCATTTCCTTAGTTCAGTTCAGTTTTTCTCCCACCCACCTCATTTGTACTGAATGTACAAATTAATGTTTTTCCATAAATTTGGGGACATTTCAGCTGTAATTTCTTTGAATATTTTTTCAGCTTCCTTCTCTCTCTCTCTTCTCCTTCTGGTAATACTACTATGCATGTATTGGTGTTCTTCATGGTGTCTGATATTTCTGAGTGTCTATTCACTTCATTCTTTTTTCTCTGCTCTTCAAAGAGCATAATCTCTATCAGTCTGGCATCCGGTTCACTACTTCTTTTGCCTGTTCATGTCTACTGTTGAGCCCCTTTTAGTGAATATTTGATTTTAGTTACTGTACTTTCCAACTCTAGAATTTCCTTTGCTGTTGTTATTTTAAAAATAACTTCTGTCTCCTTATTGATAATCTTTATTTGATATGACCTTTAATTTTTAAAATGATAATTTTCTTCTTTAATTCTTCAAATATATTTAACGTGACAACTCTGAGTATTTGGTGAAGAGAGGGCAGTAGCCTCAGTTTCACTCTCCTAATGTGACATCTTCACCATATGAGCTAGGGCAAGGGACACTGGGACCCCAATATTCTTGAAAGTGCCACTCCAGAATGGAGGCTCTGTCTCATAATTTGAGGCTGGGTGGAAGAAGGGAGCTCCATCTTTTGGCTGCACTCACCTGGAACATAGCCTTAGCAACAAGTAGCTAGGAGCTGGATGAGAACAACTGATATCCTGCCATTCTTAGGAAGACAGCTGTCCAACTCAGAGCTGGGTAGAGAGGAAGCCCTGTGTTCTTGGCTTCATCAGTCTCGCTGAGTTGAGAGGAGGAAGGGAGGAAGCAGATCTTGATTTAAGTGTCAGAGTCTTGTTGTTCCTATCACATTTTAGCAGATTTTCTTGAATGAATGTTTGTCTGCTATAAACCTTTAAGGTCATTTTCAGATGGTTAATAAAAAAAAAATTTATCAGTTTCACAGTCATGAAACTCCTAATGCCACCTCGACAGAAGTGGAACTCAACCAATTTTTTTTAAAACAATTTTTATTACAATTATCACTTGTTTTGTCCATGTGCATGCTAAGTTGCTTCAGTCATGTCTGACTCTTTGAGACCCTATATAGCCCTCCAGGCTTCTCTGTCCATGGGATTCTCCAGGCAAGAATACTGGAGTGGGTTGTCATACTCTCCTCCAGGGGATCATCCGACCCAGGAATCAAACTCAGTTCTCCTGCATTGCAGACAGATTCTTTACCATCAGAGCCACCAGCGAAACAAACTGAGAAAATTACTAATTGATTTACCTTTGTATTCCTAGTGCCTACTATAATTTAGTGCATTTATATTAAATGCTTAATTAACATGTGTTGAAAGTATTTGCCAAAAAACTGTTATCTGCTGGGAGGGATTGGGGGCAGGAGGAGAAGGGGACGGCAGAGGATGAGATGGCTGGATGGCATCACCAACTCGATGGGCATGAGTTTGAGTAAACTCTGGGAGTTGGTGATGGACAGGGAGGCCTGGTGTGCTGCGATTCATGGGGTCGCAAAGAGTCGGACACGACTGAGCAACTGAAATGAACTGAACTGAACTAACTGATCTACGGTATTTACAGTTGGAATATATAAAATTGCAAACACAAAATTTGATAAACAGAAATTAATATTTTAGAAAACCTGAATATGGCAGAGGCTGCAAATTGTCCATATTCTTCTTTTCCTTAGCACCAGATCCACATTTACTTGGGATTAGAATGTACTCAACTAAAAAACCTGTATTTCCTAGGTTTCCTGATAGCTAGGTGTGGTCATATGACTCAGTTCTGATCAGTGAGGTATAAGTGAAAGATATTGAGTTAGCTTCTGAGAAGCTCCATAAGAGGGGGTTATACAACTGGATTAAACTTTTTACTCTTTCCATCTTTTCAGTGTTTCTTGCACTGAATGTGTCATAATGACTGTAGCTCCAGGAGTCACTTTGGTCCTGGAGATGTCTGTGAGAATTAAAACAGCATTTTAAGGATGGCAGAGAAGAAAGATAGAAGGGAACTGAATTCCTGATGATGGCACTGAAGACTGGCTCCTATACAGTGACCCTGATAGGAATATGAATGACAAACTTTTACCTTGTTTAAGCCACACATTTCTAATTTCTATTAATAGTAGGCAGCAATCATTCCTAGGAGCTTCCCTGGTGTCTCAGATGGTAAAGAATCTGCCTCCAATGCAGGAGACCTGGGCTTGACCCCTGAGTCTGGAAGATATCCTGGAGAAGGGAATGACTATCCTGTTCAGTATTTTTCTTGCCTAGAAAATCCCAAGGACAAAGGAGCTTGGTGGGCTACAATCTGTGGGGTCACAAAGAGTGGAACATGACTAAGTGACTAATACTTTCACTCATTCCTAAATAATATATCATCTATTTCACATTTTGGTGTATTAAGTTCTACTTGTATATGTAGTGAAGTCATGTATTTGCATTTGTCTGCTGTGGTCTGAAAGTTGCAACTTGCAGGACAGTCTTCTCTACATAGTATATAAAACTAAATCCAGAAATGGGACGTTGGAGCCCTGATACTCCTCAAAGTGCCACTCCAAGATGGAGCTTCCATCTCATAAATTGAAGCTATATGAAAGAGAGCCCCACCTCTGGCTTCACTCACAGAACATAGCCTTAGCAAAAATGCTAAATTAGCAAACAAACCAATACTATATCTATATATAGTTTAATCTCATTTCACCCTGCTTCTGCAACCTCAAGCAACTATATTCATCAATAGATTTTGTGCTTTGATCTAGAGAGAATGAATACAAGAGAAAAAATGTAATCTCCAGCTTTTCATTTTTTTCATGGTTCCATTCAAATGAAGAAGTCATTATTTACATGTGTTTGAGATTTTCAAGTAAAAATTAAAAGAATCTGACACCCTATCAACATCACTTACTCTTTCATAGTTGATTTCAGTAATGAGTGATAATAAAAGTTCACATATATCGAGTACTTACTATCTGTGCATGAAGCAAAGTTCCAATTGATTTATATATAATCTATACAACAAATTTGTAAGGTACGTGCTATTATTATTTTCATGTTACAGATGAAGAAATAGAGGCACAGAAAGTTAAATATGTTGCCCCAAACCAATAAGTGGTTCAGTCTGCTCCAGAGTTTGTGCTCTTATCAACTATATGCTGTGCTGTGCTTAGTCACTCAGTGGTGTCAAGACTGTTTGTGACCCCATGGACTGTAGCCCACCAGGCTCTTCTGTCCGTGGAAATTCTCCAGGCAAGAATACTGGAGTGGGTTGCCATGCCCTCCTCCAGGGGATCTTCCCAACCCAGGGATCGAACCCAGATCTCCCGCATTGCAGGTGGATTCTTCACCATCTGCACCACCAGGGAAGCCCAAGAATTCTGGAGTGCGTAGCCTATCCCTTCTCCAGGGCAAGATCCAGGAATTGAACCAGGGTTTTGCACATCGCCAGTTCTGGCAGATCCTTTGCCAGATGAGCTACCACGGAAGCCTCTTATCAACTATGCCGTACTGCATTTTCTAGATATAATTCTGTTTTTAGTCATGGAAACTCTTCTTGCCATAAAGACATCCCTTGTTTCTTTTTAACATTTGTTAAGGAAGCACTTTAATGTTATGAATATCCAGAATACTTTCAATATATGACCAACCTAGACAGCATATTAAAAAGCGGAGACATTACTTTACCAACAAAGGTCCATCTAGTCAAAGCTATGTTTTTTCCAGTAGTCATGTATGGATGTGAGAGTTGGACTATAAAGAAAGCTGAGTGCTGAAGAATTGATGCTTTTGAACTGTGGTTTTGGAGAAGACTCTTGAGAGTCCCTTGGACAGCTAGGAGATCTAACCAGTCAATCCTAAAGGAGATCAGTCCTGAAAAATCATTGGAAAGACTGATGCTGAAACTGAAACTCCAGTACTTTGGCTACCTGATGCAAAGAACTGACTCATTTGAAAAGACCCTGATGCTGGGAAAGATTGAAGGTGGGAGGAGAAGGGGACAGCAGAGGATGAGATGGCTGGATGGCATCACTGACACAATGGACATGAGTCTGAGTAGGTTCTGGGAGTTGGTGATGGACAGGGAGGCCTGGCGTGCTGCAGTCCATGGGGCTGCAGAGAGTCAGACACAACTGAGTGACTGAAATGAACTGAACTGAAATTATAGCCATACATGCAGATAATCTTTATGATTTCCTGTATAAAACTATCATCACAGATGGTAGGGGGAGAAGGAATCAATAAATTTCACTGATACTGAAATAATATGTCCATAATTTTCAACATAACCAGCAATTTTTGATAATATGCTTTGTTATTGGTATGTTATGAGGTATATCAAAGGCAAATTGCTACTAATAAAGGACCAGAGTTTGTGGTTGACTTTCTTTTTATATAAATCAGAGTAGTTTCAGGGTTATTTTATTATAATCACTCTGCTCATTTGTGCTCCCATCAGTTTTCATATTTTAGGAAACAATGCTTTGAGTCATAATTACTGGGAAACAAATTTAACTCCTATTTTATTTTATCTGTCTTGCATATTTGAACACATTAGGAGAGAGAGGTTAAGAACCATTGGTCTAACCTATCAGATATAGTGGTATACCATACAAGTTAGTTAGCTGAAATAAGAGGTATGATGATCAATTTGACATTTTTAGACCTTCAAAAGTCTGTTTGTTTGACTCAATGATGGGAATCATCTTGTGGATAATTTAAGTAAACCTTTAAATAGATTGCCTGTTTTCTTGACTGGGTTTAGATGTGGAATTGGCCATGCAGTAGGCATAAGTATTCCTTAGCAGTTATCCTACCATACACTTTAGATAGGTAAGCCCTCCCAGGCTATTGCAGCGTTTCAATAGCCTGAGTTGGTCTTTCACACGTGAAAGTGAACATAGGAGCTACCCCCAAAACAGTTCCTGTTACTGAGTGTCAGGAAATAACACCGAACTGGCAAAACACTTCAGAAGGAGCAGTGCTATAGGAATGTGAGATATTATTATGTTAAATGGGAAATAAAACAACAGAGAATAAATAGCATTCACCTGCAGGGAATCAATACCACTGACTTTATTATAGTCAACTCAATAACTTGCTATTTGAGTTGGAAAGGTGATGGGGGAGTGGAAAATTACAAGGTGCTTAAAAAAAGCCTTGCACCAAGCACTGACTAATGATTTCCAGGCTGAGAGTAGATGTCATTAATGACCCTTTTTATTCATGCAGAAGTTCCCAAAGAGGAGTGTAATGTTCCATTAGTAATAATTGAAAAAGTCTCTCTTCGGGATTATGTCAAAACTTAAAGATGATGCCTCTGCCAAAACATTTTTGGTGACAACGTGTGAAGTATTTGACAGTTGAAGAGGCTTCTTGAGGAGATTCTCAGGAAATCTGGAGGCAAGAGGCTAACACGACACTCTGGGTGTCAGCAGGTAATTCCCACCTCTCATCCTGGTCTTGAAGAATCACATTACCCCATTTTAATAGCCTAATCTTTGTGTAGACTCCAGAGACTTTTGACCAATATTGGCAGAAACCTAAAACTAAGACATGTTGGATAGATAGAATTTTCTAGTATGTACTTTTAACTTTTATTTTTCTATAGGATGGACATCTGTAGGAGCTCATGGGAGAGAGAGAAATAACATGATATCATGGCCTATGACATCAGAGGTCCAGTTTCAAAACCACAAAATGCTTGTTTTACCACTTCTCCCTGTGCTGACCTTTCTGATCCCATCACCTTTGCTTCATTGCTTCCAGGCCCTGATCTCATTTTTCTTTTAAACTTTCTTCCTGATGTGCTTGAGTGCTCAATACACAATACCTCCAGGCAAAAGCTAAGCTGAATGTTGGCCTGGAAGTTATGCTGATTTAAAGAAAAAAATACTAAAACTTTTCATTTTGTTCTGGCCCTGCAGGCTCCACTATCTGTTGTGCCTCAGATGTTCCCTGTAGACACTTCATTCATAACACATATTTGACTTTATTGCTTAGCTTTTGCATATGCCTGAATTGTTCTACTAGATCACAAACTCCTCAAGTCTTGGGACTCTGTCTTACTGAATGAAAACCCTGGCTCTAATGATCTGTGTAAATGTGCGGGTTGCATAACCTCTTTAAGCCTTGGTTTTCTCATTTAAAATTGGAATAATAATAGTTAATGATTTTGTGTTGTAAGTATCAAAGGAGATAAATCTTAAAATGCTTCTTATAAGAAGGTAAAATAAGCACTTGGGTCGGCTACTGCTACTGCTAAGTCACTTCAGTCATGTCTGATTCTGTGCGACCCCATCCCTGGGATTCTCCAGGCAAGAACACTGGAGTGGGTTGACATTTCCTTCTCCAATGCATAAAAGTGAAAAGTGAAAGTGAAGTCGCTCTGCTATGTCCGACTCTTTGCGACCCCATGGACTGCAGCCTACCAGGCTCCTCCGTCCATGGGATTCTCCAGGCAAGAGTACTGGAGTGGGGTGCCATTGCCTCCTCCGATCTAAGATGCATCTAAAAGCTAACAAGGTATGAGAACATTTCCAATAATCTTGGGTTCTCCAGACTAGAGAATTATCAAGTTTATTCTCAGATAAGCTCTAACCTCATTCAATTCTTGTGCCATCCAGGTCAAAGGTAGGATTTTGTCTGGATGACTGAAAAAATCATGTAGGATTAATAACATTAAGAGACTCAGTATGACGAACCAGTTTGGGGTAATAAAATGGAATTAGTATTGTACTAACTGGGTTTTAAGTTCAATACATTTTGGATACAAGTGAAAATAGAGAATGTATACATTCAAATAGTGACTACTGAGCACTCTAGGTACTATGGTGCATAAGGGTGGATCAGAGGAATATTTGTTATTGTTATTTAGTGTCTTACTGTGTGCTCAGTTGTTCAGTCATGTCCAATTCTTTGTGACCCCACAGACTGCAGCCCACTAGCCTCCTCTAACTATGAAATTTTCCATAGTTAAGAATACTGGCAAGAACACTGGAGCGGGTTTCCATTTTCCTATTCCAGGGGATCTTTCTGACCCAGGGATCAGACCCACATCTCTTGCATTTCCTGTGTTGGCAGGCAGAGTGTTTACCACTGAGCCACCTGGGAAACCCTTAGTCGCTAATATGTGGGTCCTAAAAGAGTGAGCATTTTAGAGTAATTTGCTTATAAAGACACAGGCTCATCCTAAATAATATACACATTATTTTGATGTAATAGTTTTACAGATTCTGAGTGCTTCTTTAGATGGTGTTACTTCTGCTTCTTCAGCCTCACATGCATTTAGAATTACTTTTCTGAAGGGAGTGGTAAGTTTGAATTGATCCACCAGTTTCCCTTGTGATGACTGGCATAGATTTATGTGATAGCTGATCAGAGATAAGACTGCATTTTGTGACCTTGCAGTAGAAATGTTTTCTCTATAAATTTAACTGAATGACACTGAGGTTGAACCTGAAAATTTACCTCAACAGTGCCAGATAACTGTTAGGGATATAATTCACAAAACTATTAATAAACTAACCTTATTATTTATTTTATTATTTTTGGCATATTTGTGTGTGTATGTGAGCACACTTATACTATAACATGAGTCAGGAAGCCAAATCCAGACTACCACTTATTTTATAAAAAAGTTTTCTTTAGAATATGGAGACATGCATTCATTCATGTATTGTCTATGGCAATACACTCTCTGCCATGTAGAGGCAGAGTTGAGTAATTTTAAAAGGGACCTTTGATCCTCCATGCCAAAATTATTACTATCAGGCTTTTTACAGTTTATCAACCCCTACAAACAAACAAACTCTTACACATAGTTTTCTATAGAATACACTAAAATTTGAACTAAAATCTCATTATCCCAGTATATCAAGGTCAAATTCTTTAGGGCAAAAGGTTTTAACCAAACACATATTTTTGTAGAAAAATTAAACACAGAGTGTAAAAGAAAAATACTGATGCAAAAAATGGGGACTTTTGTCCTGAAGCTGAGAGTTCAGAGGTTCCTTAAAGTCAATGTTTATTGAGACATTTATTTTATAGTTCTAGAATTCTATGGCCAGTGTTGCTATATTTAAAACCTGCTAAATTAAAATCACATTTGAGTGCTGCTATTTATATCTGACAAAATGTTTGTACCCATGATATATAAAGAACTCCCACAATTCAATTAAAAAAGACAAACAAACTAATAAAGATGGGCAAATACTTTGAATAGATACTCCACAGATGAAGAAAAATGAATGACCATTAAGCACACCAAAATATGTGCAACATAATTACTTACCAGGAAAATAAAAGTGAAAATCACAATGTTATACTAGCATGTATACTGTAGAATGATGAAAATTAAAATAACAGACAGTATGGGGAGTTGGCAAGGATTGGAACCAAATGGGACTCTCATTCACTGTTGGTAGGGATGGAAAGTGATATAGTTATTTTGAACCAGTCCAAATGTTTCTGGTTCCAAATCTGGTTCCAAATCAGGAAAAGAGTACATCAAGGCTGAATATTGTCACCCTAGTTATTTAACTTATGCACAGTACATCATGCGAAATGCTGGGCTGGATGAAGCACAAGTTGGAATCAAGATTACCGCAAGAAATGTCAATAACCTCAGATACGCAGATGATACCGCCGTTATGGCAGAAAGTGAAGAAGAACTAAAGAGCCTCTTGATGAAAGTGAAAGAGGAGAGTGAAAATGTTGGCTTAAAACTCAACATTCAGAAAACTAAGATCATGGCATTCAGTCTCATCACTTCATGGCAAATAGATAGGGAAACAGTGGAAACAGTGAGAGACTTAATTTTTCCAGGGGGCTCCAAAATCACTGCAGATGGTGACTGCAAGAATGAAATTAAAAGACACTTGCTCCTTGGAAGAAAAGCTATGACCAACCTATACAGCACACTAAAATGCAGAGACATTACTTTGCCAACAAAAGTCCCTCTACTCAAGGCTACGGTTTTTCCAGTATTCATGTATGGATGTGAGAGTTGGGCTATAAAGAAAGCTGAGCACCACGGAATTGATGCTTTTGAATTGTGGTGTTGGAGAAGACTCTTGAGAGTCCCTTGGACAGCAAGGAGATCCAACTAGTCCATCCTAAAGGAAATCAGTCCTGAATATCCATTGGAAAGACTGATGCTGAAACTCCAATTCTTTGGCCACTTGATGCAAAGAGCTGACTCATTGGAAAAGACCCTGATGCTGGGAGAGATTGAAGGTGGGAGGAGAAAGGGTTGACAGAGGATGAGATGGTTGGATGGCATCACTGACTCAGTGGACATGAGTTTGAGTAAACTCCGGGAGTTGGTGATGGACAGGGAAGCCTGGCATGCTGCAGTCCATGGGGTCGCAAAGATTCAGACACGACTGAGCGACTGAACTGAACTGACTGAAATGCTTCTTATGACATTAAACATACATTTACCATATGGTACAGGTATTATTAATAGAGTGGAAACAGTTTAGTTCAGTTCAGTGGCTCAGTCGTGTCCAACTCTTTGAGACCCAATGGACTGAAGCTTGCCAGGCCTCCCTGTCCAACACCAACTCCTGGAGTTTATCCAAACTCATGTCCACTGAGTTGGTGATGCCACCTTTTCTTATTATATTCTACTTCTGTTAGGTCCATACCATTTTTGTCCTTTTTTGAGCCCATCTTTGCATGAAATGTTCCCCCTGGTAACTCTAATTTTCTTGAAGAGATCTCTAGACTTTCCCATTCTGTTGTTTTCCTCTATTTCTTTGCACTGATCACTGAGGAAGGCTTTCTTATCTCTCCTTGCTATTCTTTGGAACTCTGCATTCAAATGGGTATGTCTTTCCTTTTCTCCTTTGCTTTTCGTGTCTCTTCTTTTCACAGCTATTTGTAAGGCATCCTCAGACAGCCATTTTGTTTTTCTGCATTTCTTTTTCTTGGGGATGGTCTTGATCCCTGACTCCTGTACAATGTCATGAACCTCCATCCATAGTTCATCAGGCACTCTGTCTATCAAATCTAGTCCTTTAAATCTATTTCTCATTTCCACTGTATAATCATAGGAGATTTGATTTAGGGCATACCTGAATGGTCTAGTGATTTTCCCTACTTCCTTCAATTTCAGTCTGAATTTTGCAGTAAGGAGTTCATGATCTGAGCCACAGTCAGCTCCCGGTCTTGTTTTTGCTAACTGTATAGAGCTTCTCCATCTTTGGTTGCAAAGAATATAATCAATCTGATTTCCGTGTTGGCCATCTGATGGTGTCCATGTGTTGACTAATCAGCAAATAAAGATTGAACCTGACACCGTGTAACAGCATGATGAATCTAAAATTCATTTTGCTGAGGATGCACAAATGAATATAATGTATGATTCTATTCATTGGAAAATCTAGAAAAGACAATCTATAGTGAGAGAAAATATATCAGAGCTTACCTTGGATCAGAGATAGGGGTATTGCTTGAGAAAGGGTATAAGGGAGATTCTGGGACAGGAGTCATAATAATGTGTATGTTGATTGTGAAAATGGTTACCAAAGTGTGTACAGTTGTCAGGATTCATCAAAATGTATACTTAGAAAGGATGTCCATTTGTATGTAAATTATACCTACATAAAGTTAATTTAAATAGTCAATTGAGGGAGGCAGAGAGAGGTGGGGGGTGGGGAAGAGGGAGAAAGATGAGAAAAACAGAAGAAGAAGGGGATGGGAAGGCGTGGGAAAAGAGAAGGATGATGATGAGTAAGAAAGAGATAGAAATGGAAGATAGATGAAATATAGAAGAGATAGAGAGTGAGAAAGAAATGGATGGGGAGGGAGAGAAAACTTTTCAGTCATTATATTTCCCAGCAAAGAGATAATGTGAAGAAATCAAAATTAACAGTTGACTTTGATACAGGATTCTGCAGTTGTCATATTCTAAACTAGGCAGCAAATAAGCACCTTATGTATCTCATTTAGCTTACCTTGTTTTTCTGTTTAATTTTTTTACTGTGGTTTTAGTGGTGTATAGTCCTCAATTCAAGTCAAAAGCATAGTTTCCCAATTGCAGTGGGAAGTGGAACCAGAGTGCTTGGTTCATGAGTCATTGAGAACAAGCAAAAACAGCCCAGGTCCTTAATGACAGTGAGTGGCAAGGGAGAGTCTGCCTTTGAGATAGCTTACCTACCCTGTTCTGCATTCTTCTTTCTCCACATCTTAATGCCTTTGTCTCCAATAAAATGTCCTGTAACCTAATTTTTTTCCTTCTTGGCATGCTGTCTTCATTCCCACCGTTCATCCTTTCTCTACATGGAGAAGTTAAACTATTATTTACTCTTTGCAGAAATGACATTCATATGACTTTCTGAATCTATAACCAGTCCCCTTAGCTGCATTTCAGGCTGACAAGAGATAGTGAGACTTCCTTCACTCCTAGAATCAGACTATTGAGGCATGTATTAATCTCTGCCAATATGTAAGTCTGTTATAAAGAACTCAATATATACATACAGTCAGAAGTAATATGTAATGAGAAGTGAACAAAAAATAGCATATCACTTATGCTTTTTACTTGTTGTTGCTGTTCAGTCACTAAGTTGTGTTCAACCCTTTGCAACCCCACGGACTGCAGCATGCCAGGCTCCTCTGTCCTCCACTATCTTACAGAGTTTGCTCAAATTCATGTCCACTGAGATGGTGATGCTTTCTAACTATCTCATCTTCTGCTGGCCCCTTCTCCTTTTGCCTTCAATCTTTCCCAGCATCAGGGTCTTTTCCAGTGAGTAAGCTCTTTGCATATGGGAGCTTCAGCTTTAGCATCAGTCTTTCCAATGAATATTCAGGGTTGATTTCATTTAGGATTGACTGGTTTGATCTCCTTGCAGTCCAAGGGATCTCAATAGTCTTCTTCAGCACCACAATTCAAAAGCATCAATTCTTTGGTGCTCAGCCTTCTTTATGGTCCAACTCTCACATAGATGTGAGATAGATGAGTACCGGAAAAATCATAACTTTGTCAATATGGACCTTTGTTGGCAAAGTGATGTCTCTGCTTTTTAATACACTCTCTAGGATTGTCATAGCTTTCTTTCCAAGGAACAAGTGTCTTTTAATTTCATGGCTGCAGTCACCATCTGCAGTGATTTTGGAGCCCAAGAAAATAAAATCTGTCACTGCTTCTACATTTTCCCCTTCTATTGGCCATGAAGTGATGAGACTAGATGTCATGATCTTAGTTTCTTGAATGTTGAGTTTTAAGCCTGCCTTTTCACTCTACTCTTTTACCCTCATCAAGAGGCTCTAGTTCCTCTTCACTTTGTGCCATTAGAGTGGTAATAATATTATCTATGTATCTGAGATTGTTGATATTTCTCCCAGCAATCTTGATTACAGTTTGTGATTCATCCAGCCCAGCATTTCACATGATGTACTTTGCATAGAAGTTAAATAAGCAAGGTGACAATATGTAGTCTTGATGTAGTCTTTTTCCTGATTTTGAACCAATCAGTTGTTCCATGTCTGGTTTTAACCTGTTGCTTCTTGACTCACATACAGGTTTCTCAGGAGACAGGTAAGGTGGTCTGGTGATCCTGTCTTTTTAAGAATTTTCCATTCCAGACAAGATCTCTTTAAGGGTCCATAATGACTCTCAGTATGTACTCAATATTTCTTTCTTTGTGCTCTTCCAACTCTTTTGCAGCAGTTTATATTACACTCGACACTCTGCATTTTTTAGTCAATCATGTGTGCAAATCTTACCTGCTTATATCCAGCTTAGGATCTTGTTTGTTGAGAAGGGAATAAACCATGCCCCTTTCACCTTCATGCCAAAGCCTTACTTTGTTCAAGGCATGTATCATCTGTCAGTATGACCAGCTATTTCACCGAAGCATTGGCAGGTGACTTCTAGAATGGATGCCATTCTAAACTCTGGCAATACTGCCTTGTGATTTTGATGTATCCTAGTTGCTTTAACTTTTCTGTTAATATAATTCTCAGTCTCCTTCTGTGACCATTCTTGCCCCTTGCATTAGTCTGTTATTTCTCCACCTCTTACCCATAAGTATATCTCTGTATATTCTCTTTCTATCCAAGTTGCTCATCTCACTTGCACTACATTCATTTTTATATTTCAAGGCCTTCTATCCATTTTCTTCAAAACTATGAGTCACTTTAAGTCTTTACTTCTTGTCTTCCCCAGATCACCAGGAACACCATTTCATCCTCTCTCTTTAGTCAATTCACAGAAATAGACTCACAGGTTTAGAGAACAAACATACATTTCCAGGGTTAAGGGTAGAGGTGAGGATTGGGAGTTTAGGGTTGACATGTACGCACTGCTATATTTAAAGCAGATGACCCCCAAGGACTCTTGTTACCTTGTTTCTTTATCTCTCCAACACATCCAGCTAGTGCAGACTCTGGAACAATCCACTCAGTCCAGTTATTTGCTTTGTCTGCTCCTTTACTTCAGGTACTTCATCTATTCAAGAAAGTCACAACTTGATATAAAATTATGACTTTAGTACATTAATTGTTTATTTCTTTAATAAATATTCTTTGAACATTTACTATGTATCAGATACTGTAGTAGATTATCTAAGCACTCAAAGATAAGCAAAGTGGGTTTCTAGGGTCTGTGACAGCATGAACTACAGAAAGATGGAGAGAAGGATTCAGAGAGGGAGGGAGAGAGAGAAAGAGAGAGAAAGAGGGTTAATTTACTCAGAGGTGCATTCCTTTCCTCATTACATCGGCTGAGCAGGCTAGAAAGAAAAAGCATACTCTTGAAGTCAGATAGCCCAAGATTTGAATCAAGGGGAAGGTTAAAGTTGAGGGCAGATAGAAGATTGTTGCATTAAACTAGCAGGAATGAGAACCTGAATGAGGACAGTGACAAGGATACTTGAGAAGAAAGAAGTTTTATCTGCTATCACTTGACACTTTAAAAGTGAATGGCATAGTAAAAGTATAAACATTTTTTGACTATTAGAATTGCTGTGTTTACAAGATGGCAGATTTTCAGATGAGAACAGAACCTGTTCTTTAAAACTTTCTAGGACATTTGCTTGGAAAATCAAAGGCAGCTGAAAAAGTACTGAGTCTCTGATTTTTCAGGGAGTGAAACAATCTACCATTATATGGTAGATAATTAGTCCAGAGCTATAATTTAATTTATTACCATCTCAGCACAAACCACATATAACCTTCTTGAAGTGTGTTTGCAGAAACCTAGGAAACCCACTAAAGGCTCCTTTCAGCCATCCTGGCAGTGCCTGATGGCATTTGGGGAGCACATTTCTTTCAAAAGGTCACCAAGTTAGGGACTGTGTCCAACTCTGTTCAGAGCAACTCTGTTGAAGGGTCTCTGTGGGTGCTGGTTTCCCAATGCTGGCTGGAAAGCATAGTAATGCCCTGCTGGGCAAAGAGGAGAGCTGGATACTTCCACACCGTCCCTTCTCCTCCACTTCACTCTACCAATTCTTGTTTTCATCCAGGAAAATGCCTGGTAGAGGGGAGAATATATGATAGTTAGAGGCAGCCAGGGCTCTCACACTGTCTGCCAGGAGGTGTAATTTTGGGGCCAGGCATGGGGATTTCTTTTTCAGTGGAAATGCCAGAGATTGTAATAACTTGGCAAGATTTCTTACATTAAATGTCTGGGTCATATAGTCTGTGCAAGCCATAGCCTTTCTTAAATCTAAACTGTCTCTTTTCCTCCCTTCCTTCTTTTTTCCTTCTTTCCTTTTTTCATTTCCTTATGAATTTGTCCATCTATCTGTGGGTGACAAAATAAGATTATTATAGTGCTTATGTATTTACTTTGGACCAGAATATTTTGGCAGAAAAAATTTGAAGTAGGCTAGAATCAATCACCAAAAAATAAGCAAAGGACTAAAAACCATTATTAACCCTCAAGGGCAGAAAAAGAAAAGGAGATAACAGTAGGTGCAAGAATTTGACACATTTTGGGGAAAAAAAGCAGAGACAAAAGTTACTTGTCCTAGTGGAATGGATGAAGTTATAACTTATTACCTGCAGTTTTGGACATTGTTATGAAGTGTGCCAATTCATTCTGCAAAACCCTGAGAAATTCAGTATTTGAGGCACATGTGGAAGGCAAAGTGAGACACTGCGCTAAGTGGAGTTAGACAAAAGTCTTCACACAATCTTTGGAGTACATGTAAACTTTCTTGCCCATGAAGTTGGGGAGTTAGGTGTGGTCTCCAGTCTCTCCTGGTGGTAGAACAGAGGCTTATATTGTGGAGAAAGTATATACATCAGTCTCTGGGATAGCAGTGGTTATAGTGGAGTACAGGATTGAGATATGGGTTAAAAACAAATGGATTAAATGAGAATTGACATAGCATATTATGATATATTTCAACTTTCTTCTCAAGTGCAGCAACCAGAGACACCTGCTCTGTTCCTTCCTTCTATCCACACCCTCCCCCCATTCGTAGTAAAATGAAAAATTTGTTTCCGGAGATAGGATATTCGAACATTGATATTCTGTGGCCTCCACTGAATGCCAATCTCGAATTCCTGTTATTTTTTAAGAAACTTCTGAGAGGAAAGTCCTACTTTTTACATACGGGACTATCTGAAAGAAAGCCCTACATTCACTCTTAAAAATAAAAGCCAAAGATGTCAGATAGTTGAGGAAGGCCTCCAAAATGTAAAAGGATGACTAAAGCAAAAAGACAAAAATGGACCTAGAAGAAACTGACCTTGAAGGTAGGAAAAATAAAATAAGCATTCCAAAATTATAATCTCCAAAGAAATAAGAGAAAAATACTGCTTCTAAGAAACAAAGACAAGAATACTATTAGAATATTCAGCGAGAAAGTTTTGAAAAAAGCAATAGAAATATAAATTTCCATGTTACAGTTGGAGAGAAATATTTAGGAGTGCTCCTGGAAAGTAGAATCAGTCAAAGTGATGGAACACTAGAGAGAAGTAAGTAAGGAAATTAGAAAATTAATCCACAATTTACCACTAGTTATTTCTAGATAGAAAGTAGAGAAAATGAAAGCTAGGTATTGGCAAAAGAATAACATAAGAAATTTTTCAAAAGTTAAAGGATATATGGTTGTAGATTGAAAAGATTCACAAGGTGTTCAACACAGTGTAAACATAATACACTCAGAAAGATATCTTGGCATGAAACTTCAAAACCACAGAAGAGAAGATCCTAACCTGAAAGAGAGAGGAGAGGGATAAAGAAGGAAAGGACATGAAGAGAGAGGAGGGGAGAAAAAACAGATTTCATGCACTACTCCCCTCCTCACCAAAAAAGAAATTTGAATGACATGGAATGTCTCAAGAGCAGGATTGTATGTAAGAGGATGCTGGGTGCTAAAAATCCCAAGGAAATTATTTCCAACCAAGAATTCTACAGCCATTTAAACTGTTAATGATTGAAAAGTGAACGTTCATCACTTAGTCCTGTCCAACTCTTTGTGATTCCCATCAACTGTAACCCTCCAGGCTCCTCTGTCCATGGAATTCTCCAGGCAAGAGTACTGGAGTGGGTTACCGTTTCCTTCTGCAGGGATTGAACCTGGGTCTCCTGCATTGCGGGCAGATTCTTTACCATTTGAGCCATCAGGGAAGCTCTATGATTGGTAGTGTATGAAATCATATTAAAAAATATAAGCATGAAAAAGAAACAGATGAGCTGGAATGACATATAGAAAAGGATATAAGTTGGTTTATTCCTTACACTATGTACCAGGATGAATACTAGTGGTGAAAAGTAAAACCATAGATAGACTAGATGAAAACACAGGAGAAATCCTTCACAACCTAAAATCAAACAAGATTTACCTCACTCTCTGGAAGCAATGAGGAAAAAGGTTAGTAAATTTGACTTTATATGTAAACAAAAACCAAAATTCCATCATGTAATGAGAATAAAGTCTATAAACTAAATAAAAACATAAAAAAAATTTGGAAAAATATTTGCAAATTACAACACAAAGGGTTAATGCCCCTAATATATAAAAAGCTTAAAATACAGAAACAAAAAACTGCAAATACCCTATAGAAAAAATGGATTAAAGTTATGAATGCAGAGTTCACAGGGGGAAAAGAAGGCATAGGACCTGAAGACAATAAAATATGTTCAGTCTTGCTTGAGAAATGCAAGATAAAATGATAATTAAATATCACTTTTCACCTTTCAGATGGATAGACTTCTAAGTTTTGATAACATACTATAATGGACAGGCTGCAGGAATACTTCCTCCTAATGAGTCACTTCATGTTTTTAGATCACACCTTGCTTGGGAGATATTTAATTTTTACAGTTATAAAATGAGCTAATAAATGCAAAAGACTATAAAAACTATAAAGTGTTATAAAAACATAAACTCCTGTATTACATAAAGTAACATATAGTCTATTTTATATTTATCTCTCTAAACCTTTGAGATATAGGTCTTTGTTCTAATAGTTTGAGCTTTCTGACATGACAGAAAAAAACGAGGGTTTTAGATTCAGAGACATCTCAGTTCTAATTCACCACTTCAGTAATCATGGGAAACAAGATATTTAAAAACTCTTTGAGTACCAATTAATTCACTTGCAAGCTTGACATAATTAAATTTATACCCGAATGTTATTTTACTTCTCTGGGAAATCATATACATCAGCCCTCAGTACACAGTAAATGTTCAATGAATGTTTGGCATCTTTTTGGATCATGAACAATCAAAGCCCTAGGCAATACAGTATAAAAGAAATAATAAAGTTTTGGCTTTTATTATAGTTTTTAAATTCATAATTAACATCTGTATGTGTAAGCAGTCTTTTAATAATCTCTTAGAAAAGAAGGAATGGTTACCTTTGCGCCTACAATCTCTCATATTATGGCATGCTCTCTGAAATATATTTTCTTAAACAACAAAGTATTTTTCAAAGAAGACAAATTATACTCAATCATTTCCATCAATGCTACCTTGTGTTGGTTAAAGAAATCATCTGATGAAATTATTAAAATAAAAGGAGACAAAGATATTTATAATTTAACCATTATCTGGGGGGGTATAATCTCACAATTCCAAGTGTTTGGTGTCATTGTGAACAACTTTAAAAAAACAGAACAGGTAGGTAATTAAATTGTAGATAAAACATGTAATAAATTATAGTGCTATTACTATAATATGCAAATGAAATGAATTATCCAAGTGCTATGTGAATGGGTACTTGGGGCTTGAAATCCAATTTCTGGTGAGGCATCACAAATGGGTTCAAAGTACTGCAACTCAAATGATTTCAAGGACAGTGAAGAGGATGTGCTTTGCAAAATTGTGCTAGATGATTCAAAGTGTGACTTTAATAATGAAAGAGTTATTCATACTAAAAGTGCACATGAAGAGTTTGAGCATAATTGTATCATGAAATGTGAGATAGAAGAAACATTATTTCTAAAATAACATTTTACTTTATTTAATCTGAGACTTTAAATATGTATGTATAACTAAATTAAGAAATGTTGTTAAATATTATATGGGATACTAATGGCAGAGAATTGCTTTTCTATAATCATAGTGTAATTTAAATCTTTTCAGGCTGTCCTTCTATGATTACCACTTTCCATGCTCTAAGCCATTAAAAAGTTCTCATTCTAGATTTGTTCTTATTTCTCAGACTGTTTCTAGAGGTATAGGAATTAGAAGAGCATTGCATTTCAGAGGGCAATATATTCGTTCTGTTTTCTGGGCAAATGTTGAATGTGGTCTGCTCTGTATTTTACCATACCCGTTTGAATAATACTCATCATTTTGTTGACCTTTGTGACGACAGCACATTGGACTGATGTCCTTAACAGTTTATAATAAATTTTTAAATAATCCAATATATTTATTATTATAATAAATTTGTGAATCCATGAAATCCTGAGGCAGCTTTTACTGGTTAGTGACATTAGGCAGATTACAACACCTCTGTCTCCAATTTCCTCACATATAAAATAGGGACATCAAGATACTCTGCCTTATGGAGTGATTATGAGGGTAAAATGAGTTAACATTTGCAAAACCTCTTAGAATAATCCTGGCATTTAGTAAATGTTACAGAAGTTTTAAAATAAATGACTAAGTAAATATATACTAATTTGGAAGAGAAGACATAAACAAATTTGAGAGTCACATGCAGTGAAGGAGATTTCAAATTCTTTCATTCTTTTTCCTACCCCTTCCAGCTCCTCAATCTCCCATCGCGCATCAGTTTTCCTTGTCATAAAGAGGGGTCTTCAGTTCAGTTCAGTCACTCAGTCATGTCCGACTCTTTGTGACCCCATGGACTGCAGCACACCAGGCCTCCCTATCCATCACCAACTCCTGAAGTTTACCCAAACTTATGTCCATTGAGTCGGTGATGCCATCCAAGCATCTCATCCTCTGTCATCCCCTTCTCCTCTCACCTTCAACTTTTCCCAGCATCAGGTCTTTTCAAATGAGTCAGTTCTTCGCATCAGGTGCCCAAAGAACTGGAGTCTCACCTTCAACATCAGTCGTTCCAATGAACATTCAGGACTGATTTCCTTTAGGATGGGCTTGTTGGGTCTCCTTGAAGTCCAAGGGACTCTCAAGAGTCTTTTCCAACACCACAGTTCAAAAGCATCAATTCTTCAGCACTCAGCTTTCTTCACAGTCTAACTCTCACCTCCATACATGACTACTGGAAAAACCATAACTTTGACTAGATGGACTTTTGTTGGCAAAGTAATGTCTCTGCATTTTAATATGTTGTCTAGGTTGGTCATAACTTCTTCCAAGTAGCAGTGTCTTTTAATTTCCTGGCTGCTATCACCCTCTGCAATGATTTTGGAGCCCAAAAAAATAAAGTCTGCCACTGTTTCCACTGTTTCTCCATCTATTTGCCATGAAGTGATGGGACCAGATGCCATGATCTTAGTTTTCTGACTGTTGAGTTTTAAGCCAACTTTTTCATTCTCCTCTTTCACTTTCATCAAGAGTCTCTTTAGTTCTTCACTTTCTGCCATAAGGGTAGTGTCCTCTGCATATCTGAGGTTATTGATATTTCTCCCAGCAATCTTGATTCCAGCTTGTGCTTCATCCAGCCTAGCCATTCTCAT
This sequence comes from Cervus canadensis, assembly GCF_019320065.1. Taxonomy (NCBI): domain Eukaryota; kingdom Metazoa; phylum Chordata; class Mammalia; order Artiodactyla; family Cervidae; genus Cervus; species Cervus canadensis. The sequence goes on from NC_057387.1 coordinate 4,227,040, forward strand.
GATATACTCTGCATAAAAGGTAAATAAGCAGGGTGACAATATATAGCCTTGACATACTCCTTTCCTTATTTGGAACCAGTCTGTTGTTCCATGTCCAGTTCTAAATGTTGCTTACAGACCAGCATACAGATTTCTCAAGAGGCAGGTTAGGTGGTCTGGTATTCCCATCTCTTTAAGAATTTTCCACAGTTTATTGTGATCCACACAGTCAAAGACTTTGGCATAGTCAATGAAGCAGAAATAGATGTTATTCGGGAACTCTCTTGCTTTTTCAATGATCCAGCAAATGTTGGCAATTTGATCTCTGGTTCCTCTGCCTTTTCTAAATCCAGCTTGAACATCTGGAAACTCACGTTTCACATATTGCTGAAGCCTGGCTTGGAGAATTTTGAGCATTACATTACTAGCGTGTGAGATGAGTCCAATTGTGCGGTAGTTTGAGTATTCTTTGGCATTGCCTTTCTTAGGGATTGGAATGAAAACTGACCTTTTCCAGTCCTGTAGCCACTGCTGAGTTTTCCAAATTTGCTGGAATATAGAATGCAACATTTTTACAGCATCATCTTTTAGGATTTGAAATAGCTCAACTGGAATTCCATCACCTCCACTAGCATTGTTCATACTAATGCTTCCTAAGGCCCACTTGACTTTGCATTCTAGGATATCTGGCTTTAGATGAGTGATCACTCCATTGTGATTATCTGGGTCATGGTGATCTTTTTTGTATAGTTCTTCTGTGTATTTTTGCCACCTCTTCTTAATATCTTCTGCTTCTGTTTGGTCCATATCATTTCTGTCCTTTATGGAGCCCATCTTTGCATGAAATATTCCCTTGGTATCTCTAATTTTCCTGAAGAGATCTCTAGACTTTCCCATTCTATTGTTTTCCTCTATTTCATTGCATTGATCACTGAGGAAGGCTTTCTTTTTTTTTTTTTTAAATTTTTTTATTAGTTGGAGGCTAATTACTTCACAACATTTCAGTGGGTTTTGTCATACATTGATATGAATCAGCCATAGATTTACACTTATTCCCCATCCCGATCCCCCCTCCCCCCCTCCTCCGATTCCTCTGTCTTCCCAGTGCACCAGGCCCGAGCACTTTCTCATGCATCCCACCTGGGCTGGTGATCTGTTTCACCATAGATAGTATACATGCTGTTCTTTTGAAACATCCCACCCTCACTTCTCCCACAGAGTTCAAAAGTCTGTTCTGTATTTCTGTGTCTCTTTTTCTGTTTTGCATATAGGGTTATCGTTACCATCTTCTAAATTCCATATATATGTGTTAGTATGCTGTAATGTTCTTTATCTTTCTGGCTTACTTCACTCTGTATAAGGGGCTCCAGTTTCATCCATCTCATTAGGACTGGTTCAAATGAATTCTTTTTGACGGCTGAGTAATATTCCATGGTGTATATGTACCACAGCTTCCTTATCCATTCATCTGCTGATGGGCATCTAGGTTGCTTCCATGTCCTGGCTATTATAAACAGTGCTGCGATGAACATTGGGGTGCACGTGTCTCTTTCAGATCTGGTTTGAGGAAGGCTTTCTTATCTCTCCTTGCTATTCTTTGGAACTCTGCACTCAAATGGGTATGTCTTTCCTTTTCTCCTTTGCTTTTCAATTCTCTTCTTTTCACAACTATTTGTAAGGCCTCCTCAGACAACCATTTTGCCTTTTTGCATTTCTTTTTCTTGGGGACGGTCTTGATCCCTGCCTCCTGTACAATGTCAGAAACCTCCGTCCATAGTTCTTCATGCACTCTATCTGATCTAATCCTTTGAACGTATTCATCACTTTCACTGTATAGTTGTAAGGGATTTGATTTATTTCATACCTGAATGGTCTAATGGTGTTGCCTTACTTTCTTCAATTTACATAGTGATTTCTCAAGCTATGCTATGAGTGGTGTCAATATTATTAGCAAGTTTAAAATTTGTTATCTCAGTAGTGCTTTAAACACATTATGTTTGCTGTGCTTGAATGCAAGGAATGAAGCACAGGTAGGATGAGGCAGGTGTGTGTGTGTGTGTGTGTGTGTGTGTGTGTGTGTGTGTAGTGGGAGTGATAGAAAATGAGTGAGCAAGGGAAACAGGAACATGAGACTTCCAGGAACCTGCAAAGTAGACTGAGGGGTAACCTAAGGGAAAGAGAAAGAAGGGCACTTGAGCACCATTTTCTGGGCTCTAAGAGAATCTTGAGGTCACCTTATAGCACAAACTGAAGGACTATAATGGGGATGAAATCCCGTGGAATTATTATATAAGTTGTAGTTCCAGGTAGAGTGAAAGAGTGGTAGGGGACTTCTTCTAGTTATAGTCTTAGTTCACATGCAGATAGATTTACAATGATAATATCATGTGAGGTGGGTTATAATAGAAAAAGTTGTGAGTTGCTGTGAGGGTACAACAGGGAAATAACCTAACTTGGTCTCAATGAATTGAGAAATGCTTCCCCAAAAAAGTGACAACTCAATTCCAAAATCAGGACAAGCTTCCATAAGATATTCAGTATTTATCAAACCCCTGTCCTTTGTCCCAAATTGCAAGCATTGCCTGAGAGGAGGAACTTAGAATCTTGTAATGGAAATGTAATTTCTATAAAGACTCATTCTCCTATAACAGAGATCGTCTGTAATAATGTGTTAGAGGCTGACATAAGTGGAAGGTCAGTTTTCTGTGTGTTCAAAAGACATACCAGAACCAAACTGAACTAACAGGAAAAAAATCTGCTTAGTGCAGAGAAATCTTTTTCATAGTCAGAGGCTCTCCAAACACGAAATGAACTGCCATACTAGGAGCAAGTCCCTTGATATTATTTAATTGGAGGTATGGGGCTTGTAAGCAATTTTATTTTTTAGGATAATGCTAACTATGGAAAACAATAAATATCTAATGCTGCTATCTTAACACAAATTCAGATTACTTCTTGTTCATGTACGAGTGTTCCAGTTGGCAGACAGCTTTCTTCCTTTGGGTGATTCAAGGCACTTTCTATTTTTGGTTACCATCTCCTTGAGCTTCAGTGTCCTCTGAATTAGGGTGGAAAAGGGTAGAGGAAAAATAAAGAGAACTTCTGCTTATGTTATATGGCTGATAATTGGTCAGACCTAGGTATCAGATAGAGGTGATAATTGATCATACCTAGACACCAGAAAGACTGGGAAATGTGGTCCCTGGCTGGAAAGACACCTCCCAGTTATAAATCTCTACTATGGAAAGGGGAGCCCTAATTGTGACAGTTGGCCATCACGGCCGTAGGACTGATGCTTCATTAGAGGTTTCACTAGGTGACCATTAGGATTCCTATGAGCTTTGAATTCTACGGTTCTAAAATGGCCACCTCATGCGAAGAGTTGACTCATTGGAAAAGACCTTGATGCTCGGAGGGATTGGGGCCAGGAGGAGAAGGGGACGACAGAGGATGAGATGGCTGGATGGCATCACAGACTCGATGGACATATGTTTGAGTAAACTCCGGGAGTTGGTGATGGACAGGGAGGCCTGGCATGCTGCGATTCATGGGGTCACAGAGAGTCGGACTTGACTGAGCAACTGAACTGAACTGAATAGGTCCTGACTTCTTCTCTAATTACTTTTGTGTTTTTGGGCAAGTCACTTATCCTCTTTGATCTTAGTTGATTCATCTATAAAATGAGGTCAGCACTTTCATTTCAGTTAACAGTGACTCAGGGCCTTTGTGAGATTCAGATGAAACAATGTGTGTGAAAGTATTAGCTAACTTGAAAGTGCTCTAAAATTATGAGATATAATTCTTAGACAGTTGATTTAAACTTAGCCTTGACTTAGGTCTATAGTTGAGCTTAGGTATTCTTCTATGTGTCTGTGAAAAATTATTATAAAGTTCTGATACAGGAACATTTTTAAATGACATATTTCCACAGTTTTACTTTTCATTTTGAAAGACCTTAAAGTATTTTTCTAACTCAAGAAAAGAAGAACCATACAAACTATACCAAACAGAACCTCTTGCCTGTTATATGATTGCTTCTATCCCTTCAATATTATTTACTTGGTAGGACACAAAAATATGGATCACCAATTTGTTACAGAGATTTTGAAGTTAAAATAAGAGGATAAACAAATGTCAAAACATTTATGAAATCTAATGATATACAGGTAAATTCTATGACTAGTGTCACTACTATAGTAGGACCTAACTAAGTAGAAAGAAGGTAATTACTTTTCTAATTAATTGAATATTCTATTTAACTGAGATATACCACACACAATATTCTGAATCTTCAAGTCAGAAACCTAAATAGGAATAGAGAAATTATCCATGGCATTTTCTGTTAACAGACTACGAAACTGAGGTCTAGAGTGGTTGACAAAGATTATAGAGCTGACATTCAGTGGCCTTGCACTAAACAGGTGATAGGAGAGGTGCATTTTGCCTATGAGTACCTTCTTTTTGACAAAGGATGTAAGAATATACAATGGGGGCAAAGATAGCCTGTTCAATAAGTGGTGGTGGGAAAGTTGGACAGCTACATGTAAAAGAATAGAATTAGAACACTATTAATGCTGTACACAAAGATAAACTCAAAATGGATTAAAGACCTGAATGTAAGACTATAAAACACTATTAAACTCTTAGAAGAAAACTAGGCAGAGCACTTGATGACATAAATCAAAGCAAGATCCTCTATGACCCACCTCCTAGAGTAATGGAAATATAAACAAAAATAAACAAGTAGAACCTCATAAAACTTAAGCGCTTTTGCATAGCAAAGGAAACTACAAACAAGGTGAAAAGACAACCCTCAGAATGGGACAAAATAATAGCAAAGGAAACAACTGACAAAGAATTAACTTCCAAAATATATAAGCAGCTCATACAACTCAATATCAGAAAAGCAAACAGCCAGCTGAACTATTTAAAATCCTAAAAGATGATGCTGTGAAAGTGCTGCACTCAACATACCAGCAAATTTGGAAAACTCAACAGTGAGTCACAGGAATTGGAAAGGTCAGTTTTCATTCCAGTTCCAAAGAAAGGCAATGCCAAAGAATGCTCAAATTACTGCACAATTGCAACCATCTCACACACTAGTAAAGTAATGCTCAAAATTCTCCAAGCCAGGCTTCAACAGTACATGAACTTCCAGATGTTCAAACTCGATTTAGAAAAGGCAGAGGAACCAGAGATCAAATTGTTAACATCTGTTGGATCATTGAAAAAGCAAGAGAATTCCAGAAAAACATCTACTTCTGTCTCACTGATTATGCTGAAACCTTTGACTGTGTGGATGACAAAAACCATGGAAAAATTCTTAAAGAGATGGGAATACCAGACCACCTGACCTGCCTCCTGAGAAATCTGTATACAGGTCAAGAAACAACAGTTAGAACTGAACATGGAACAACAGACTGGTTCCAAACTAGGAAAGGAGTACGTCAAGGCTGTGTATTGTTATCCTGCTTATTTAACTTATATGTAGAGTACATCATGAGAAACGCTGGGCTGGAGGAAGCACAAACTGTAATCAAGAGGAGAAATATCAATAACCTCAGATATGCAGATGACATCACCCTTATGGCAGAAAGCGAAGAAGAACTAAAGAGACTCTTGATGAAAGTGAAAGAGGAGAATGAAAAAGTTGGCTTAAAACTCAACATTCAGAGAATTAAGATCATGGCATCCAGTTCCATTACTTCAAGGCAAATAGATGGAGAAACAGTGAAAACAAGGAGAAACTGTTTTTTTCAGACTCCAAAATCACTGCAGTTGGTGACTGCAGCCATGAAATTAAAAGACACTTGCTCCTTGGAAGAAAAGTTATGACCAACCTAGACAGCATATTAAAAAGCAGAGGCATTACTTTGTCAACAAACTCTAGTCAAAGCTATGGTTTTTCCAGTAGTCATGTATGGAGGTGAGAGTTGGACTGTAAAGAAAACTGAACACCAAAGAATTGATGCTTTTGAACTATGGTGTTGGAGAAGACTCTTGAGAGTCACTTGGACGGCAAGGAGATCCAAACAGCCTATCCTAAATGAAATCAGTCCTGAATATTCATTGGAAGGACTGATGCTGAAGTTGAAACTCCAATACTTTGGGCACCTGATGCAAAGAACTGACTCATTGGAAAAGACCCTGATGCTGGGAAAGATTGAAGGCAGGAGGAGAAGGGGATGACGGCAGAGGATGAGATGGTTGGATGGCATCCCTGACTCAGTGGACATGATTTTGAGTAAGCTCCAGGAGTTGGTGATGGACAGGGAGGCCTGGCGTGCTTCAGTCCTTGGGGTCACAAAGAGTTGGACACAACTGAGTGACTGAACTGACTATTATGCGAAATGCTGGGTTGAATGAAGCACAAGCTGGAATCAAGATTGCCGGGAGAAATATCAATAACCTCAGATATGCAGATGACACCACCCTTATGACAGAAGACAAAGGGGGAACTAAAGCGCCTCTTGATGAAAGTGAAAGAAGAAGCATGAAAAAACTGGCTTAAAACTCAATATTTTCAAAAAAAGAAGATCATGACATCCAGTTCCATCACTTCATAGCAAATAGATGGGGAAACAATGGAAACAGTGATATTCATCCTATACATATTAGTTTGCATCTGCTAATCCCAAACTCCCAATTTATCCCTCCTACACCTTTTCTCCCTCTTGGCAACTTTTTAAAATATAAAGTTGGCTTCTATGATTTGATGTTTTTTACTCTCATTTCTGGTTTACTAAGGATTCTGGCGAGATAGTGCTGGTTAGATGAAATGTTAATTTCAACTAACATTAGTTAGTTGAATGTGTAATTGTGATATGTCTTTTTTCTTCACTTGTTTGTTTTCTGGTTGCAGGGGCATGGCAGGCAGGTTAGTTTCCAGAGCAGGGTTCAAACCTGTACTCCCTGCAGTGGAAGTGTGGAGTTTTAACCACTGGACTTCCAGGGAAATCCAGTTGTGATGTTTTAAAGCAGAGTGTCCCATTACAAAAGTGTGGATCAGCTTGTTACAGAATAAAAGGACTGGAATTAAGTAAGCACTGTGATGATAAGTACATAAAAGAGAGAGATAAAGAGATGGTGATGGATAGGGAACAGGAAGAATTAGAATTTGCCTGGGACACTAGCATTCTCACCCTGCCCTCTTATGTTCTATATTTAACATCAAATGGCAGAACAAGGTTGCTGAGAGTAAGAAGCTGGAGCCCTGCCAATCCACTGGCATCCAAGCCATGCACTTTGCAACTCCACTTCTCCAGGCTGTTCATGTGAGGAGGATGGATGACAATAGGATTCCAAAGAAATTACTTTGCCCTGAGCTGAGAGGACAACCATTAGCAAGCCCTCTCCAGAAGGTCAGAGGAAGCTCTCCAAGGATATATAAATGTATATAGAGGTAGTGGAGCTCAGGCGCCAGTTGCCACAATCACTGTGGATAAAAAATACTGATCAGAGTAGAAGTCATTACAGTGTTGGATTAGAGGGTTCTGGGAGCTGTAGTTCTGTGTGTGTGCACGCGCACATAGATCTACATGATTGTAGGCATCTATTATTATAGGCAGGTGTATCACTTTTGTTCCTAGTGTTGTGCAAAATAAGTGTCTTGATTCTATTCCCTTTTTTGATCGACCACTAAATACTTCTGATTGCCAAAAGCCTTTTTTTTCTGTTTCTTCCCTGTGTTTTCACTATCCTGTTAACCCTTCCTATAATACTTTCCTATACATTAGGTGTCATGGGCAGATTGTATTTTCCAAAGTCAGCTGCAATAATCCCACTTCTGGGCATATATTAGAAAAAAGCAAAAAATTATTCAAAAGGATACATGTTCATAGCAGTATTATTTACAGTTATCAAAATATGAAAGCAAGCAAAGCATCCATTGACAGATGAATAAATAAAAAGATGTTGTATATTAATATATATACAATGGAATATCAGCCATAAAAAGGAATGAAATTTTGTCATTTGCAGTAATAAGGATGGGCCCAGAGGGCATTATGCTAAGTGAAATAAATCAGACAGAGGAAAGCAAATACTGTATGATACCATTTATATGTAGAATCTAAAAATACAATAAAGTAGTGAATATAACATAAAAGAAGCAGACTCACAGATGTAGAGAACAAATCACTGTTACCACTGGGGAGAAGGAAGGGAATATAGGCATAGGGAATTAAGAAGTACAAACTATTAGGTTTGAAACAAGCTACCAGAATATATTTTACAACAAAAGAATATAACCAATATTTCATAATAACTATAACAGGAGTACACATTTTAAAAATTGTGAACCACTAGTACACTAGTACACCTGTAACTTAGAGTATTATATAGCAGCCATACTTCAATTTAAAAATGCAAAAAAAAAAATCCTCCTCAACACAATATAATTGTTCACTTTCCATTTGATTAGAAGAATAACAGTGGAAGCCCACTGATTCAACTAACATGAAATTTCTTGATCAGGAGACAGCCGACATTGGTATGAACAGGGATAGCTCTCTGAGTTGCCATTAATTTTTGCCTTGCTGTGAAATAGAACCAATGCTTTAGAGGATTATTCAGTTTCTCAAGAGAAGACAAAAATCTGAATTTTTGTATAAATCAACAATATTTGAGCCAGTTTATGAGCCAATGGTGACACTGTCATGGGAGGTGACATGAACTTAAGGAATATAATGAATGAAATTCTGGACATCTAAGAGCTGATTAAAAAAAATACAACAATAATATAGAGGAGTAATATGATAACATGCAGTTAAAAGAAACTTGCTCCTTGGAAGAAAAGGGATGATAAACTTAGAGAGTATATAAAAAAGCACAGAGATCACTTCACCAGCAAAGGTCCATATTGTCAAAGGTATGGTTTTTCCAGTAGTTATGTATGGATGTGAGAGTTGGAACATGAAAAAGGCTGAGTGCTAAAGAATTGATGCTTTCAAATCATGGTGTTGGAGAAGACTCTTGAGAGCCCCATAGACTGCAAGGAGCTCAAACCAGTCGATCCTAAAGGGAATCAAGCCTGAAGGTTCACTGGATGGGTTGATGCTGAAACTGAAGCTCCAATGCTTTGACTATCTGATGCAAAGAGCCAACTCATTGGAAAAGACCCTGATGCTGGGAAAGATTGACAGCAGGAGGAGAAGGGGGTGACAGGGGATGAGATGGTGGGATGACATCATCGACTCGATGGCCATGAGTTTGAGAAAACTCTGGGAGATAATGAAGGACACGGAAGCCTGGCATGCTGCCATTCATGGGGTTACAAAGAGTCAGACATGACTTCCAACTGAAGGATAAATAAAATAGATATATAAGCCAAAATAAATAACTCCTCTGAAGTTGGTTGCAATAATACTTCCAATTCCTATCAGCAATGTGACCTTGGCATTTTTCCCACTGGGAAATGGTGGGGTTCTAGATCCCTTCCTCTGGAATCTGAAAGGGACTATGATTCATTTATAACCAAAGAATGTGGCAGAAGAGATGGAGCTTCCACCTGGTGAGCTAGAATTCTTGTACCGCAGCGCTAAGCCTTCATGTAAATAATTTAACTGCCCTGAAGTCACCACAGTATGAGGAAATTCAAAGTCGCCCTGGTTGAGAAACCACATGGAGAAGCCCTAATACTAAATGAAGATGGAGTGGTGCAGAAAAGCCCCTCACACCTCCTCCTCACCACTCCCCTTCAGCTACCATCTGACCGTAGACCCACGAGATGCCCTGACTCAGCTCTTCACCTATAGAAACGATTGTGCTCTGCTATGCTTAGTCACTCAGTCATGGCTGACCCTTTGCGACCCCACAGAGCGTGGCCTGCCAGGTTCCTCTGCCTATGGGGATTCTCCAGGCAAGAATACTGGAGTGAGTTGCCATGCTCTCCTCCAGGGGAGCTTCCAAATCCAGGGATTAAACCCAGTCTCCCACATTGCAGGCAAATTCTTTCCCATCTGAGCCACCAAGGAAGCACAAGAATACTGGAGTGGGTAGCCTATTACTTCTCCAGGGGATCTTCCCAACCCAGCAATCGAACCAGAGTCTTCCACATTGCAGAAGGATTCTTTACTAGCTGAGCTACCAGGGAAGCCCATAGAAACAATTAGGTTTTATAAAAAGATACTTTCCTTGATTCAGGCTATCAAGTTTGGAGTAATTTGCTATGCAGAAATAGAGTCCAAATAACTTTTCTTTAAGGCTTTTCTCTTGAATATATTTCAGTTCAGTTCAGTTCAGTCGTTCAGTCATGCCCAACTCTTTGTGACCCCATGAACTGCAGCATGACACACTTTCCTGTCCATCACCAACTCCCAGGGTTTACTCAAACTCATGTCCATCAAGTTGGTGGTGCCATCCAACCATCTCATCCACTGTCATCCTCTTTTTCTCCTGCTTTCAATCTTTCCCAGCATCAGGGTCTTTTCCAATGAGTCAGTTCTTCACATCAGGTGGCTACCATATTAGAGCTTTAGTTTCAGCATCAGTCTTTCTAATGAATATTCAGGACTGATTTCCTGTAGGATTGACTTGTTTGATCTCCTTGAAGTCCAAGGGACCCTCAAGAATCTTCTCCAACACCATAGTTCAAAAGCATCAATTCTTCGGCGCTCAGCTTTCTTTATAGTCCAACTATCACATCCATACATGACTACTGGAAAAACCATAGCTTTGATTAGATGGACCTTTGTTGACAAAATAATGTCTCTGCTTTTAAATATGCTGTCTAGCTTGGTCATAGTTTTTCTTCCAAGAAGCAAGCGTCTTTTAATTTCATGGCTGCAGTCACTGTCTGCAGTGATTTTGGAGCCCAAGAAAATAAAGTCTGCCACTGTTTCCATTGTTTCTCCATCTATTTGCTGTGGAGTGATGGGGATCTTGAGTACATCCTTTCCAACCTCTAGCCTCAAATCTGAGACATTGGACTGAATAATACCTCAAGAAGAGTAGAAAGAGTCTTAGCATCCTGTATTTCTCCTTCATTGCCCTGGTGTGTATCTGTTTTATAACTAAGCTGAACATACACATCAAGCATGATGCTCTCACTAGATCCTCAACATAGTTTGCACATGTGGATTGTTACAACTCCACCATCTATAATTCACTTAACAGCCAGAGTGATGTTTGAAATACAAAACCAGACTCATAGTACAATGCTGCTCAAAATTCTTCAGTGATGTCCATCACTCTCAAAGCCTTATGTGATCACATGATCTTGTCTCTACCCACCTCTCTTAACTTCTGTCACTTCTTTTCTTCATTGAACTCTTCTTGCATTGACCTTCTTCTTACTTCTTGAATACATCTATTTCATTTTCACTTAGGGCTTGCACATTTGCTATTTCCTCTGCTTAATGCTCTTGCCCCTGATCTTTGCATGACTTACCCCTTAGCGCTCAAGCATCTGCTTCAATGTCTTTTCCTTCAACTGGTTTTCTCTTAAGATCCTATCTGGATTTGTCCCTACAACTTAGCATTTTGACATTCTCTGTCATTTCTCTGCTTTCTTGTTTTTCAAAACACTCATTACTACATGAAATTACATTGTATATATAAGGAAATACTTCTGTTGTCTTAGATTTATCTGAGGTTTCAAAGTTAGGAGCAAGAGCTGTTAATTGCTGTTGTGTTTGACTCTTTGCAACCCCATGGCCTGCAGCACGCCAGGCTTCCTTATCCTTCACCATCTCCCAGAGTTTGCTCAAACTCATGTCATTGAGTCAGTGGTGCCATGAAATCATCTCATCCTCTGTTGTCCTCTTCTCTTCCTGCCTTCAAACTTTTCTAGCATCAGAGTCTTTCTTAATGAGTCGGCTCTTCACATCAGATGGCCAAAGTATTGGAGCTTCAGTTTCAGCATCAGTCCTTCCAATAAATAGTCAGAGTTAATTCCTTTAGGATTGCTGATATATCTTTTAAAAGTGTCAGATCTTTATATTTGTGTGGGGACATTTTAAAACTTGTCCAGCAGCTCTTAGCCCTTCACACATCTCAAGGACATGTAAGCAGAGGTGAGATGATTGATGAGAGAAAGACTAGAGAGTAAATATCTCTCTGAAGAGTTGCCAGTAGCTGTACTGGGCTTCTCTGGTGGCTCAGTGGGAAAGAATCCGCCTGCCAATACAAGAGATACAGGTTCGATCCTTGGGTCAGGAAGATCCCACGGAGAAGGAAATGGCAACCCACTCCAGTATTCTTGCCTGGGAAACCCTATGGACACAGGGGCCTGGGGGTGGGGGGGCTATAGTCCATGGGGTCACAAAAGAGTTAGACATGACTTAGAAACTAAACAACAACAATGCTGGTCATTGGCTCCCTTCCTTTGGGGGAAGGAGAACTTCCCCTTTAAGATCAGCCAAGTAAATGGTCTACATGAAAACTGCTTAGCAAATGTAACCTGTGTCCTGGGATCTTGGTGTGTGTAGGAGACTGGTAGACATGGGGGTTAACACCAGATTCCTGCCTGTAGAGACCAGTCACTCTGGTTTAATCCAGAGTGACTTGCCAGAGCCATTCAGAAGGCAGAGTGAGCAGAAAGGGCCACAGTGAGAACAAGACTTCTTCACTGATGGCAGGACCAAGATAATCACATTTTTCAGCACATCATATATACCTGCATCACCTATCCAGCCTTTAATCTTCTTGAAGAGGATCTTCCTCAAGAGGATTTCCTCCCAGTGGAAAGCACCCAGCAGAAAGATGGGAGGTGTAATATGGACCATCACAGGAAGGGTGTGGGCTAGAAAGGTAAGTGAGTGGGTGGGGTCATAATGATCATAAGTCTGGAGGTCACCTGAGTGAGAGGCACAAGACCCTTGCCAAGAAACATTTCTAAGGGTCTCTAGAGAGAGGAGATCATCAAAGGAACCACAAAGAGCCCCATAACAGAAAGGGCCATGCCAGATATAAAGTGAGTCTCTTGTAAACAGCATATATTTGTTCAGCCAGTATATGTCTTTTGGTTGGAGTATTTAATTCATGTACATTTAAGGTAATTATTGATATGTATGTTCTTATTGCCATTTTGTTAATTGCTTTAGATTTGTTTTTGTAGGTCTCTTTTCTTTCTTCTTCTTTTGTTCTCTTGTGATTGAGGACTTTCTTTAGTGTGTACTTGGATTCCTTTTTCTTTTGTGTGTGTACATCTATTATAGATTTTTGGTTTGTGGTTACCATGAGGTTTTGATATAGCAATATATATAAATACACACACACACACACACACACAGGGTTGTTTTAAGGTGCTGATCTTGTAGTTTCAAATGCATTTCAAATATCCTGTATTCTCTTCCTCTCAGGATTACTGGTTTAGATATTGTATTTGTGTGTGGATGGCTTCCTACCTTTACTGTGTGTTTACCTTTACTGGTGAGCTTTCCTGTTTCATTATTTTCTTGTCTCTAGTTGTGGCATTTTCTTTTCCACCTAGAGAAGCTCCTTTAGCTTTGTCATAAAGCTTGCTTTGTAGTGCTGGTTTGGTGGCATTGAGCTAAGACTAAGAACCAGACATCCTGCAGTGCAAAGTCAAGTGGGCCTTAGGAAGCATCACTAGGAACAAAGCTAGTGGAGGTGATGTAATTCCAGCTGAGCTATTTCAAATCCTAAAAGATGGTACTGTTAAACTGTTGCATTAAATATACCAGCAAATTTGGAAAACTCAGCAGGGGCCACAGTACTGGAAAAGGTCAATTTTCATTCCAATCCCAAAGAAGGGCAATGAAAAAGGATGTTCAAACTACTTCACAATTGCAATCATCTCACACACCAGCAAAGTAATGCTCAAAATTCTCCAAGTGAGGCTTCAACTGTACATGAACCAAGAACTTCCAGATGTTCAAGCTGGATTTAGAAAAGGCAGAGGAACAAGAGATCAAATTGCCAACATCTGTTGTATCATAGAAAAAGGAGGAGAATTAAGACCTTATCCTGTCCCTTAATTGTGCACCTACTTTCTTTCCTCACTCTCCACCAATCCTGAAGGAATTGGAGGTAATAGAATGAGAAGTGAAGAGAACTAAAAAACAGAGAGGAAACTCATAAAGTACCCCACCCCTTTCCTGCTGCACATTTCTTAGCCCAGGATGGAGAATACACTGAAACCTAAAAATTGATGACAGAGTAATACTTCAATATTAAGTTGGATTGGACTTTCAAATTTTTAAAATGAGACTCATTCAATAATATCTGGAAATGATAAGAAAAGATAGGCTGGGTGCCCTAGATATCACTGGGGGTTCTGGAGGAAAGTTTCAGCATAGTACATGCAAACAAGTTTATGATGATTCAAAGGAGCTTATGATGATTTTTGGTTCACACTCCATGGAATCTAAGTTGTTTAGTAAATACACATGCACATTTACTTATTATGTATTTTCTGTCTTTTACATCGGAGGGTAAAATGCATGAGGGGAAAGACTTTGTCTTCCTTTATTCACTGTTGTATCCGAGTGTTTAGAAGAATGTTGGCACCTTGGAAAAAAATCTGCCTGCAGTGCAGGAGACCCGGGTTCGATCCCAGGGTCAGGAAGATCACCTCGAGAAGAGAATGGCTACTCACTCCAGTATTCTTGCCTGGAGAATTCCATGGACAGAGGAGCTTGCCACCTATAGTCCATGGGACTGGAGTCAGACACGACTGTGACTAAGACATGGCACCTTGGAACTGCTTAATAATTTTTTCCTTGAAAAATGAATTCTAGAAGGATGGAAATAAAATATTTTTTTAATGGATATTATAGTTCCTGAACTATTCTGGCCCGAACTCCCTTAGAAATCATATCCTTATAGAGTCCCGTGAGTTGGCTGGAGAGGAGGTGTGGGGAGGGGAGTGGAAAGTTCTGGAGCAAATGTAGTTACTAGCTGTGTGAGAAGTCATTTAATTGCTGTGAGTCTCACTTTCCTTGTCTGTGGAATTAGGATTCCTCCATCAACCTGACAAGTCATGGTGAGCGTTACAGTCACAACGTTCTGAGTTTCTGGTTCATCCTGCCTACTAACAGTCCATCGTCTCCTTTTCCCCTGCAGAAAGAACACGGCCTTGTTCAGCCTTGCTGATGTTTTTCTGGTAGACAGAGCCACTGAATTTCTGATTACGGAAGGGTGACCGTGATGTGCAGCAGAAGCAGTGTTTTCTCTGGGAGTTCTCTGGCCTCAAAGGTGATGGATGGGCACCTCTCAGGCATAGTTCATTGATCAATAAGCCATAAAGTCTCAAATTATTTTGTTAGATCCATTGATCAAATCCATCGAATTTGTCCCAACTCTTTTATTGTGAAGGCAGAGACTGGTGACATTCAGTTTCTCTCTCCTTTCTACTTTCTTTCTTCCATCTGGCTTTGGGGTGCTTTGTGGCAATGTGGGAAAGCCCAGAATTTGAGAATGAAAGTTACCACCCCCAAAGTTGAAGGAAAAAGGCTTGTTTTGGTTTTCTACTTCAGAATTAAGCAGTGTGGTTTCTCTCTTTGGTCTTTCTAGTTGTCCCATAGTATACAGTATTCCTCCCTTATCCTTGGGGGTTATGTTCCAAGACCCTTGATGCCATCATAGATACCTGAAATTGTGGCTAGTACTTGACCTATATATATTAATACTATGTTTTATCCTACACATACATATCTTTGATAACATTTAATTTATAAATTAGGCACAGTAAGGGATTCGTAACAGCTAATAATAAAATAGAATAAATGTAACAATATTCTGTAATAAAACTTATGTGAATGTATCTTTCAAACTAGCTAATTGTGCAAATTTAATGCCTTTTACATCTTAACTCTGCACTTAACCCACACTATGGCTGTCACTTTTGCAGTTTGAGGTGTGACAACAAAACTAGCACACATTTCTTTTTCTTTCTTCACAATTTTACAGGAAGATTTATTCTTATCTTAAATCTTAGTAATCCCAGTGTATGATTTTTCTTTCTTTCTTTTGTTGTACAGCATGGCTTAAGAGATCTTAGTTTTCTGACTGGGAATTGAAACCGGGACCCAGTAGTGAAAACAATGAGTCTTAATTGCTGGAACGCCAGGGAATTCCCCAGCATATGATTTTTCCCCCCTTCCCTTACTACATCAAGAACTTTTGTCTTTTCACTTAAACGAAGTACTTTGTGCTTCTCTTTGGCATATCCAAGTTGCCAGCATCACTACTCCTCTGCTTTGGGGCTATTATTAAGAAAAGTAGAGTTACCCGAGCTCAAGCACTGTAATCCTGTAATGTAATCCTGTGACAGTCGATCTGATAGGTGAAAGGGCTACAAAGTGGCTAATGGGCAGGAAACACTGGCCAGAGGAATGTCTCACATCCTGGGTAGGATAGAGCTGGACAGCACAAGACTTCATCATACTACCTGGAAGTTGCACAATTTAAAATTTATGAATTATTTATTTCTGGATTTTTCCATTTAATATTTTGGACTGTGGATGACCTGGGGTAACCATGAGAAGTGAAAGCATGGATAACTGGGGACTGCTGTACTGGCTTTGGACCATCTTCACCTTTCTTGTATTCATTCATTCATTCATTCAATCTGTTCAGTTATTCAGTAAATATCTAGTCTGTGTTAAGTACCTTGGATGAGTTATATGTGCATGGATGTTTGTTTTTTCTACAAGGGCCAGTTGGGTTCAGGTTCCCAGGAAACTGCAAGATTTTTTGGGTATATGGCCCATGGCATTTCCTCAATTTTTATTGCTGGATGAGTGAATTGAATTGCTTTTGGGAGTAATTCATTAGGCAGAGATTTTATTCACTTATTGAACAAACACTTATTAATTACTTTCTAGTGCAAATAATAATATCTAGGTTTTAGGGTTGTCTTGATGATAAAATACATAGAGTTGCTAGTACATTTTCATGTGCAAAATAAATTATTAATAACTGGTAGATATTATTATCATTATTATCTCTTGATAGATTTGAGTGATGGCAAGCAAATGCCACTATTTATTTGGCTTGCTTATGTTAGAAAATCCTCTTGTTGTGAATCTCTGGCTCCTACACGATAAATAAAACGGTTCAATTAAGTATATTCTTAGTATCTTATTTGACTCCTCCTTCCTACCCTGTCCTTCCAACACATACACAGTTATTTAGCTCAAGAAGAATAGCACCAACTCAGCACCCAGCCCTCTGGTATCCTAGAAAGGAAGGGTATAGTCAAGGCTTATCTTAGTGTGTAAAATACACCCATCCTTGGAAATAAAAACATTTAGCTTCCTGTATAAGGAAAGCTGCCTCAGGTAACTAAATATCTCTTTTTTTCCCAATGAGAATCTTATTTGCTCTCTTAAGAAGTGAATCTAATATTTAGTAATTAGTTTATTTGTGTTGTTTATAGAGTAGTTTTCCACATAAGACTTCCAACAAGGAACTAAAATTGCACATACTTTTTAACATTTTGTGTTAAAATGGGGAAAACCTAAAATTTATTTAATTTATATTTTCACCACACACCTCAGCCTCACTAGGTCCTGCTGTGCTCATTTTATTTCAGTTATCAAATGATTTCCAGACTCCCTCTTTCTAAGTAGTTCTGTGCTAGCTATGTTTCCTCAAGGCTTTTTTGTTTATGATCATCCTTTCATTTGAATATATCCCCTACTTTCCCACTTGAGAGGTTGTCTACAATCACCCACTTTCTAGTTTAATGGTCTTTCTTATGAGTTTCCCAATACCCCATTGCTTACTTTTATTTTTTTCATAGGCCCCATTAATTTTCTTTTTACAATTGAGGTATAGTTGAAGTACAATATTATATGTTACAGGTGTACAGTATAGTTATTCACAATTTGTAAAGGTCATGCCCCATTTATAGTTATTATGAAATATTGTCTACATTCCTTGTGTTGTACAATATACTCCTGTGGCTCGTGTGTGTGTGTGCTAAGTCGCTGTAGTTGTGTCTGACTCTGTGTGACCCCATGGACTGTAACCTGCCAGACTCCTCTGTCCATGGGATTCTCCAGGCAAGAATATTGCAGTGGGTTGCTATGCCCTCTTCCAGGGGATCTTCCAGACCCAGGGATCAAATCCTCATCTCTTACATCTCCTGAATTGGCAGGCAGGTTCTGTACCACTGTGCCACCTGAGAAGCCCCACCTTTGTAGCTTATTTTATATGTAGTAGTTTATGCCTCTTAATCTACTATCCCTATGTTGCCCCTTCTCGCAGTATGTTTACTTTTATTAATACATTATTCACTCTACATGATAAGTATTGGTTTGTTTCCCTACTAAACTATGTTACTTGAGCCTGGGGACACAGGTTTGCAATCCTGGTGTCCAGGACAGTTTCTGATATAGTAACTGTTCATCATGAACTCCTTATAGCCAAAATCAGACTTAAATTGAAGAAAGTAGGGAAAACCACTAGACCATTCAGGTATGACCTAAATCAAATCCCTTATGACTATACAGTAGAAGAGAGAAATAGATTTAAGGGACTAGATCTGATAGACAGAGTGCCTGATGATCTATGGACAGAGGTTCTTGACATTGTAGAGGGGACAAGAATCAGGACCATCCCAGAGAAAAAGAAATGCAAAAAAGCAAAATGGCTGTCTGAGGAGGCCTTACAAATAGCTGTGAAAAGAAGAGAAGCCAAAAGCAAAGGAGAAAAGTAAAGAAATACCCATTTGAAAGCAGAATTCAAAAGAATAGCAGGGAGAAATAAGAAAGCCTTCCTCAGTGATCAGTGCAAAGTAATAGAGAAAAACAATAGAATGGGAAAGACTAGAGATCTCTTCAAGAAAATTAGAGATACCAAGGGAATGTTTCATGCAAAGATGGGCTCAATAAAGGACAGAAATCGTATGGACCTAACAGAAGAGGAAGATATTAAGAAGAGGTGACAAGAATACACAGAAGAACTGTACAAAAAATATCTTCATGACCCAGATAATCATGATGGTGTGATCACTCACCTCGAGCCAGACATCATGGGATGTGAAGTCAAGTGGGCCTTAGGAAGCTTCACTACAAATAAAGCTAGTCAAGGTGGTGGAATTCCAGCTGAGCTATTTGAAATCCTAAAAGATAACACTGTGAAAGTGCTGCACTCAATATGCCAGCAAATTTGGAAAACTCAGCTCTGGCCACAGAACTGGAAAAGGTCCATTTTCATTCCAATCCCTAAGAAAGACAATGCTAAAGAATGCTCAAACTACCACACAATTGCAATCATCTCACACACTAGTAAAGTAATGCTCAAAATTCTCCAAGCCAGGCTTCAGCAATATGTGAAACATGAACTTCCAGATGTTCAAGCTGCTTCTAGAAAAGGCAGAGGGATCAGAGATCAAACTGCCAACGTCTGCTGGACCACTGAAAAACAAGAGAGTTGCAGAAAAACGTCTATTTCTGCTTTATTGACTATGCCAAGCTTTGACTGTGTGGATCACAATAAACTGTGAAAAATTCTTCAAGAGATGGGAATGCCAGACCACCTAACCTGCCTCTTGAGAAATCTGTATGCAGGTCAGGAAGTAACAGTTAGAACTGGACATGGAACAACAGACTGGTTCCAAATAGGAAAAGGAATATGTCAAGGCTGTATATTAATACCCTGCTTATTTAACTCATATGCAGAGTACATTATGAGAAATGCTGGGCCAGATGAAACACAAGCTGTAATCACAATTGCCAGGAGAAATATCAATAACCTCAGATATGCAGATGATACTAAGCTTATGGCAGAAAGTGAAGAAGAACTAAAGAGCCTCTTGATGAGAGTGAAAGAAGAGAGTGAAAAAGTTGGCTTAAAACTCAACATTCAGAAAACAAAGATCATGGCATCCAGTCCCATCACTTCATGGCAAATAGATGGAGAATCAGTGGAAACAGTGGCAGACTTTGTTTTTTTTGGGCTCCAAAATCACTGCAGATGTTGACTACAGCCATGAAATTAAAAGATGCTTATTCCTTGGACGAAAACTTATGACCAACCTGAATAGCATATTAAAATGCAAAGACATTACTTTGCCAACAAAGGTTCATCTAGTCAAGGCTATGGTTTTTCCAGTGGTCATGTATGGATGTGAGAGTTGGACTATAAAGTAAGCTGAGTGCTGAAGAATGGATGCTTTTGAACTGTGGTGTTGGAGAAGACTCTTGAGAGTCCCTTGGACTGCAAGGAGATCCAACCAGTCCATCCTAAAGGAAATCAGTCCTGAATGTTCATTGGAAGGACTGATGTTGAAGGTGAGACTCCAATACTTTGGCCACCTGATGCGAAGAGCTGACTCATTTGAAAAGACCTGATGCTGGGAAAAATTGAAGGTGAGAGGAGAAGGGGATGACAGAGGATGAGATGCTTGGATGGCATCACCGACTCAATAGACATAAGTTTGGGTAAACTCCGGGAGTTGGTGATGGACAGGGAGGCCTGGTGTGCTGCAGTCCATGGGGTCACAAAAAGTCGGACAAGACTGAGTGACTGAGCTGAACTGAATTGTTCATCAAATAGCTACTGAATGAATACATGATTGAATAAATGAATGAGTGGTTGCTGGTGTGCAGCACATGAAACAAAACATGAAATAATTACTCCTTGGGGAAAGGAGATATGTGGAAAGAAGACAGACACCAACAGGAAGGTTAGCAAAATTTTACTCCAAGACATGGTGTATTTTTAAAGTAAATGGGTGGTAAGTAGACCCAACCAGTCCATCCTAAAGGAGCTCAGTCCTGGATGTTCACTGGAAGGACTGATGCTGAAGCTGAAACTCCAATACTTTGGCCACCTGATGCGAAGAGCTGACTCATTGGAAAAGACCCTGATGCTGGGAGGAATTGGGGGCAGGAGGAGAAGGGGACGACAGAGGATGAGATGGCTGGCTGGCATCACCGACTTGATGGGCATGAGTTTGAGTAAACTCTGGGAGTTTGTGATGGACAGGGAGGCCTGGCATGCTGTGATTCATGGGGTCGCCAAGAGTCGGACATGACTGAGTGACTGAACTGAAACCACTTAGGAAGCTCTTGCTTCCTAGAAGAGAGAGTCTGTGTGAGTTGAGATGGTGACTGGTTTCATATAGGAGGTGGCTTTTAAGATGAGTCTTAAAGGATGCATCAGAAAAAAATAATCACAGAAATCCAATAATTAGTGCTGAAAGTAATGAACTGCATACATTTGAGTTGTTGAGTTTTAATTTATTTAGAATTCTATCCCCAGCTGGAAAACAACCAAGGTATTGCTAATGACAAAATGGTTATGAATAAAGCACTTTGAATAACATTCAAGCTGTGTCAAATAATAATACTTTTATATTCAGTGGGTCTTGTTAGAGTGGCCATCGGTATTAATAAGGAAATTAATGGTGTCTACAAATAAATAGGTTTTGCATTATGAAAAGCTTGTTTGGAAAATAAGCCTCAAAAATCCCATGTTTTATAACTTTTTGTTTCACACTGTTCACTGCAGACAAGGAAGCATAACTTTCTGTGCTTGGCATTAAACATTTTCACAGATTTTCACAAATTGCATGAAAGGTCGTGATTTTGGAAATTTATAGGGGCAAAGAGGGGTTCAAGGCTACAAATCTATGATAAGTGAGCAGTAGGTAACTGAAAGAATAAGTTACTGAGGAACGACATTATTATGGGGTCAGAAATTGTAGACCTATTGTTAAATGAGGCATGGGACACGATGCTGCCAAAGTTTTAAGTTAATTGCTGGCACCTCTCTTTGTGCATTTGATCAGACATGAGAGGGAGAAATTCTTCTTGCCCTTCATAAACTGTCAACAAGCCAAGTGAAATATGTGTCTTGAGAGTAAATGCAAACCTAGTGAGAGAGGATCATGATGCAGTGATTTAGGCACCTGGAAAACATAGCTCTTTCTCCAGTATACTTATTGTTCATATTAAAGTAATGTACAGAATGTGTACTTGAAAGGATACATTTGGACGGTCTTCATTAGGTTTTCTTCAACTTGACAGTCAAGCAATCTGAATTGTCCATATGCGGGTTTTCACATTTGTGAATTATCTGTGGCACATTTTCTAACTCTCATGGCCTATCCTTGTTATCCAGCATATCTTAGAACTATTCTTCATTCCTCAGAAAATGAAGAACTCATTTGAATATAAACCCAAACAAAAGTCTGCAGGTCAATGCATTGCAAAAATAGAAAACTTTCATATGGTACATTTCGAAAGCCCTCTAGCAGAATAAATGGACTCCTTTATATTCTTATAGCAATTTTTACCAATTTCTATTATAACATTTATCACATCCTATTATAGTTTTTTATTTGTCTGCCCCCTAGACCTATGAGAGACCATGGTAAAGGGAGATTTTAAAACTATTTTTCTCCCCTTCAGCCTAAAATTCTATATCTATCTAGTATTCAATAACTTTTTGTTGAATTAATTAATTAAAGTACAAAAGAATGAGTAACTAAGCTTTCACATGATTGAAATCAATGTGTGGCTCCTTCTAGGATATAGAAAATTGGTTGCAACTTATATTCCATGGTATTTAGAGTTGCAGATCATCTTATAGAATATTTGGCACAGTATGTTTTTAAGCTTTATTTTTTCTTTTAGCAAAATAATTTTAATTTTAATAAAATATTATTTTGAACTTTATAAAGTAGGAGGCAGAGAGGTGTAAAACTGAACTAGGCAAAGAGGAGATGTACAGCCCTGCATTCCATGCTCTGGCTATTCCTCAGGCCAGATCAGAGCCTTGTCCCCAACACAGAACATCAGTTTGGTAACAACTTTGCTGGCACCACTTTATAGCTTTTCAGATGAGGCCAGAGTTTATTGGAGTTCCCCAAGTTTATTCCCCAAGCCAAGACTAGAACTCAGAGGGCTGCCCTCTGAATAAATGGTTTTCCAACGATACAATGCTTTTCCTTCTTTATTATTTCTGTGGTTATTTCAGATCTTGCACACTCCCACTTTGCTTCACCAAGTCAAAAGAAAGACAGCAGACTATAACATCAATTAGTTTGAAAAGGGCAGATGCATGTCACTAAACTATTGCCTTCTGAAGTACTTATTTTATTTATTTATTTATTTTTGCATCTAAGACAAAATCACCCTGAGTGGGAGACACTGTGGTGTGTCTGAGAGCTTATTGGACAGAATGATTTGTAAGACTAGACATGATTTCTTAACCTGAACACACATTAATTCTCCCATGAGCAAGAGTGGTTCAACCACCTCTGGTGTCTGTGGTCAGGGGGAACTGGTGTAAGGAAAATAACAGAAATCCACAGAGAATCCAAAAACTTCAGAGCAAGTTTGGATCTCTCAATTGGCATCTCTCAATGCTTTTTTCTCTTCTAAATTTTCATCTGGGTCTTTCAAAGGTATCCAGAGTGACAGTCTTATCTTACCTGATATAGATGCAAACAAATAATTATAAGAATGATAACAGCAATGATGAGGATAGTAATGCTTACAAGTTAAAGTGCATGTGTTAGTGATCAGAGCATGGAACACTGTATTTTATGGTATCCTTGAAACAATTTTTTGAGCCAAGGGAACAAGCAAATAAAAAAAAGCAATGTAACTGAAGATGAATGCTAAAAAGACTTATCAAAGGGGACATAATAAATGGCAGAAAAGAGAATGAAACAGTGTGTTTTCCTTTATACTATTCAGCCATGACACCATAGTGTTTCAGCTGCAGTTGCAGGAAGACGCCAGTGGCTTTCAATAGTCTCTGTGACACTAAGTTTTACAGTCCCTCCTCCCTTCCTCCTTCCATTCTGTCCACTGCTCCTTCCTCACAGTCTCAGTAAGGATTCAATCAGGGAAGCTTAAATACTCAGTATAATGAAACAGGGAATTTGTCATGAAATTAGTCTTTACACAGTGTGGAAGCAAGCAGGGAAGTATAGGTTGAAGAAAGAGAGCAAGAGAGGAGACAGAGATTTCTAACCAGCCCCAGTAGAGCTGAACAAGTCAATGCTTGCAGTAAATCTGCCAGAGAAGGACCACAAAAGGGGGTGGCATAGAAGTCTCTAAAAGGCTGTTGGTCCTTCAAGGCTAATGCTGCTGTGAATTCATAGCAGTTTCTAGTGGGCTGTTGGTCACAAGGTCAAGTTGTCAGAAAGAAGAGCTAGACATGAAGTGGGGAAGAGAGAGAGCATGGGAACCCTGGGCCTCTGCATCTGCCTGTTGCCATCAGTAACCAATGAAAACCTCTGCACGGTCAAGGCTGTTGCTTCACTTCTGCCTCCCCAGACTCATGAAGCTGCATGAGTTTGGTAAACTCAAGCCCAGAACCATACAGAGAAGGGGGTATTGAGATATATTGTTCCCGGTGTGAACAAATTATTATGGAACAATCCCTCAGAGGGCTTTCATGGTGGCTCAGTGGTAAAGAATCCACCTGGCAATGCAGGAGATGTGAGTTCAATCCCTGGGTCAGGAAGATCCCCTGGAGAAGGAAATGACAACCCACTCCAGTATTCTTGCCTGATAAGTCCCATGGACAGAGGTGTCTGGCAGGCTACAGTCCATGGGGTTGCAAAAGAATTGGACATGGCTTAGCGACTAAACAACAGTCCAGCATACTCCTGTACTTCTACATTTTATTGGTCACACAATTTTGTACAACTGAAAAATATGTCTTCTATACAGAGTCAGCTACTAAAACCTTAACACTTCTAGAAAAAAATAAGAGAATATCTTTGCAACATAGGGTAGGCAAATATTTCTTAAACAAGACCCCACAAGTAATAACCAGAGGGAAATTTGAAAAATTTGAAAGCATAAAAATTTAAAAGTCTGTTTATTTATTGTTAAATAAACAATTTGTTTAATTGTACAATTAAACCTCTTTAAACAATTAAACAATTATACTGTACAATTTAACTGTACAATTACAGTTTAACAATTGTACAGTTAAACAACTTAACTGTACAATTGACTCTATAGGTACAATTCAATTGACTCAATAAGTACAATTCAATATAATACAAACAAAAACAAGAATAGAGAAGAAACAGATTGACAGAAAATCTCAATATGTGTATCAGTGAGTGACCAAGGGCCTTATTCAGAAAGAACTCCTGAAAAATAATAAAAAAGGTAAGTCAGCAAAAAATGAGCAAAGATATAGACACCACACAAAGGCCCAACACTAGAAATGATCAATAAATGCACCGTACTCAACATTTTTAGCCATTAAGGAAATGTAAATTGAAACCACATGAGATACCACTATACACTCACTAAAATGGCTCAGTGGTTATGAAGACTGACAAAATTAAATAATGGTGAGTATGTGGAACACCTGCAATTCCAATTCATTGTTGTTGGAGTGCAAAATAGTATAACTTGCATTGATACATTTACACTACCTTGTGTAAAATAGCTAGCTAGCAGGAAGCAGTTATAGCACAGGGAACTCAACTTGGTGCTCTGCAATGACCTGGAGGGTTGGATGCAGGAGGTGGGAGGGAGGTTCAAGCTATATGGCTCAGTAGCCATAGGTGGTTAACGTCATCTTTATAGATACAGAATATTTCCATTACCAGAGAAACTTCTATTTGGATAGTACCGTCACAGAGTCTAGAAGTGATAAATATTAGCTATTATCACTATTAAGAGAAAAGCACTTCCCTTAGGTAGTTTGCATTTTATTGAAGAAATTAGATGATGAAACATGAAAACATCACGGTTAAATGCGACAGCTTTCAGGGGTATTATGGGAAGAGAGAGAAGGCCCTTTTTCAGGGAAGAGCAGCTAAGCATCACTAGGAGCAACCCTTGATGCATGTCCTAAGTTGATGGCGAGCTCTTCAAGAAAAAACACCTGTGGGGAAGGTGGTGTTGGAGCAAATTCTGGGAACACTGAGCCTGTGCGAGCATGCTTTGCTTGCTTTCTCTCACTCCTTCTTGGTAGAGGATTCTTTTTTTTTTTTTTTGCTATAATTGTTCCCCTATACTTTTTTTTTTTCCCCATTTATTTTTATTAGTTGGAGGCTAATTACTTTACATTATTGTAGTGGTTTTTGTCATACATTGACATGAATCAGCCATGGATTTACACGTATTCCCCATCCCGATCCCCCCTCCCACCTCCCTCTCCACCCGATCCCTCTGGGTCTTCCCAGTGCACCAGCCCCGAGCACTTGTCTCATGCATCCAGCCTGGGCTGGTGATCTGTTTCACCCTAGATAATATACATGTTTCGATGCTGTTCTCTCAAAACATCCCACCCTCGCCTTCTTTGGGAGAGGATTCTTAAAGAGACTGACCGAGTGTTCTGTGATGGGGTAGGGAGGGAAGAGTAGAGAGAAGGGAAGGAAGGTGTTCTGAGCAGGAAAATTTGTTCACACTCAACAAAAGAAAAGAGACTAGTGAGAGTTTCGGTGAACTCTTGTGCTTTGGGTGAGCTGTGTTTGAGGCGGAAGAGCGGCCGCTGAGTACGTGGAGGTGGGCAGGGCAGAAATGAAGAAGGGCTGTTGGTGCCATGCCAAGGCACGATCTGAAAGGTAAAGTTTATTTAATTATTTGAACATGTAATATATTCATATGGTCCAACAATCAAAATGTACACAAAGAAATAGAGTCAAAAGTACACACACATTATGTAACCAGTCCTATATGTGCCTTATTTAATGCTCCAAAGTTTATTTTATCTGTACTTATTTAAATACAGATATGTGGGTGTTTATTTCTCCTTTTTAATATGAACAGACTTTGTACTCCTCTGCCCCTTGCCTATGTTCACACATAATGAGGATCTTTCCATATAGGTATATGCAAAACTATTCTGTTATTTTCTTTTACCCTTTTCTTCTTTGTTTTAAACAGCCACAGAATTCCATTGTGGGTATATGCAAGTTTATTTAATGTCTCCTATTAATGGATATTTATGTTTCTAATATTTTGCTTTTGCAAAACAAAATACTCTAACCAAAAACTTTGTACATGAGTAATTTCTCCAGTGTGAGTGTGTATCTATAAGATTCAATTTTTAAAGTAGTGTTGCAGGTATCTGTGATTTGGAGGAATATTGCCACATTGCTCTCAAAAGGATTCTTCCAATTTACACTCCCACGGGCATTATTCAAAAGTGCCAACTCCTTATGGCTTCCCTGGTAGAAACTGCTATGAAACTTTTCGTTTGTTTTGCTTTTGCGTTGTCAATCTGACAGGTGAATCCGTGTCATTTTAATATGCATTTCTCTTATTGTGAATGTGTAAGAAACCTTTGCTTTTTTCCTTTCCTAAAAGACGTCTGCTTGTATCCTTTGCCCACACTTTATTGTTCAGTGTTTTGAGTTGAACTTTCTTCTTCTCCTGGCAGTAGTCTTTGAAAGGATCTGATGTGATCAGAATTACATTTTAGAAAGCTATCTTTAGCTGAGGACTTGAGGAGAGTGGGTTGAAGCCAGGAGAGGCAGAAGATAAGAATACTAAGAAGAGGAATGTAATTCTTGTTAAAAGTTCACCGAGACATGTTCACTAAGGACTAGAAACTAGTGCACTTGCAATGGAGAGGAGGAAAAGAATTCATGAGATAATTGGAAGATGAAACAAAGTGATTCAATTGGTAGGTTGCTTGGGGGTAAGGGAGGAGCAGGAGTCTGGGAAGGCGCTGAGGCTTCTGGCTTGGGGGACTTGACTGGCCAGTAATTGGGACAGACAGCCCTGAAACAGGAGCAGATTCTAGAGGGAAGCTATAATGACCTTGCAGAATGTCTATTTGGTTTAACACGTCCAGAGTTTTAGAAGAGAAGTCGAAAGTAGATCTGAAGATGTGAGATATCTGTATATACTATATGTAGATGTATAGAGATGCTTATTAATCTGAGGTCCTTATGGTAACCCTGTCATTGGGAAAGAAGGAACAGAAGTATCTGCATTGGTAATTCTTGTAACTGCTTTAACAAGCGGGTGAGATTCTGTTATAATTAGCATATTCTTTGTTTGAATGCAAATGTTCTTTCTGAAGCCCTTCATTCTCAACTAGGCTAGCACTTCGCTTGTTTCCACCAGTAAATTGCTGGGCAAATCCTTTCTGCCCTGTTACTGGCAAAATCCTATTACAAATGTTCTATGAAATACTGCATTGCCAAGCTGACTCTAGTCCAAATCAGCGATGTTTACGACTATGAACAGGAGGGCCCTCCCAGGGCCCACCGGACTCCCATAACCCGCAGGGCATTTTCTCTTTCTAATGATCACACTCTTCTAGGGGAGACAGGCTGGTTGAACACATCTGAATACTCTTTAGTTCATACAATGTCTTATTTGGGTCTGTGTCGCCAGAACACAGCATAGGGCCTGGCACCCAGTAGGTGCTCAAGAAGTGGTTGTTGAAAGGAGAAAATATTGACAGAAGTACTTAACAAAATGCCAGACATTTGTAGGAAACTGCTTTTCTTTCCATTTCTCTCACCCTGCTTAATAGTCAACAAAACTCAGGAATATTATAAAAAGCCCTCTCACTTCTCTCGCACCAGTGAAACTTCTGACCCCTCCACAGAATAGTCAGACAGGTAATTTGTTCTCCTTTGAGGGTAGGAGAGAATTGCTAAACTGAGATTAAACTGTATCATTACCAAGCTGTTTCAACTCCTTACTCTACCACAAAGTATAAAGCAACATCAAGCTAAACACTACATATCTCTCCCAAACATCATGTCCAAAACATCCTTTCCTAAGTTTACAAACTTAGAAAGAATCATGACAATGTTTAGGAGCTTGGGTGGGCTTTTGGTAGGGAAGAGACAGGGAATGCATGATTACTGAATGGTGCTTTTTTCCCCCCACTACTTTCCTACCAAGATGCTTGAAAAGAAAGTGAAAATGTTAGTAGCTCAGTCATTCCTGACTCTTTGCAACCCCATGGACTGTAGCGCACCTTGCTCCTCTGTCCATGGAATTCTCCTGGCAATAATACTGGAGTGGGTTGCCATTTCCTTCTCCAGGGGAACTTCCCAACCCAGGGATTGAACCTGGGTCTCCTCCATTGCAGGCAGACTCTTCACCATCTAAGCTACCAGGGAAGCCCAACCAAGATGCTTGGTCTCTACAAATTATTTCCCTTTCATTCACTTTAAACTTCTAGTCCAGATGGATTTGTTAGTCTCTTTATGTATCTTTTTTCTTTCTTTTTCTTTTTTAATTAGTTATTTTTTAATTGAAGGATAATTGCTTTACAGAATTTTGCTGTTTTCTGTTAAACCTCAACATGAATCAGCCACAGGTATACATATATCCCCTCCCTTATGAACCTCCCTCCCATCTCCCTCCCCATCCCCCTGCTCCAGGCTGATACAGAGGCCCTGTTTGAGTTTTCTGAACCACACAGCAAATTCCCCTTGGCTATCTATTTTACATATGGTAATAGAAGTTTCCATGTTACTCTTTCCATACATCTAGCCCTCTCCTCCCCTCTCCCCATGTCCATATGTCTATTCTCTATGTCTGTTTCTCCATTGCTGTCCTGTAAATAAATTCTTCAGTACCATTTTCTAGATTCCATATATGTGTGTTAAAATACAGTATTTATCTTTCTCTTTCTGACTAACTGCATTCTGTATAATAGGTCCTGGGTTCACCCACCTCATTAGAACTGACTCAGATCCATTCCTTTTATTGGCCGAGTAATATTCCATTGTGCATATGTACAACAACTTCTTTATCCATTCATCTGTTGATGGACATCTAGGTTACTTCCATGCTATTGTAAATAGTGCTGCTGTCTGGTCCTGGGCTTTTGTTTTTTTGGGAGATTTTTGATTACAGCTTCAATTTCAGTGCTTGTAATTGGGTTGTTCATAATTTCTATTTCTTCCTGGTTCAGTCTTGGAAGGTTGAACTTTTCTAAGAATCTGTCCATTTCTTCCAGGTTACTTATTTTATTGCCAGGTAGTTGTTCATAATAGTCTCTTATAATCCTTTGTGTTTCTGCATTGTCTGTTGTGATCTCTCCTTTTTCATTTATAATTTTGTTGATTTGATTCTTCTCTCTCTCTTTTTTTTTTCTTGATGAATCTGGCTAAATGCTTGTCAATTTTGTTTATCTTCTCAAAGAACCAGCTTTTAGTTTTATTAACCTTTACTATTGTTTCTTTCATTTCTTTTTCATATATTTCTGTTCGGATCTTTCTACTAATTTTGGGTTATTTTTGTTCTTCTTTTTCCAGTTGTTTCAGGTGTAAAATTAGGTTGTCTATTTGATGTTTTTCTTCTTTCTTGAGGTAGGATTGTATTGCTATAAACTTCCCTCTTACAACTGCTTTTGCTGCTTTCCATAGGTTTTGAGTTGTTGTGTTTTCATTGTCATTTGCTTCTAATTTTTTTTTTTATTTCCCTTTTGATTTCTTCAGTAACCTGTTGGTTATTTAGAAATGTGTTGTTTAATCTCCATGTGTTTGTGTTTCTTACACTTTTTTTCTTGTAATTGATATCTAGTCTCATAGCATTGTGGTCGGAGAAGATGCTTGATATTATTTCAATTCTCTTAAATTTACTGAGGTTTGATTTGTGACCCAAGATGTGGTCTATCCTGGAGAATGTTCCATGTGCATTCTGCATTTGGATGGAATGTCCATCTCATCTAATGTATCATTTAAGACTTGTGTTTCCTTATTAATTTTCTGTTTTGATGATCTGTCCACTGGTGTGAGTGGGGAGTTAAAGTCTAATATTATTGTGTTACTGTCAATTTCTCCTTTTATGTCTGTTAGTGTTTGTCTTATGCATTGATGTGTTCCTATTTCACGAGCACGGATATTTACAATTGTTATGTCTTCCTCTAGGACTGATTCCTCAATCATTATGTAGTGTCTTTCCTTATCTCTTATAATCTTTATTTTAAGGTCTATTTTGTCTGATATAAGGATTGCTACTCCAGCTTTCTTTTGATTTCCATTTACCTGGTATATATTATTCTGTCCTTTCAGTTTCTAGTCTTTACGTGTCTTTAGGTCTGAAGTGGGTTTCTTGCAGATAGCACATATATGGATCCTGTTTGTATCCATTCAGCCAGTCTGTGTCTTTTGGTTGGAGCATTTAACCCATTTACATTTAAAGTAATTATTGATATATATGTTTCTATTGCTATTTTCTTAATTGTTTGGGGTTGATTTTGTAGATCTTTTTTTCTTCTCTTGTATTTCTTGGCTATATGTCTCTTTAACATTTGTTGTAAATCTGGTTTGGTGGTACTGAATTCTCTTAACTTTTTCTTGTCTGAAAATCTTTTTATTTTTCCATCAATATTGAATGAGATCCTTTCCGGGTATAGGACTCTTGTTTGTAGATTTTTCCCTTCCAGTACTTTAAACATATCTTGCTACTGCCTTCTGGCCCGCAGAGTTTCTGCTGAAAGATCAGCTGTTAAGCATATGGGGTTTCCCTTGTGTGTTACTTGTTGCTTCTCCCTCGCTGCTTTTAATATTCTTTCTTTGTGTTTAGTCTTGGTTTGATTAGTATGTGTCTTGGTGTGTTTCTCCTCGGGTTTATCCTGTATGGGACTCTTTGTGCCTCTTGGACTTGACTGGCTATTTCCTTTTCCATGTCGGGGAAATATTCAACTATAATCTCTTTAAAAATTTTCTCATACCCTTTCTTTTCCTCTTCTTCTTCTGGAACCCCTATAGTTCACATGTTGGTGCATTTGATATGGTCCCAGAGGTCTCTGAGACTGATCTCAGCTCTTTTCATTCTTTTTACTTTATTCTGCTCTTCAGAAGTTATTTCCACCATTTTATCTTCCAGCTCACTGCTTCGTTCTTCTGCTTCAGATGTTCTGCTATTAATTCCTTCTAGAGTATTTCTAATTTCAGTAATTGTGTTGTTTGTCTCTGTATGTTTATTCTTTAACTCTTCTAGGTCTTTTTTGGTTGGTACTTGCATTTCCTCCATTTCCTTTTCGAGGTTTTTTATCATCTTTACTAGCATTTTCTGAATTCTTTTTCAGGTGTTTGCCTGTTTCCTCTTCATTTATTTGGACTTCTGTGTTTCTAGTGTGTCCCTTCGTTTGTGCAGTATTTCTCTGCCTTTTCATTGTTTTTTTTAAGTTATTTTGTTTGAGGTCTCCTTTCGCTGACTTCAAGGAAAGTTGAATTCTTTCCTTGAAGGTTGAATTCTTTCTTCCTTTTGGTTTCTGCCCTCCTAAGGCTGGTCCAGTGGTTTGTGTGAGCTTCCTATAGGGTGAGATTTGTGCTGAGTTTTTGTTTGTTTGTTTGCTTTTCCTCTGATGGGCAAGGCTGAGTGAGGCTGTACTCCTGTCTGCTGATGATTTGGTTTGTATTTTTGTTTTGTTTGTTGTTTAGATGAGGCATCCTGCACAGAGTGGTACTGGTGGTTGGGTGATGCAGGTTCTTGTTTTCAAGTGGTTTCCTTTGTGTGAATTCTCACTATTTGATATTCCCTAGGGTTAGTTCTCTGGTCGTCTAGGGTCTTGGAGTCAGTGCTCCCACTCCAAAGGCTCAGGACTTGATCTCTGGTCAGGAATGAAGATTCCACAGGTGGTTTCTTATGGCACTATGTGAGATTAAAATAAATATCCAAAAATGAGAAACCAAAGATGAACCCCAGAGAAATGGTGGTTACAAAATCAGGCAAATAATAAGTAAAATAATGGAATATACACATATACATATATACCCATGAGCAAAGTGAAAACAGTCCAACAAAAATAAAGTACAGTAGATTGATCTGGTGGACAAAGGAAATAAAAAAGTATATTTACCAGTTAAGAACGAAACTAACTTAAGCACAAGCTGGAAAACAAAACTGAAGCAAGATGCTATTTGGGGAATAAAGCAAAGCAAATAAAAGTAGCAAATATCTTGAGAGGAAAGGAGAGAAAGAAAAGAAAGAAAGAATAGATATGCAAAGTTAAATAGAGGTAGACAAAGAAGGTTTATATACATTAAAGATTAACTGCAAGGAGAAAAGTGCGGAAGGAAAAGCAAACAAAGGAATAAATGTAGAAACAATAATAATAGGTTCAAAAAATTAAAAATTAAAAAAAAAGAGAAGAGATAAAAAGAGGAAAACTCCACCAAACTGCAAAAGCCCGATATAGAGGCAGAGGTTTGTGACAACAATAAAAAAAAAAATGTGACTGGGAAAAAACAAAACAAAACAACTCAAAAGCTTAATTGGATTTCTTTTTAATGGCTGAGTAATAGTCCATGGTGTATATGTACCACATAGTGCCAATAAAATCGACAACTACAACAGAGGGGGTAAAAATGGGGAAAAAAATCTAAAGAATCTACACAACAAGTAAAAAATAAGAATTAATAATAATTTTTTTTTTTTTTGAGTCTCTGCTGTCAGGGTCTTTTCCCTCGCTGGGAGTCATAGTCCACCTCACCTCCCTAGGATGCCCTCCAACACTGTGCTGATCTCTGGACCTGCTGTGGGGGCAGCTCAGATTCTTATCTGGTCCTACTCCTGTGTGTTCTTGCCTCTGTTCTCCACAGCTATCAGAATTAGTGCATTTTCTTTTGTGGGCGCTCTCAATGACCTTTTATATATTCCATAGACACAGAGTCTGCCTAGTTGATCGTGTGGATTTAATCTGCAGCTTGTACAGCTGGTGGGAGGGTTTTGGGTCTTCTTCCTTAGCCACACTGCCCCTGGGTTTCAATTGTGGTTTTATTTCCACCTCTGCATGTGGGTCGTCCATTGGGGTTTAGCTCCTGAGGCTTCCCTGGAGGGCTTGGGTCTGCCCCTGTGAGGGCCAGGTGTGGAGCTGATGCAGCTGCTTGGGTTGCAGGGGTTCTGGCAGCACCAGGTATTCAGGGGAATTGGTGGCCAAGGCAGCAGGAAATATCGTGCTCTAGGAGGGTATAGCAACCAGTATTGGCCAATACACTCCCGTATTCTTGCCTGGAGAACCACCTCCCTGACAGAGAAGGTTGGCAGGCCACAGTGTACAGGGTCACAGAATGTTGGACATGACCAAAGTGACGCTGCACACATTGATGCAAGACATTTTTTTTGTCTGTGGCAGCTCCGCCCCAGTGAGAGTTGAGTATGAAGGCAGCTCAGCTGCTTGGCTCGCGGGGACCCTGGCGGTACCAAGCGTGCAGGGACACAGACTGCGTCTGCTGCAGGAGTTATGGCCCCATCAGAGTCTTGTTTTGAGCCTCTTGTATCTGGCGATCAGAAGGCCTCTTTGGCCAGTCTTTCTCCATAGCTCCGCCTGTTCAGGCACTTAGTAGGCTCCCTTGTCTGGGGTCATTCTCTGTTGTTCCGGGCATCAGGCACATAGAAGTCCCCCCACCCACCCCGGCTGGGGTCCTACTCTGTAGTTTGGCACATCAGTCACGGATAGGAGCAGCCTGG
This sequence comes from Cervus canadensis, assembly GCF_019320065.1. Taxonomy (NCBI): domain Eukaryota; kingdom Metazoa; phylum Chordata; class Mammalia; order Artiodactyla; family Cervidae; genus Cervus; species Cervus canadensis. Next base: position 4,261,311 of record NC_057387.1, read on the forward strand.
GTGTGATCCTACTCTGTAGTTCAGTGTGTCAGGCGTTTGATGGGCCAGCCTCTCTATTGTTCAGCAGCTGATGCTGGTGTGTGGGGAGAGAGAGGCTATGGTGATGGCTCCACCCCCTATACGTGACTCAACAGTATTACCTTGCTTCCATGGCTGCCTGGTTTTCCTCCACCAGCATTTCCCACCATGATCTCCTCCCTCACATCCCCTCAATCCGTCTCTCTGCAGTCAACAGCATCCCTCGCCCTGGGACTGCTTCACAATCCCTAAACTCCACCTCCCAGCCTCTGCGCCTTCCAGGAGACCACTGTTAATGTCTGGGATGTGTATGGCCGCAGCAAGGACCGTCTGATTCTGATTCCACTTAGACTCACTCAGATCAGCTTCTTCACTCTCAGCCTTAAATGTTTCTCCTCTGACTCAGACAATTGCCCCCATGTGGGGATTGAACCCCTGCTTCAGTTCCCCCACCTGCTGAGGGCAGGTCCAGTCCTACTGACACTCCTGTTTTCCCCCCTTCTTCCTTCATCCTATCGAGTTTTGCATGGCTCTATATATTCCTTTCCACTGGTCAGATACTCCCATCCGCTCTCAGCTGGTGTTCCACATGTACTTCTGTGTCTGAAGGTGTATCCTGATGAATCCATGGAGAGAGATATTCTCCGTGTCCACCTACTTCTCCGCCATCTTGTTCTCTCTCTCTCTTTATGTATCTTGAGCTTTTCATCTCTCTGGGTACTTCACAAGGCAAATACATCCATTTGAGCACCAACATAGATCAAGAAATAGAACTCTACCTGTTCCCTGGTCCACCAGAAGCTTCTCTTGGTGCTCCCCCCCCCCCCCACTCCCCAGTCACTACCCCTTCTATCTCCCAAAGGTGATCACAGCCACTATCTTGATCCTAACCCATCCTTCCTCTTGGGAAGTTATATAAATGGAATTTTATACAATATGTTCTCTTTTACATCTAGCTTATTTTGCTCAAAATCATACACATGAGATCCATCCATGTTGTTGAATTTAGTGCCAGCTCATAAATTTCATTGCTGTATGCATCAGACTCCTCTGTCCATGTGATTCTCCAGGCGAGAATGCTTGAGTGGGTTGCCATGCCCTTCTCCAGGAGATCTTCCTGACCCAGGGATCGAACCCAGGTCTCCTGCATTGCAGGCAGATTCTTTACAATTTGAACCATCAGGGAAGTCCAATGGTATTATATGGGCTTCCCAGGTGGCGCTAGTGGTAAAAGATCTGGCCTGCCAATGCAGGAGACATATGAGACTCGAGTTTGATCCCCGGGTAGGGAAGATCTTCTGAAGGAGGGCATGGCAACCCACTCCAGTTTTCTTGCCTGGAGAATCCCATGGACAGAGGAGCCTGGTGGGCTATAGTCCATAGGGTCACAAAGATTTGGACTTGACTGAAGCAACTTAGCAGAGAACACAGCTAATGGCACTATATTATATAAATGTACCATAGTACATCCATTCTGATGACAGACATTTAGGCTGTTTGGAGTTTTTGCCTACTGTGAATCATGCTTCAATTTGCATTCTTTTCTGTGTTACTGGTTTTAGTCTTCCCTCTTCTTGAACTTCCCTCTCCATACCTCTTCCTTAAATTACCTTAATTCCTAACACAGATTTACCTATTTACATGACTGTAAGTAAGCTTCCCCATCTCTCCAAATCTTCCACCTTGCTACTAAAAAAAAAAAAAAAAAAAAAAAAAAGAAAAAGAAAAATCAGAGCATAGTTGATTGCCTTTCTGTTTATTTCTTTATTTTTTGCTGTGCCATTCAGCTTCTCAATTCCCCAAGCAGAGACTGAACCTGGGCCACAGCAGTGAAAGGCTGGAATCTTAACCACTAGGCAACCAGGGAACTCCCAGGCCTTTTTACTTTCTTAAAGTACATTGTATATATCATGAAATGGTTCCTATATTAAAATCACTTATATATGTGAATTATTTTGTAAGCTCCTGAGAGCAGAAAAAGTCTCATTCTTCTTGTTATTTCCAAATGCAGTATCTTTCTTACAGTAGAAATAAAAGTTCAGTTAGTGAATGAATGGATGACTTAGGAAAACTCCTTGATGCTTTAATATTGAACCAATTTGGTTGAAAAATGCCCTATTTTGATGATGGATTGATTAGCAATAGGATCTCTGGTCAAACAGTTGACATTTACATTTTTCCCCCAATTAATCTGCAAGGTTCATATAATCATTACTTTAAAATATTTAAAAATTAGATTTTTAAAATCCAGAAATATGGCACTCTTAGATTAAAAAAAAATCTATAAATTATCTCATAGGCTACTCTGTAAGTTCTTGGACACATTGTTAAAAAATATTTCTGTAGTTCGTATTCTTTCAACAAATAATTGTTTTATACTTACTATGTGCCAGGTGTCATGCTAGACCCACAATATGCTCTCTATTTATTTCTCATATTAACAGAAAAACAGTCAGAATTTTCTTACTAAAGGGCTATTTTGAATTCTTCATTATATCCATGATTTAGTTTTGAGTAGCTTCTTACAGACAAAGAGGCTCAGGACATATTATGCTGCACAAAATTAATTAAGATCAAGAGGCAAAGAGACAGAAAAAGAAGAGGAAATTTTGGTGTTTGGGGGATGTTAATCACTCACCAGTCTCTGTTTTGGCTTCTAAGCAATTAAGAACAGACGAGAAGCCAAATAGAGATTGTGATATTAGCTTTTTAATTGGTTGGACTGGGTTGGGGAGCACAATAGAAACTTCTGAGTCTGGCTGTCTAACACACGTACCCACTTCAGTCACAGGACGAGAATCTAGAGATGAGCAAGTCTGCCCCACGGGTAAGGATCTAGCTATGGAAAGCTGACCCCAAAAGGTCAGGACGCAGAGAGGAACTCATGTCACTGCAGACCCGGTTGTGCCTGAGGGACAAAGAGCAAGATAAGATAGAGTTTAGTGTACAATTTTATTTGTTTGCTCTGGACTCTCAGTCACTGCCTAGTCTCATTATTTGTTAATTATTTGTCTCATAATCGTATGGACAGCTGGGCAGGGAATAAAGGAAGGATGACGGAGCCCACTCAAGCATTTCTCCTTTCTGGAGGGTGGAGGAGATGCCCACTTCTCTAGATAGAAACTTAAGAGAAGGCAAAGAGAGAAGACAAGGAAGAGGTCTCCTCCAAGAGAGGTTAAAAGTCCGAAGGAGAATGAACATAAGAGATGGAGAGAAAAAGTGGGAGCATTGTTTTTTTCTCCTGAAATGTCAACATTAAGAAAGTTGAGAAATGTAGAAGTTTCAGGCAGAACTGTAGGGATTTTTAGTGTACACTGAAGGCCAAACTTTGAAAGATACAGAAAAGAGTTAGTTTGTAGGTAAATGGGAAAAGAAAAGAAAATTATAGGAGATCCATTTCACCACATTTGTTTTAAATGGTTTGTGTGTGTGTGTGGCAAAAGTCTCATAATATAAAACATATTATTTTAGCCATATTTAACTGTACAGTTCAGCGACACAAAGTATATACATATTGTTGTGCAAATCTTGTCATCATCCATCTCCAAACATTTTTCCCTTTGTAAACTGAAACTCTGTCCCCATGAAACACTAAGTACCCATTTCCCCTCCCTCTTCCCCCACACCCTGGCATCTACCAGTGTACTTCCTGACTTTATGAATTTGATTCTTTTGGTATCTTGTATGAGTTACCACATTCTTTTGGTGGCTTTCTACAATTAAAAATGTGAATTGAGAACTTAAAGATTATGAGACAAGCCAGAGTTGCAAAGGGTATTTATCCAGCTTTGTGATGAAGAAAAAGGGACATAGGAGAAGCCCGTACTTACTTAGTAGGGACAGTGCTAGAGATAGTGGGTCTGTCTCAAATTTCAAGCTTGGTTGTTTATTTTTTATTTTTTAACAGAGAAAAATGTAGCAATTAAGGGCATCTTGAGATGAAGAACTGGCAATGTCTAATTAGAGCTGTGTTGCTCTCAGAAAAATCTTGTGAAAAGAAAATTTGTTGTGTTTTTTCCACTTTTCATTCTTCCCCTACCACGTATTTGATCTTTTAGGAAAAAAACTTTATCTTCTTCAAATTAAACTCTGTTTATTAAATTATTGAATAGGATGGATTCTTATTTTTAATTTCTTGATTTTAATGATTAGATGTCAAAAACTATATGAATTACAATTCTAAAATATTTACCAAGCAAAGTAAATTGAGAAGTGCAATAAAATGACATGAAGAAGACTAGACACTTGACATCTGTAGCTATTGGAGTGGGATCTCAGTGCCAGAGCCATTTCTTTTCCACCCCTTGAAGGCATTCATTGCATCTACTGACCTAAATTTAGTTCAGTTCAGTTCAGTCGCTCAGTCGTGTCTGACTCTTCGCAACCCCATGGACTGCAGCACGTCAGGCTTCCCTGACCATCACCAACTCCCATAGTTTATTCAAACTCATGTCCATTGAGTTGGTGATGCCATCCAACCATTTCATCCTCTGTTGTCCTCTTCTCCTCCTGCCCTCAATCTTTCCCAGCATCAAAGTCTTTTCGCATCAGGTCGCCAAAGTCTTGGAGCTTCAGCTTCAACATCAGTCCTTCCAATGAATATTCAGGACTGATTTCCTTTAGGACAGACTGGTTAGATCTCCTTGCAGTCCAAGGGAGTCTCAAGAGTCTTCTCCAACACCACAGTCTGTGGTCCATGTGATCAGATTGGTTAGTTTTCTGTGATTGTGGTTTTCTGTCTGTCAGCCCTCTGATGGAGAAGGATAAGAAGCTTATCTAAGCTTCCTGATGGGAGAGAATGACTGAGGGTGACGCTGAGCTAAATCAGAGTTGATTGAAATCCCTACCATCCTCTCTCCTGTTCAGTCCAGTTCATTTCAGTCACTCATCTGTGTCTGACTCTTTGTGATCTCATGGACTGCAGCATGCAAGTCATCCCTGTCCATCACCAACTCCCTGAGCTTCCACAAACTCATGCCCATCGAGTCAATGATGCCATCCAACCATCTTATCCTCTCTCGTCCCTTTCTCTTCCTGCCTCCAATCTTTCCCAGTATCAGGGTCTTTTCCAATGAGTCAGTTCTTTGCATCAGGTGGCCAAAGTATTGGAGCTTCAGCTTCAGCATCAGTCTTTCCAATGAATATTCAGGACTGATTTCCTTTAGGATTGACTTGCTTGATGTCCTTACAGTCCAAGTTCAAAAGCATCAATTCTTTGGTGCTCAGTTTTCTTTATAGTCCAACTCTCACATCCATACATGACTATTGGAAGAACCATTGTTTTGATGAGACAGACATTTGTCAGTGAAGTAACATCTCTGTTTTGTAATATGCTGTCTAGTTTGGTCATAACTTCTCTTCCAAGGAGCAAGCGTCTTAATTTCATGGCTGCAATCACCATCTGCAGTGATTTTGGAGCCCCCAAAATAAAGTCTGCCACTGTTTCCACTGTTTCTCCATCTATTTGCCATGAAGTGATGGGACTGGATGCCATGATCTGTTTTTTGAATGTTGAACCTTAAGCTAGATTTAAAAAAAATAACATATTTTAATTGGAGGCTAATTACTTTACAATATTGTAGTGGTTTTTGCCATACATTGACATGAATCAGCCATGGGTGTACATGTGTTTCCCATTCTGAACCACCCTCCCACCTCCCTCCCCATCCCATCCCTAGGGTCATCCCAGTGCACCAGCCCTGAGCACCCTGTCTCATGCATCGAACCTGGACTGGTGATCTATTCTCTAAAATCATCTCACCCTCACCTTCTCCCAAAAAGTCCAAAAGACTGTCTTTAAATCTGTGTTTCTTTTGCTGTCTCACATATAGGGTCATCGTTGTCATCTTTCTAAAGTCCATATATATGCATTAATATACTATATTGGTGTTTTTCTTCCTGACTTACTTCACTCTGTATAATAGGCTCCAGTTTCATCCACCTAATTAGAACTGATTCAAATGCATTTTTTTTAATAGCTGGGTAATATTCCTTTGTGTATATGTACCACAGCTTTCTTATCCATTCATCTGCCAATGGACATCTAGGTTGCTTCCATGTCCTGGCTATTGTAAACAGTGCTGCAATGAACATTGGGGGTACACGTGTCTCTTTCAATTCTGGTTTCCTCGGTAAGTATGCCCAACAGTGGGATTGCTGGGTCGTATGGCAGTTCTTTTTTTTTTTTTTCTTCTCCCAATTATTTTTATTAGTTGGAGGCTAATTACTTTACAATATTGTAGTGGTTTTTGCCATACATTGACATGAATCAGCCATGGATTGACATGTGTTCCCCATCCTGATCCCCCCTTCCACCTCCCTCCCCATCCCATCCCTCTGGGTCATCTCAGTGCACCAGCCCTAAGCACTTGTCTCATGCATCCAATCTGGACTGGCGATCTGTTTCACACTTGATAGTATACGTGTTTCGATGCTATTCTCTCAGATCACCCCACCCTCGCCTTCTCTCATAGAGTCCAAAAGTCTGTTCTATACATCTTTTTCTGTCTTGCATATAAGGTTATCATTACCATCTTTCTAAATTCTATATATATGTGTTAGTATATTGTATTGGTGTTTTTCTTTCTGGCTTACTTCACTCTGTATAATGGGCTCCAGTTTCATCCACCTCATTAGAACTGATTCAAATGAATTCTTTTTAATGGCTGAGTAATATTCCATTGTGTATATGTACCACAGCTTTCTTATCCATTCATCTGCTGATGGGCATCTAGGTTGCTTCCATGTCCTGGATATTATAAACAGTGCTGCGATGAACATTGGGGTACACGTTTCTCTTTCAGATCTGGTTTCCTCGGTGTGTATGCCCAGGAATGGGATTGCTGGGTCGTATGGCAGGTCTATTTCCATTTTTTTTTAAAGGAATCTCCACACTGTTCTCCATAATGGCTGTACTAGTTTGCATTCCCACCAACAGTGTAAGAGGGTTCCCTTTTCTCCACACCCTCTCCAGCATTTATTGTTTGTAGACTTTTTGATAGTAGCCATTCTGACTGGTGTGAGATGGTACCTCATTGTAGTTTTGATTTGCATTTCTCTGATAATGAGTGATGTTGAGCATCTTTTCATGTGTTTGTTAGCCATCTGTGGGTCTTCTTTGGAGGAATGTCTGTTTAGTCCTTTGGCCCATTTTTTGATTGGGTCGTTTACTTTTCTGGAATTGAGCTGCAGGTGTTGCTAGTATATTTTTGAGACTAATCCTTTGTCTGTTGCTTCTTTTGCTATTATTTTATCCCATTCTGAAGGTTGTCTTTTCACCTTGCTTATAGTTTCCTTTGTAGTGCAAAAGATTTTAAGTTTAATTAGGTTCCATTTGTTTATTTTTGCTTTTATTTCCATTACTCTGGGAGGTGGGTCATAGAGGATCCTGCTATGATTTCTTTCAGAGAGTGTTTTGCCTATGTCTTCTTTTAGGAGTGTTATAGTTTCTGGTCTTTTAGATCTTTAATCCATTTTGAGTTTATTTTTGTGTATGGTTTTAGAAAGTGTTCTCATTTCATTCTTTTACACGTGGCTGACCAGTGTTCCCAGTACCCCTTGTTAAAGAGATTGTCTTTTCTCCACTGTACATTCTTACCTCCTTTGTCAAAGATAAGTTGTCCATAGCTGTGTGGATTTATCTCTGGAATTTCTATTTTTATCCATTGATCTATATTTATGTCTCTGTGCCAGTATCATACTGTCTTGATGACTGTAGCTTTGCAATATAGTCTGAAGTCAGGTAAGTTGATTCCTCCAGTTCCATTTTTCTTTCTCAAGATTGTTAACCCAGCTTTTTAACTTTCTTCTTTCACCTTCATCAAGAGACTCTTTAGTTCCCCTTTATTTTCTTATATAAGAGTGATGTCATCTGCATATCTGAGGTTATTGATATTTCTCCCTGCAATCCTGATTCTACTTTGTGCTTCTTCCAGCCCAGCATTTCTCATGATGTACTCTGTAAAGTTAAAGAAGCAGGGTGACAATATACAGCCTTGACATACTCCTTTTCCTATTTGGAACCAGTCTGTTGTTCCATGTCCAGTTTTAACTGTTGCTTCTTGACCTGCATACAGATTTTTCAGGAGGCAGGTAAGGTGGTCTGATATTCACACCCCTTTAAGAGTTTTGCACAGTTTGTTGTGGTCTACACAATCAAAGTTTTTGGCATAGTCAATAAAGCAGAAATAGATGTTTTTCTGGAATTCTCTTGCTTTTTTGATTATCCAATGGATGTTTTCAATTTGATCTCTGTTTCCTCTGGCTTTTCTAAATCCAGCTTGAATATCTGGAAGTTCATGTTTCACGTACTGTTGAAGCCTGGTTTGGAGAATTTTGAGAATTACTTTGCTAGTGTGTGAGATGATTGCAATTGTGTGGTAATTTGAATATTCTTTGCCATTGCCTTTCTTTGGGAATGGAATGAATATTTACCTTTTCCAGTCCAGTGACCACTGCTGAGTTTCCAAATTTGCTGGCATATTGAGTGTAGTACTTTCACAGGTCTTTTAAGATTTGAAATAGCTCAACTGGAATTCCATCACCTCCACTAGCTTTTTTGTAGTGATGCTTCCTAAGTCCTGCTTGACTTTACATTCCAGGATATCTAGCTCTAGGTTAGTGATCACACCATCGTGATTATCTGGGTCCTGAGGATCTTTTCTGTATATATCTTCTGTGTATTCTTGCCCCTTCTTCTTAATATCTTCTGCTTCTTTTAGGTTCTTACCTTTTGTGTTCTTTATTATGTCCATCTTTGCATGAAATATTCCCTTGGTATCTCTAATTTTCTTGAAGAGGCCTCTAGTCTTTCCCATTCTGTTTTTTCCTTCTATTTCTTTGTATTTATTGTCAAAATAGGCTTTCTTATCTCTTCTTGCTATTCTTTGGAACTCTGCATTCAAATGGGTGTATCTTTCATTTTTCTCCTTTGCCTTTTGCTTCTGTTCCTTTTACAGCTATTTGTAAGAGCTCTTCAAACAACCATTTTGTCTTTTGCGTTTCTTTTTCTTGGGGATGATCTTGATCACTGCTTCCTGTACAATGTCATGAACCTTTTTCCATAGTTCTTCAGGCACTCTATCAGATCTAGTCCCTTGAATCTATTTCTCACTTCCACTGTATCATCATAAGGGATTTGATTTAGGTCATACCTCAATGGTCTAGTGGTTTTCCATACTTTCTTCAATTTAATTATGAATTTGGCAGTAAGGAGTTCATGATCTGAGCCACGTCAGTTCCCGGTCTTGTTTTTGCTGACTGTATAGAGCTTCTGCATCGTTGACTGCAATGAATATAATCAATCTGATTTCGCTATTGACCATATGGTTATGTCCACGTGTAGAGTCTTCTCTTGTGTTGTTGGAAGAGAGTGTTTGCTATGACCAGTGTGTTCTCTTGGGAAAACTGTTTACCTTTGCCCTGCTTCATTCTGTACTCCAAGGCCAAATTTGCCTGTTACTCCAGGTGTTTCTTTACTTCCTACTTTTGCATTTCAGTCCCCTATGATGAAAATGACATCTTTTTGGGGTGTTAGTTTTAGAAGGTCTTATAGGTCTTCATAGAACTGTTCAAGTTCAGCTTATTCAGCATTACTGGTTGGGGCATAGACTTGGATTGCTGTGATACTAGGTGGTTTTCCTTGGAATCAGAGATTATTCTGTCGTTTTTGAGATTGCACCAAAGTACTGCATTTCAGTCTCTTTTGTTGACTATGATGGCTACTCCATTTCTTCTAAGGGATTCTTGCCCACACTAGTAGATATAATGGTCATCTGAGTTAAGTTCACCCATTCCAGTCCATTTTAGTTCACCAATTCCTAAAATGTTGATGTTCACGCTTGCAATCTCCTGTTTGCCTTGATTCATGGACCTAATATTCCTTGTTCCTATGCAATATTGTTCTTTATAGCATCGAACTTTACTTCCATCACCAATCACATCCACCACTGTTCATTGTTTTCACTTTGGCTCCATCTCTTCCTTCTTTCTGGAGTTATTTCTCTGGTCTTCTACAGTAGCATATTGGGGACCTACTGACCTTGGGATTTCATCTTTCAGTGTCACATGTCATATCTTTTTGCCTTTTCATACAGTTCATGGGGTTCTGAAGGCAAGAATACTGAAGTGGTTTGACATTCTTTTCTCCAGTGGACCACATTTTGTCAGAACTCTCCACCATGACCCATCTGCCTTGGGTGGCCCTACACAGCATGGCTCAAACTTTCATTGAGTTAGACAAAGCTGTGGTCCATGTGATCAGTTTGGTTAGTTTTCCGTGGCTGTCGTTTTCGTTCTGTTTTACCCTCTGATTGATAAGGATAAGAGGCTTATGTAAGCTTCTTGATGGTAGAGACTGACTGTTGGAGAATCTGGGTGTTATTCTGGTGGGAGAGGCCATGCTCAGTAAATGTTTTATCCGGTTTTTTTGATGGACGGGACTGTGTTTTCTCCCTGTTGTTTGATCTGATACCAAATCATGGTAGATGTAATGAAGATAATGGGACCACCTTCAAAAGGCCCCATGCACGCACTGTTGCACTCACTGCCCCCAACCCTGCCGTAGGCCACCTGCTGCATGGCCCAGGCCTTCACCAGAGATTCCTGCACATTCACAGCCAAGTGTGGGTCCATCTCTTGTGGGGTCACTGCTCCTTTCTCCTGTGTCCTGGTGTGCAGAAAGCTTTGTTTGTGCCCTCTTTGAGTGTGTTTCCCTAGCCCTGTGTAAGTTCTGTAATCAAATCCCACTGGCCTCCAAAGTCAAATTCCCTGGGGGTTCTCAGTCCCTTTGCCATTTCTCAGGTTGGAAAATCTGTTGTGGGTTCTAGAACTTTCTTAACAGTGCGAGGATTTCTTTGGTATAATTGTTCTGCAGTTTGTGGGTCATCTGCCCGTTGGCTCTATGGTGGTGTTAATGGCAACCTCCCCCGAGTGGGCTTATGCCACAGGCTGTGTGAGACAGATCTGCTGCACCCAGAGCCCCTGCCCCTGTGGCAGGTCACTGCTGACCTGTATTTCTGGAGGAGACACTCAAACACTCAAAAGAAGGTCTGCCTCAGTCTCTGTGGGTTCTCCGTGTCCTAGTGCACACAGAGTTTTGTTTGAACACTTTGATCTCAAACAGTCACCCCTACAGTATTCCTGGGGCTTCTCCTTTGACCTTGGGTGTGGAGTATCTTTTTTTGGTGGGATTCAGTATTCTCCTGTTGATGATTGTTCGGCAGTGAGTTGTAATTTTGGAGTTCTCGCAGGAGAAGATGAGTGCACGTCCTTTTACCCCGCCATCTATTATGTCCATGGCAACGTTTTGGGGGTGTGTGTGGGGGTGGGGGTGTGTGTGTCAGAGTCCGATGTTTTCTCCATGAGCTTCTTTGCTGTAAATGTTTTCCACAAACATTTTGTCACAATACTATTTGGCCTTAAAGAAATTTTGCCATGAAAAATACAACTGGTTGAAAGTTTTTGCTTCAACAGTTTGATTTCAGCTGGTTGAATTGTGGTAGTGTATCTTCCAGTTACTGACAAACTGACACATGAGGGTGATTTGCCTCAAGAGTTGGTTTCATATTTCGTATCTTTCCTGTTGGCTGGCCCTTTATAAGTCTCAACCTCATACCAAATCCTGCAGTGATGCCTCAGCCTTAATTCTGCTTTAATTTCACACTGTATGGAATATTTTCATGGAAAATTCAGTTTTTATAGAACCACTTAGCATAAAGAAGGGGGACTTGTAGTATCTCCATTTAGAAAGACACATCAATAAGGAAAAAGGTAATGCTAAAAAGCAAAGCCAAAAACAAGTTAGCACTAATATTAATAATAAGATGGCAGCTCAAAAAGGGCCAGGTAATAACCCTAGGAAATAGGTAGACTTATGAATATGTTTAGAACTGTCTTTGACAGTTGAACAACTAACAAAATAGTCTCTGGTTTGCAGGTGCTTTAACTGAGGTTGATACAGTCTTGATTTTAGGAGAAAATCTCTTGATTGTCCAAGCAGACATACGAAAAATAACACCAAAGTATTTATTTAAAACATTTTTGTTGATGTATAATTGATTTACAGTGTTGTGTTGATTTCTGCTGTACAGCAAAGTGACTCAATTATATATATATATACACACACACACACACACATTTATATATATCTTATACTTTTCATGTCTTGGTTTATCACAGGATATCCTCCTGTGCTATACAGTAAGACTTTGTAAAGTGTTTATTTTAAATGAAATGAGAAATAAAACAAGATATAGTATCAAGGGCAATTGTGTATGTAAAAATTGAAATATACTGATATTGGTTAAATTAAAACACATTATGAAATATGAATGTGACTGTGAAAGCATTTATGGTTGACAAAGTGCCCTTACCTAGATCATCTCATGTGATGTTTATGACACAGGGCAGGGACAGCTATCAAATTTTTCCAGTTGAGGATGTAGGTTCAATAGGATTCAGTGCCTTGTTTAAAATCAAATGACTTACATGGGGTATAATTATGAACAGAACACAGACTTAGGTCCCCTATCCCAGAGTTGTCTAGTGCATATGAGGGTGCAGGCTAGGAATCTCTGCTCCAGCTTTCAAAGCTCTGGGCAAGACATTACTCAGCTGCACCTAAGTGTTGTCTAATTCAGTTGTTGATCCTGAATCAGAGGTTTTTAGGGAAGGAGATTTAACATGATTTTTCTTTTCCTTTGGTGCAAAAGCCCTTTCTAATATCTAACAGCTTTTTTTTTTTTCTGTTACAATTTAAAACTAATTTATTTTCTCTTGAAACATAAAGCCAGTTTTGATCACATTCTGTTTCGTTTCCTAAAAGGTAACCAATTCTATTTTATTTTATTATATTTATTTGAATGCTCCACATTTGAGCTGATGCACTCAGGATTTCTTATTTGCCACAGGTGGGGTCTAAATTCTCTGACCAGGGATTGAAGCCATGCCCGCTGCTTTGGGAATATGGAGTCTTAGCCACTGGACCACCAGGGAAGTCCCTCGATTTCTATTTTAAACGTTATTCCTAATTCTTGAATTTGGTGGCTCTGCTCCAAATTCTCTACATGTTTCATCATGATATAAATTTCCCAGTGATTATACAAGTAAAATCCTATTGTAACCAATATCAGTATAACATAATCACGCTGTCTAAAAAACATTCCTTGACGTGGGATCAGGATGGTGAACAGTAAAGTTTTTCCCTCTTTTAGAGGAAATTATTTAAACACTTTTACCCTCCCCTTCCTTGTCTAAGAAATGGAGGTAATCATGCATTGTTTTTTGCCTCACTGAGTTATGAAAAGCAAATGAGGCCAAGCATGAACCACTTTGTAAATTGTAAGGAGCTATAAAAATGAAAGACTTCCACCTAATATGAAATTCTTGCAAGTCTAGGTGAAAAGTTGTTTTTCTGAAAGTCTGGCAGTTTTCTAAATTTTTGTGGCTAATAAGAAACAAATGTGGAGAGAAGGCATACGCTCTGAATCAGACAGACCACAGTGACTCTGGTTCTGTCATTTCCCATCTGCTTGACCTTGGGATGTTAGAGTCACTCTGGTCCCCACCTCTTCACTGGTGGCGTCAGGATAATATGTCTCAGGACTGTTGAGAGGAATAAATAAATATAAATGGCACTGAATGAAAGGTAGCACTTATTATCATGTTTTTTATATGTATACATAACACCTACTTTTCCTGTAGTGTTTCTGTGCAATCATTGCTAAAGTAGATCATGACTGATTCTTTATATGAGAATTCTGCATAATGTGCTGCTTCTATGTGAGTGAGTTCTTCAGACCGTGAAGTTCTTCCTCTTCGTTTCCTCTCTCCAGCCCACCTTTTTGAACTTATTCCAGCTATGTAGAAGAGGACAATGCCCTGCAGTACCAGAGTAGAAGGAACATTTGATCCATGAATGGGTATATGGAATGTAGTAGCTCCCTAACTTGGAATGCTCACCCCTACGGTTCAGTGAGAAACATAAATGTTTCTCTGCATTTTTGTTGTATCTCTTTGTTGGAGTAATAATGGTGCTATTATTTACATAAAATTAAATATATATATACATATATATATGATATATATGGTTTTTCAGATTCTTTTCCATTTTAAGTTACTACAAGATGTTGATTATAGTTCCCTGTGCCATACAGTAGGTCCTTTTTGGTTATCTCTTTTATATATAATAGTCTATATGTTAATCTCAAACTCCTAATTTATCCCTCTCCTCCCCTCTTTTCCTCTTTGGTAACCACATGTTTGTTTTCTATGTCCATGAGTCTATTTCTGTTTTGTAAATAAATTCATTTGTATCAGTTTTTAGATTCCACATGTAAGCATTTAGATAAAATTTTTATTTGTAGTTAACTGTTGGGAAACTCACTGTATAATAGTGGACACATTGTTAAAAAATTCAATGTCTTAAAAATGTTTTATTAGTGAATTTTAGTATTTTTTGATGTGCATATATATTCATTGTTCTAAAGCTATATTTGTGATATTTTTAGTGTAAAAAATTGTTCTGGACAACTTTAACTGGTAAAAGTTAAAACAGGTAATAAACATATTATGAAAATGATTATATCTCATGTTTACACAAATTTTTGTTGGTATGTAAAATACTTACATGTATTCTTTGGACATTGCTGTCAACTCCCTGACTTATATATTATGATCCCTATTGATCATAAAGAAGGCTGAGCACCAAATAATTGATGTTTTTCACTTGTAATGCTGGAGAAGACCCTTGAGAGTCCCTTGGACAGCAAGGAGATCAAACCAGTCAATCTTAAAGAAAATCAATCCTGAATATTCATTGAAAGGACTGACGCTGAAACTGAAGATCCAATATTTTGTCCATTTGATGTGAAGAGCTGACTCATTGGAAATGACCCTGATGCTGGGAAAGATTGAGAGCAGGAGGAGAAGACGGTGACAGAGGATGAGATGGTTGGATGGCATCACTGATTATATGAACATGAGCTTGAGCAATCTCTGGGAGATGGTGAAGGACAGGGAAGCCTGGCATGATGCAATCCATGGGTTGCAAAAAGTCTGACACGACTTTTCAACTGTACAACAAAACTGTTTAGAAATTGAAGTTGGAGCTGAAAGTGTTGAATGACCTGTCCAACACAGCATAGCCTACAAGTGATGGAGCCAAATCACAGTCTTCACATCAGAAAATTTCTACCAGCAGAATAGCAGTCATCTTGCTTTTGACAACATACGTAGAAGTGACTTGAATATCAGGCTACCTTGATTTCTTATATTAATTTTCATTAAAAATTGGCCCATCTGGGTTTTATAGAATAACTTTTTCCAAGTTAGTTCTGCACTTGATAAAAAACTCAAGTTATGAGGTAGGAAAATAGCAAATTTTCTTTGAATTAGTACATTCAATTATTCAGCCAATATCTATCAAATTCCTGTTTTTCACCAGGCACTGTTCTAGGTACTGAGGTTTAAAAAGATGAATTAGATATGTTCTCTCTCTGCATGACAGCTTTACCACATTAGAGCTGTGCCCAGCTAATTTCACCCAAAATATCTCCCAACATTTGGGAAGTTTCTGTATTCACAATGCCATCCAGAGCACACATTTAATGAATATTTGAGAAATAAATAATGGAGACACAAGTTGAGGAAAAGCAGAGTGTATAGATGGATTACTGTGGTAGACACTAGACATAAAAATTCCTTTTTATTATCTAATTTAATTTATATATCAATTCCATGAAATAGATTTTATTATTCACATTTTACAAATGAAAATGCTGAGGTTCAGAAAGGATGACTTTCAAATTATACTGCTAACAACTGATGGGGGATTTATATTTGAACCTGGACCTAACACCAGAGCAAAACTTCTGGTTCCTCCTCCTAACCAGCATGGAATGTATACTGGAAATGTCCTTTTCCCTTAAAGGCAAAACAAGGCTGTTCTTTCTTTGAATCACTGTTCTGTAATTTATTCTCTTAGCCTGCAACAAAACATCCAGATTCATTTCTTGCAGGGCATCTATGTTTCTCACCAAGCTTATTAATCACAGATAGACTATTTTGAAAATAACTAGTCACTTTCTGTTAGCAGCCTTTTTCTGTGATCCTGCTAACTCGCCTCTACTCTCCTCTTCTCTCTTCTCTTCCATTTCCTGGTGCGGCTTTCTTTTGTTTTTAAGAGTCTATATTAAACATGACCAGATGTATTAAGCAGAGGACATCT
This sequence comes from Cervus canadensis, assembly GCF_019320065.1. Lineage (NCBI taxonomy): Eukaryota > Metazoa > Chordata > Mammalia > Artiodactyla > Cervidae > Cervus > Cervus canadensis. The sequence continues at coordinate 4,277,554 of NC_057387.1, forward strand.
TCAATAAGCTGCCTAAGAGCAGGGCTTAGAGTTCAGATTCTTTCTTAGTAAGTCAAGGACATTTCTGCCAGGTGTTTTCAGCTATAACCGGCTAAAGACCCATATATATATATACACACACACACACATTTAAAAAATTAATGGTTTAATTGACATAAAATTTACATACCATAATATTCATCTTTTTAAATTGTATAATGCAATGATTTCTAGTATATTCACAGAGTTGTGAAACCATCACTACTAATGCATTTCAGAACATTTTCATCAATCCAGAAAGAAACTTTGTCTGCTACTAGTCACACATCAATGTTCTCTTGCCCACTTTGCTTCCATTTCCACCACCCCAGCCCCCAGACCACCAGTATGTAATCTATCTTTTATCACTACACATATGATATGACATACGGTCTTTGGTACTCTGGTGACTGGTTTCTGTCACTTAGCATAATGTTTCATTTATGTTGTACTATGAATCAACACTCTGTTCCTGTAAACGGTCAAATAATATTTCATTGTGTGGATATATTATATGTTTTTAATCCATTTATCTGTCAATGAACATATGAATTGTTTTCATTTTTTGTTTATTATATATAATGCTGCTAGAATATTTGTGTACAGGTTTCTGTGTGGACATGTGTTTTCCTTGGGCACATGTCTAACATACAGATATTACATATTATCTATATATTAAGACTGTAATTGCTATATCATATGGTAATTATTCCTGATAGCTCAGCTAGTAAAGAATCTTCCTGCAATGAGGGAGACCTGGGTTCGATCCCTGGGTTGGGAAGATCCTCTGGAGAAGGGAAAGACTACCCACTCCAGTCTTCTGGCCTGGAGAATTCCATGCACTGTCCATGGGGTTGCAAAGAGTTGGACACAACTGAGCGACTTTCACTTTCACGGTAATTATTATATTTGACATTTTCAAGAAGAGCCAAAGTGTTTTCCAAAGTGGCTGCTCTATTAATCTTCCTACTAGCAATGTATGAAGGTTCTTAAAAAGTTCTTTAGCTTCTGGAAGACATTTATTATTGTCTATCTCTGTTTAGTCATCCCAGAGGGTGTGAAGTGGTATCTCAGTATGGGTTATATTTGCATTTCTCTAGGTCTAATGGGGCTTCCCAGGTGGTGCTAGTGGTAAAGAATCTGCCTATCAGTGTAGGAGAGAAGAGATGTGGGTTCGATCCCTGGGTTTGGAAGATCCTCTGGAGGAGGGCCAGGCAACCCACTCCAGTATTCTTGCTTGGAGAATCTCATGGACAAGGAGTCTGGTGGGCTGTGGTCCTTAGGGTTGCAAAGAGTCAGACATGACTGAAGCGACAGCCTAGAGACTAATGGTGTTAAGCATCTTATGGCCATTTGTTTATCTTTGGAAAAATATCTGTTTAAATCCTGTTCTCAATTTTTAATCAGGTTGTCTTTATGTTGTTTAGTTGTAAGAATTCTTATATATTCTGAATACAAATATCTTATCTGGTTAAAAGTCTGATTAAAAGATACATGGCTTGCAATATTTTCTCCTGTTCTGGGGACTGTATTTTCTCTTGATGATATCCTTTGATGTACTAATCTATTTTAATGTAATTGTTGATATAGTTGGGTTTTGTGTCATTTACTATTTTATCTTTTATGCTCTTTGTTTCTATTTTACATATTTCCTGCTTTGTTTGACTTATTGCATATTTATGTAATTTCACTTTTATTTTTTATTGCCTTATTAACTGCAGATCTTTTTTCGCTTTTACTTGTTGCTCTATTATTTACAATCTCATCCTTAACTCATCCTACTCTAATTTAGATTACTGTACCAGGTAACATATAAAAAGTTTACAATATGCATTTTTACCAATTAATTTCTTTTTTATTATTTTCATGCTTTTTACCTTGCATATGTCATAAACTCCAAAATATATTATTTTTATTTTAAATAATCTATTATTATTTGAAAAACCTTGAATGCTTTTCAGTGTTTTGTATTTACCCACACATCCACTATTTCTGGCATTTAAAAAAATTATCAGATAACTGAGTTACAATATTTCAGTTACATAGCAAAGTCATTCAGAATATGTATATATATTTCTTTTTCAGGTTCTTTTCCATTATAAGCTACTACAAGATGTGAAATACAGTTTCCTGTGCTATACAGTTGATCCTTGTTGTTTATCTATTTTATTTTTATTTATTTTTTATCTATTTTATATATGGTAGTGTATATATGCTCAGCCAGTAAAGAATACACCTGAAATGCAGGAGACTTGGGTTCTATCCCTGGATTAGGAAGATCCCCTGGAGGAGGTCATGGCAACCCACTCCAGTATTCTTGCTTGGAGAATCCCCATGGACAGGGGAGCAGGGCGGGCTACATACAGTCCATGGGGTCACAAAGGGTTGAACATGACTGAGCGACTAAGCACACACATGGTGTATGTATGCTAATCCCAAATTCCCAATTTATCCTGCCCCTACCTCTAGCATTCTTCATTTCCTATTGGGTAGACAAGAGTTTCTATCTTGGTATCATTTTCTTTCAGAACTTAGTTTAATATTCTTTATTAACATTCTTATATTGCTGATCTGATGTGAGGAATTCTTTCAGAATTGTTGGTCTTAAAAGATATTCATTTTACTTTCATTTTGGAGGGATATTTTCAAAGGTATAGAATTTTAGGTTGACAGTGGTTTTTTTTTTTTTTTTCTTTTTTTTTAGCACTTTAAGATGTCTTTCTATTATCTTCTGATTAGCACTTTTTTTTCTCCCTAATAGGTTCAGTTCAGTTCAGTTCAGTCACTCAGTCGTGTCCGGCTCTTTGCGACGCCATGAATCACAGCACGCCAGGCCTCCCTGTCCATCACCAACACTCAGAGTTTACTCAAACTCATGCCCGTTGAGTCGGTGATGCCATCCAGTCATCTCATCCTCTGTCGTCCCCTTCTCCTCCTGCCCCCAGTCCCTCTTAGCATCAGTCCTTCCAATGAACACCCAGGACTGATTTCCTTTAGGATGGACTGGTTGGATCTCCTTGCAGTCCAAGGGACTCTCGAGAGTCTTCTCCAACACCACAGTTCAAAAGCATCAATTTTTCAGTGCTCAGCTTTCTTCACAGTCCAACTCAGTTAGTAGTAATTCTTTTTTGTTTTATTTTTTCCTCTGAATATGATTTACATTTTTTTTTTTCTGGCTCTTTAAAATTTCTCTTAACTATTGGTTTTCAGTGATTTGTTTGTGATGTATCTGGATGTAATTTTATTTGTGTGTGTTTATTCTGATATTTAATAAGCTTCATGTATCTGTGGGTTCATGATTTTTCATACTTTTGAAAAATTTTGGTTATTATTTCTTCAAATATTTTTTCCTGGGTCCATCTCCTTCTAAGATTCAATTACATGCATGATTGCATGATAAACAATTATATTCTACTAGTCATATGGATGCTGTTCAGGCCTTTTTCTTCATCTGTTCTATGTAGCCTGTTTTCTTTCTGTGCTTCAAGCTAGCTAGTTTCTATTGCTATGCTTTAGTTTCACCAGGCATTCTAATTTCGTAGGAGACTCACATTGAAGTTTTTACAATTCAGGTATGATGCTTTTGGTCCTACAATTCCATTTGGCTTTTTTAGTAGTTTTTCCTTATTTTGTATTATATCATATTTTCCTTATTATGTATATGCTTCCCTATGAAGACTTGATCAGATTTTTGAGAGCTCCTTTAAATTCCATGTATGCTATTTCTGTGCCTGTTCCTATTGACTATTTTTTCCTTTTGATTATAATTTATATCTTCTACTTCTTTGTATACCTAGTGTTTTTTTTTTTTTTTTTTTTGATTCTGGATATTGTCATGTTATAACTTTAATGTTGGCACTTTTATGTTTAGTATAAATTGTGATGATTTTATTTTGCTAGATCATTAAGTTACTTGCAGTTCAGACATCTTTCTGAGACTATTTTTTCTTTGCTGAGTAAGCCTAGGGTAGTAGCCTTTAATAAAAATATTATTTTATATTGGAAGACAGTTGATTTACAATGTTTTGTTAGTTTCAGGTGTATAGCAGAGTGATTCCATTACACATGTATCTATTCTGTTTCAGAGTCTTTTCTCATTTAGGTTATTACAGAATATCAAGAATTCCCTGTGCTATAAAAGAGGTCCCTGTTGGTTATCTATCTGATATGCAGTAGTATGTATATGTTAATCCCAAACTTCTAATTTATTCCTCCCCCTACCCCACAATCCCCTTTGGTAAGCATAAATTTGTTTTCTAAATCTGTAAGCCTGTTTTGCAAATAAGTTCATTTGTATATATTTTTAAATGGCTGAACATTATTCTACTGTATTTACTGAGTAAGTCTAGGGTAGTAACTTTCACTTAGGACTAATTCAGACCCTGGACTAAGGTCTGATCTTTCATTTCTCTTTTCTGATATTTCAGATATTCAGTAAAGACTGTTTACTTTGGTTGGAATGCAAACATCTCCCAACCTTGTGTGAGTTATGGAAATTTTCCAACTTATGGCTGCCTCATTTTATGTAACTTCACTCTATGCATAAATGGCTTAGTATTCAGCTAGACTCACAGTGACTTTTAACGAGATTTCAAGGTCTTTTCTTCTCTGTCTGTAGCTCCCTCTTCTCTATTACTCTATCCACAGTTTCTAGCTCTTTTATGCTCTGAATTGTCTTTTTAATTCATTGAAACCATTGTTTTGTATTTTAGACCCTCCTGTTTGTGATATGACCTGAAAGATGTACATCACATAGTACATGAATACAGGAAAGAGGACTTTGTGTTCATTGTGTAAAGATTCTATCAGGAATTATCTTATTTAGATCATTGACTTTTAGCATAATCCTAGTTAATAATTCTCCTATTCTAAATGTGAGGAAACTGAGATTTGGATAACTCAACTTGAAATCAAATTCATACATTTATTCAAGAAGTATATTTATTGAGCATCTACTATGTGTCAGTCTATTGAAGACAACTAGTATATGTTGATAAATCAAACATGCATGGATTCTGTCTTATAGGGTCTTGGTGTGGTGAGGAGTCTAGTAATAAGCAAGCATATGAAGAAATACACATGCAATCATTGTAATAAGATCCATGAAAGAGTTGAAGATGCTATAGAATAATCTATGGGGGCCTTGACAGGAATATGAGAACCTAGGTGGTAAAGGTGGAAAAATATGGCTGAGATTTAAAACATTTAAACAGAGACCTAAAGGAAACTAATGCTAGCCACATGTGAAAAGTACAGAAAAGTATTTCACAAAGAAGGTATGATATCCCTTGAGGTAGAAAGAAAACTTTATGTGTTCAAGGGAGTAAAACAAGACAAAGAGGAGGAAAAATATTGGATGAGGGGTGAACAACCTCAAATGAGGATGGAGAATGGGGTAGGAGTCTGATTATTCAGGGGTTGTAAGGAGGAAAAAATTTGATGAGTTATTTGGAAATTTTAAACGTGAGTTTTATTTTCATTAGTTTATCTACCATGCAAGACATAATATTTATGGGAACAAGAGAAGGGTATACAAAAATCATAAAGAAAATAATTTAGTATTATAAGTAGGAGATTTCAGTAGCTGAATTTAAGGCAGTGGAAACTGACAGAAATGGGTAGATTCCAGGTATATTTTATTTTATTAGATCTCCTCTTTTCTTTTTTTGGCCACACCACAGGGATGTGGAATCTTAGTTCCCTGACCAAGGAGCAAACCTGTGCCCTTCTTTGGAAACATAGAGTATTAACCACTGGCCCAAGAGGGAAGTCCCTTCAGGTATATCCTAAAAGAGAAGTTACAAGACTGATGATCAATTAGAATTTGGGATGATAGAGAAGGATAAGTCAAGGGTGAAAGCAAGTTTCTCTCTTGAGAAATTGTATTATTAGTTCTGCTATGAACTGAGATGAGAAATACTGCAAAATAAATAGACATATATGAAGGAGGAGATAACTGAAAGATAATTGGCATATGTTGAGCTTGAGGTAACCAAGAGGCCTCAGGTAGAGATATTTGGTAAATATTGGTTATACAAGAAAACACAGAGGAGCGGTATTAGCTGAGAAATAAGTGGGTAACTGTTGACATATAGATGGTATTTAAAACCATATGAATGGAGGAGCACTGTTAGATCATGCAGAAAGGAATGAGAATAATAAAGGGTTAAGGTTCTACTGGTCATAAACTTTGGCTTTTAGAGGCTAAGTGTAGGAAAAATATGTTTCAGTGACAATGAATAGTAACTGTAGTTGTAGGAGGAAAGCCATGAGAGGGAGATTAACACAAAACCATGAAAGCATTTTATAAGGAAGAAAGTAAGATAAAGAAGGATAAGTAACTCTCAGTTTTAGCCCTTGATAACCTTGGCAGTCATAGTTGCTATAGTACGATGGGGACAGAAGTCAGATTAGAGTGGTTTGAAGAGTTAATAGAATGTAAGGAAGGGGAGAAGAGCCTAGACAATTCTTGTGAGCACTTAGACTGTGAAGAGGAGTGGAGAAGATACACATCAAGGAAGAGCTGTTTTAGGATGAGAGAAAATAGAGAATTCCTGTATGCTGAATTATGCCACTAAAGAGGAATAAAAATGTTGTGATGCAAAAGAGGAGAGATGTCTATAAAAAGGAAGGGATTTCAGAACCCACATGAAACAATAGCCCTTGGAAAAACAAAAAAAAATTATTCCACTGTAACTGGAAGAAAGAACAAAAAGAAAAATAGGTATAGATGCAGGTGGTTTTGTAGATGTAGTGATGGACCATCAAGCATTTCTGAGTGACTAACTAAATATTTATGTATTTAGAATATCTAAATGCAGTTGGTCTTTATATCTGTGGGTTCTCCTCTATCTGTAAATTCATCTAATCATGGATCAAAAATACTCAGAAAAAACATTCAGAAACTTCAAAAAGTAAAACATTTACCTTGTATTAGACACTATAAGTAATCTAGGAATGATTTGAAATATAGGGGATAATATGCCTAGGTTATATGCAAATACTGTACCATTTTATATAAGGACCTTGAGCATCCTCAGATTTTGGTGTCCTCCAGGGGTACTTGCAATGACCAAGGAACAACTGTATAGAAGAGTCAAGGTCATCAGCAGAGAATGAGGGGTAGGGGGAAGAAGTATGACTTACGAGAAGAGAAGAAAGTGGAGAAGATAAGAAATAATCCTCTTGGAGATCCAGGAAACATGGAGTAGATATGCCAAGCAGTGTAGAGAGTACAACTACATTTGAGATCATGCTTAGTACAAAATATTTTAATATAATTGTATGATTTTCCTCCTGTTAAGTTCCTCATGTATAACACAGAAAAGATATCCCCACTGGGAACAAGGAGGTTGAGGGTTTAAGGAAAGGAGTAATTGCCCAATATTGTACAACTCTTAAATGTGAGGTATTTGCTTTCCTTTTATTAAATTTGTGATCTTGGACACAATATTAGTATATGTGCACCTCAGTTTCCTCACCAGGAGACAGGGGTAATAAAAGCCCCTATATTTTGTGGTTGTTGCAAGTATTGAACATATTACTACATGTAAAATGTTTAGACCAGTGCAGGATATGTAATGGCTCCCACTATGATTTTTATTATTGTTCTTTTAGGATCATGGTTTCTAAACAGAACAAGAATGGAAATTAATTAAGAAGAAGATAGATGGATAGTGAGAAGTAGTGAAACAATGGTATATAGGTCATAATGATGTAGAAATAACTATAGTAGTTACACCAGAAGAAGAAAGTTGATAGGATAAAATTTGTATCAGAGAGTTGGAAGTTAGCATTCAAGATTTTAGGCATGATCAAGATATTTCTGATAATAATTTTTTTTTTGAAAAAGGAATAGTGTGATAGATTATACTATTGTTCTAAATTATGTAATATTCTCCTCCCCATGTCAGTATTATGCATGATTTTCCCTAACATGTGACTTGATCTCCCTCATGTTATACCCTGTGAAAGGGACATAGTAATACTTTCTTTATTGATTGAGTCAGGCTTGGCCATGTGACTTGCTTTGGTCAATAGAATATGAACAGAAGTAACACTGACCATTGTTGAGCAACAGCTTTAAGAACCAGCATATGACTCTGCCATTCCCAACCTCCCTCTCTCGGCTTGTGTTTTTTCCCCTACAACCCAATATGTTTCAGACAGGAACTGCTCCTTCACACTAGATTCCAGACATATGGGGCAGAGCTGCAGCTTACCAGTAGCTGACATTTCACATGAGTGAGAAAAAACATATATATTTTTCTGTTAAAAGGTGCTGAGATGTTGGAGCTGTTTCTTACTGACACTTCAGCAAAAACTGACTAATACAGATAGAATGGTGATGTAGAATGGAGGAACTGGTTTTTGGAGATGAAAAGCTCAAAGATCTGAAAGGTCAAGGCTTTGAGAGGACAGAGCTACTCACATGAATAATCAGTTGAAATTGCCACATATTATAACTAGAATTAGGTTGGGAAGAAGTGCTGTGTGCAAGGAGTTCAAGATTTCAATGAATGGTGCACAATAACAGAGATAATGGTGGAAATAAAAGAAAAACCAGGTAGTTTCTTAGAGGAGGAGGGATTATTATAAGAGGAACAGAAATGTATTTAGCTATAAAGAACAAAATAAAACTAATCCTACTTTCTGGTCTGCTAGTGTAAAATGAATAAGCTTCCATTGGAATAGACAGTAGAGGAAGTAAGGACTTTGGGATATGGTTAATTTTTTTTTTGTAAAGTGAAATTTCCAGAAAAGGATGTGGAATGAAATTGGGTCATTGGAGGGAGCTGGTTGGTTACAGAATGAGAGCTCCAGAAGGCAGTGAAGATTTAGGAGAGCTGGAGGAGGGAAGGATTGGGTCGCACTAACAAATATACAAAGAATATGCAATGTGGAGTTAGGGTGATGAACAGCCTAGAAGGCTTGGACTTCTAGTCATGACTGAGGTCATCAGGAATGGGAGGCTTCGATAGTAACGGCAGGAGTTTAGTTCCAGTACTGCAGTTCTTAATGCTATAGTGGGGTCCAGGGAAGATGACCTTTCACAATCTAGTCTATTTGAAGGATGCCTTATGATTTATTCAGAGTCACGGATGCTGAAAAAAACCACAGATACCAGGAGGGAAGAGGAAAGGGATAAACTGGGAGACTGGGACTGACATATCCACATTCAGTTCAGTTCAGTCGCTCAGTCGTGTCCAACACTTTGCTAATCCATGAACCACAGCACGCCAGGCCTCCCTGTCCATTACCAACTCCAGGAGTCCACCCAAACCCATTTCCATTGAGTTGGTAATGCCATCCAACCATCTCATCCTTTGTTGTCCCCTTCTTCTCCTGCCTTCAATCATTCCCAGCATCAGGGTCTTTTCAAATGAGTCAGCTCTTCGCATCAGGTGGCCAAAGTATTGGAGTTTCAGCTTCAACATTAGTCATTCCAATGAACACCCAGGACTGATCTCCTTTAAGATGGACTGGTTGGACCTCCTTGCAGCCCAAGGACTCTCAACAGTCTTCTCCAACACGACAGTTCAAAAGCATCAATTCTTTGGTGCTCAGCTTTCTTTATAGTCCAACTCTCACATCCATACATGACTACTGGAGAAACCATAGCCTTGACTAGATGGACTTTTGTTGACAAAGTAATGTCTCTGCTTTTTAATATGCTGTCTAAGTTGGTCATAACTTTCCTTCCAAGGAGTAAGTGTCTTTTAATTTCATGGCTGCAATCACCATCTGCAGTGAATTTGGAGCCCAGAAAAATAAAGTTAGCCACTGTTTCCACTGTTTCCCCATCTATTTGCCATGAAGTGATGAGACCAGATACCGTGATCTTACTTTTCTAAATGCTGAGGTTTAAGCCATCTTTTTCACTCTCCTCTTTCACTTTCATCAAGAGGCTCTTTAGTTCTTCTTCACTTTCTGCCATTAAGGGTGGTGTCATCTGCATATCTGAGGCTATTGATATTTCTCCTGGCAATCTTGATTCCAGCTTGTGCTTCTTCCAGCCCAGCATTTCTCATGATATACTCTGCATATAAGTTAAATAAGCAGGGTTACAGTATACAGCTTTGATGTACTCCTTTTCCTATTTGGAACCAGTCTGTTGTTCCATGTCCAGTTCTAACTGTTGCTTGCTGACCTGCATACAGGCTTCTCAAGAGGCAGGTCAGGTGGTCTGGTAGTCCCATCTTTTTCAGAATTTTCCACAGCTTATTGTGATCCACACAGAAAAAGGCTTTGGCCTAGTCAATAAAGCAGAAATAGATATTTTCCTGCAACTCTTTTGCTTTTTCAATGATCCAACGGATGTTGACAATTTGATCTCTGGTTCCTCTGCCTTTTCTAAAACCAGCTTAAGTTTTAAGCTGGAAGTTCTGGAAGTTCACAGTTCATGTATTGCTGAAGCCTGGCTTGGAGAATTTAAAGCATCACTTTCCTAGCGTGTGAGATGAGTGCAATCGTGTGGTAGTCTGAGCATTCTTTGGCATTGCCTTTCTTTGGGATTGGACTGAAAACTGACCTTTTCCAGTCCTGTGGCCACTGCTGAGTTTTCCAATTTGCTGACATATTGAGTGCAGCACTTTCACAGCATCATCTTTTAGGATTTGAAATAGCTCAACTGGAAGTCCATTAGCTCCACTAGCTTTGTTCGTAGTGATGCTTCAAGGCCCACTTGACTTCACACTCCAGGATGTCTGACTCTAGGTTAGTGATCACACCATCGTGATTATCTGGGTTGTGAAGATCTTTTTTGTACGGTTCTTCTGAGTATTCTTGCCACCTCTTCTTAATATCTTCTGCTTCTGTTAGGTCCCTACCATTTCTATCCTTTATTGAGTCCATCTTTGCATGAAATATTCCCTTGGTATCTCTAATTTTCTTAAGAGATCTCTAGTCTTTCCCATTCTATTGTTTTCCTCTATTTCTTTGCGTTAATCGCTGAGGAAGGGTTTCTTATCTCTCCTTGCTATTCTTTGGAACTCTGCATTCAAATGGGTATATCTTTCCTTTTCTCCTTTGCTTTTCACTTCCCTTGTTTTCACAGCTATTTGTAAGGCCTCCTTAGAGCCATTTTGCTTTTCTGCAGTTTTTCTTTCCCTTGGCAATGGTCCTGATCCTTGTCTCCTGTACAATATCACGAAACTCCATCCATAGTTCATCAGGCACTCTGTCTATCAGATCTAGTCCGTTAAACCTATTTCTCACTTCCAATTTAGGTCATACCTGAATGGTATAGTGGTTTTCTCCACTTTCTTCAATTTAAGTCTGAATTTGGTAATAAGGAGTTCATGATCTGAGTCACAGTCAGCTTCTGGTCTTGTTTTTGCTGAGTGTATAGGGCTTCTCCATCTTTGGCTGCAAAGAATATAATCAATCTGATTTCAGTGTTGACCATCTGGTGATGTCCATGTGTAGAGTCTTGTCTTGTGTTGTTGGAAGAGGGTGTTTGCCATGACCAGTGTGTTCTCTTGGCAGAACTCTATTAGCCTTTGACCTGCTTCATTCTGTACTCCAAGGCCAAATTTGCCTGTTACTCCAGGTGTTTCTTGACTTCCTACTTTTGCATTCCAGTTCACATTACTACATTTGAAATAGATAATGAATCAGGGCCTATTATATAGCCCAGAGCACTCTATTCAATATTCTGTAATAACCTGCATAGGAAAAGGGTCTAAAAAAGAGTGTATATAGATATATATACAACTGATTCACCTTGCTCTACACTTGCAACTAACACAACATTGCAAATCAACTATCTTCCAAGAAAAATGAAAAAAGAAAGAAAACAGAACTGGTTTTTGAAGTTTACCCCTTGCCTTTAAAAAAATTATTTAATTGGCTGCACCAGGTCTTAGCTGAGGTATGCAGGATCTAGTTCCCTAAGCAGGGGATCAAACCTGGGCTCCCTGAACTGGGAGTATGGAGTCTTAACCCCTGGACCTTGAGGAAGAGCCCCACCCCCTGCCTTTTGATCTCTCTCCCACCTCACCCTCTTACCTCTAGATATTAGTGTTTCTAATACCCCATGACAGAGTTTCTTCAAGATTCCCTCTCCCATATAGCATATGGGAGCAATAGTTCAGGACTATTCTCTTCCTTGGACAAATTCCCTTTAACAATGAGACTACCAAAATCATACTAGGTCTCTGAAAGAAATAAATGTGGTCACAGATTATCCAGTGCCCCTTAAGTTTCTTTATACCTTTACCTGTACAGAACTGGCTTTTCTAACTTTGGCATTCCCCACAGATAAAGATAGAATTAAGACAGAATTTCAGAGCCTCAAGAGATATTATTAGCTGAATATTCCTAAGTGCTCCATAATATTAATAAAATGATCATTTTATAATCATTGTAGCATGTAACAGTTTGTACTTTTTCATTACAACAAGATTGCTTGCTAAAGTTGGGAATATAAAAAACCCACATTAATAATTAAACCAAAATGGGGGTAATTGCCCTTGCATGAGCAATTGCTAGTTTATTAAATTGCTTACTCTGCGAGTATTGTTCAGTGTTCAAACACTGAAGTAGCAATCATTAAGACTGCCAAAATTATAGCTCCTATTTATTTAGCACCTTATGCACAATCATATCAAATAAGCAAAACAAAATTGAATACTTTATAGAAATAAACTTTGACCTTGAGATCTCCAAATAGATTTCCTCCTTATTTCACTCTGCTCAACTTATTGAAGCCAGATCATTATTGCATTGATAAAATTTGGGTTCTTATTGGTTTCCATTTTTAGCTCAAAGAAGTGTCATTTACAAACTTTAGTTGAATTTCAATGGCAGAATGGAGAAATTTGAAAATCTACTATATTCCAAAGGAGGGCTTCCGCCCAGTGGTTTGGAGCTTAATAAGAAATGCAAAGTCTCCACCTGTGCTGCTGTTGGAACAGATCTCTTTCCCATCACTGCCATGGTTGAAATTTGCAGAAGGGAAAAAATACAAAGTAACAATGATTAGTTCAGTTCAGTTCAGTCGCTCAGTCCTGTCCGACTCTTAGCGACCCCATGAATCGCAGCACGCCAGGCCTCCCTGTCCATCACCAGCTCCTGGAGTTTACTCAAACTCATGCCCATAGAATCGGTGATGCCATCCAGCCATCTCATCCTCTATCATCCCCTTCTCCTCCTGCCCCCAATCCCTCCCAGCATCAGGGTCTTTTTCAATGAGTCAACTCTTCGCATGAGGTGGCCAAAGTACTGGAGTTTCAGCTTCAGCATCAGTCCTTCCAATGAACACCCAGGACTTATCTCCTTCAGGATGGACTGGTTGGATCTCCTTGCAGGCCAAGGGACTCTCAAGAGTCTTCTCCAACACCACAGTTCAAAAGCATCAACTTTTCAGCACTCAGCTTTCTTCACAGTCCAACTCTGACATCCATACATGACCACTGGAAAAACCAGAGCCTTGACTAGATGGACCTTCGTTGGCAAAGTAATGTCTCTGCTTTTATTTATTTATTTTTTTAAAAAAAATTTTTTTCCTTTATTTATTTATTTATTTTTTCAGTGGGTTTTGTCATACATTGATATGAATCAGCCATAGATTTACACGTATTCCCCATCCCGATCCCCCCTCCCACCTCCCTCTCCACCCGATTCCTCTGGGTCTTCCCAGTGCACCAGGCCCGAGCACTTGTCTCATGCATCCCACCTGGGCTGGTGATCTGTTTCACCATAGATAATATACATGCTGTTCTTTCGAAACATCACACCCTCACCTTCTCCCACAGAGTTCAAAAGTCTGTTCTGTACTTCTGTGCCTCTTTTTCTGTTTTGCATATAGGGTTGTCGTTACCTTTTTTCTAAATTCCATATATATGTGTTAATATGCTGTAATGTTCTTTATCTTTCTGGTTTACTTCACTCTCTGCTTTTAAATATGCTATCTAGGTTGGCCATAACTTTCCTTCCAAGGAGTAAGCGTCTTTTAATTTCATGGCTGCAATCACCATCTGCAGTGATTTTGGAGCCCCCAAAATTAAAGTCTGACACTGTTTCCACTGTCTCCTCATCTATTTCCCATGAGGTGATGGGAACAGATGCCATGATCTTAGTTTTCTGAATGTTAAGCTTCAAGCCAACTTCTTCACTCTCCTCCTTCACTTTCATCAAGAGGCTTTTCAGTTCCTCTTCACTCTCTGACATAAGGGTGGCATCATCTGCATATCTGAGGTTATTTACATTTCTCCTGGCAATCTTGACTCTAGCCTGTGCCTCTCCCAGCCCAGCATTTCTCATGATGTACTCTGCATATAAGTTAAATAAGCAGGGTGACAATATACAGCCTTGATGTACTCCTTTTCCTATTTGGAACCAGTTTGTTTTTCCATGTCCAGTTCTAACTTCCTGACCTGCATACAGGCTTCTCAAGAGGCAGGTCAGGTGGTCTCTTATTCCCATCTCCTTCAGAATTTTCCACAGTTTATTGTGCTCCACACAGTTGAATGCTTTGGCATAGTCAATAAAGCAGAAATAGATGTTTTTCTGGAACTCTCTTGCTTTTTCAATGATCCATTGAAAAGTAACAATGATAGTGATGGAGAAAATAATGATGAGACTAGCAGACATCTTTGCTGAATGACTCTTTTTGTTCCAGATATTTTGCATTAGTTTTTGTTGTTTTACAAAACTCCTGCAAAATGGGTTTTATTATTTCTATTTTGCGGATGGGGTACTTGAGACTCACTGAGGTGGTAAAACCTATCTCTGAGTCATACAACAACTTATACATGGCTGAATCTGGATCCAGATAAAGCTGTCTCAAAGTTATACTGCCTCTCAACCACAAAAATTGGCATCACCTTTCCAGCACTGTCTGGTTCTATGATCATTTTCTCATTCCCCTTTCTGACATAGCAATGAAAAATTGTCTCTCTGTAACAAAATATCTGGGATTCCCTTGTGGATCATCTGGAAAAGAATTCGCCTGCAATGTGGGAGACCTGGATTCGATTCCTGGGTTGGGAAGATCCCCTGGAGAAGGAAAAGGTTACCCACTCCAGTATTCCAGCCTGGAGAATTCCATGGACTATATAGTCCATGGGTCGCAAAGAATTGGACATGACTGAGTGAATTTCATATCATATCATATCAAAATATTTATTAAAATTATCATAATAACAAGACACTTTTATGCTTATTATTTCTGTAGATTGTGATCCATGAGATAGGTATTACTGTCACCGGTAAAACTGAAGTTCACGAAGTTTATGTAACTTGCTGAAGGCCACATAGCTACTAAGTGACAGAGCAAATAATGTTTCTCGGGTCTTCTATAGTTCTGTGTATGCTTCTCACTCCGCCACTGGCTCTCTCAAATGAATTTTTGGCTGGCAAATAACAGTTTGCAGATTCCTTTCATTATATTAATTTGAGGTTATTGGTGCTTCATGATAGGATTTTATTCTATATATGAATCTTATAAAGTTTTATTAGGATGTATCTAAAATTGATTCTTGTGATATGAAGTTATGTCATTTAAGAAGTTTAGCTGTTTCTTTCTAACAACAGATAAGTGTAGTCCTCATATGAGTGTCAACGAATATGTTTTGGAAAATAAATGTTGTGTTAGTAAGCAAAAATGTTGGCTTTATCTGTGTAATGAAGGCATTAAGAATATCAGATGAGTAATATAGACACTCTTGATTCCTTCTCATTTCTTTTCTTTAGAGAATATAAGTGAAGATCCAATAGTTTTTTCTCTCTCTCTTCTTGGATTGTAGCCCAAGATCATTTAGTCGCTAAGAAATAGAGCTGTGATTTGAATCCAGGCCTCTGCCACTAAAGCCACTATTCCTATCCAGCATGTTATGCAGCTGTCCTGAACTCTCTGATAAGTTAGCCCTTCAAGTTTCTTTCTTTTCTTTTTTTTTTCCAACCACAACACTCTCTGGACTTCTCTTTATTCTACTCTCTTAAACCACTTGATAAATATTTGTTCATATTTCACAATCCAGCTTCAATAAAAATTCATTTATTCAACAACATTTCTCGGTCACTAACCATATACTAGAGACTATGCTAATGTTGAGGAAAAGATTTGAAAGAAAGATGTAGTTTCTGGCCACAAAAAAATAGTCTAAGGGTAAGACAGACGATTAAGCCAACAGTAATATGATAAATGGGACTTCCTTCAGATGATAAGGATCTGCCTGCAATGAAGTAGACCCGGGTTCAATCCCTGGGTTGGGAAGATCCCCTGGAGAAGGGAGTGGCTATCCATTCAAGTATTCTTGCCTGGAGAATTCCATGCAGAGAGGAGCTTGGTGGGCTACAGTCCATGGGGTTGCAAAGAGTTGGACACAATTGAGCAACTAACACAAACACAATATGATAAGTAGCAAAGGGAAGGAAACCACAAACTGAAGATACCACCATTGCCGGAGGTCCCAAGTGATCAGATCAGGAAAGCTTAAACCACAGAAATAACACCCACACCGATCAGATCCTCCAACATAGTCAAGCTCGATATACCAACCATGTACAGTCTCCAAATTTCTAGAGTATTGGGAACCCAGTGTGGGAACCAGTGTGGGTTTATTTTAATGCACCATGGTCACACTGGCTGAATTTTATTGTGCCATTGGTGTAATCAGACTCTACGACACAGGGGAGTTAACGTTTCTCTATATCTTTGTTTTCATTGTCTGCTGATCTCCACTGTGCATTTCCACTTCTCATAATGACAGAAGGGTCCCCCTCATGACTGAATTAGTTTGGCTATTCATTACCTGGCAATCACACCTGACAACTCTTGAACCCCTGATCACCAGTAGAAACTCTTACCACTCTACTGTAACCTAGCTCCAGGAGGCCACTGTATGGACTTGGTCATCACTCAGTATTGCTTCACCATCAACGTCTTCTCAGTGAGAATCTCCAACACTTCATAGCCCTCTTCCCTTCTGTTTCATAGACTTGTCACTTCTTAAGCCAGCCCTTAACTCTCTGTACCTCTCGACCCAATATCTTTTCTAGTCATAGGATATTGGACATGTGGCCTAAGCTTTTAGACCCCCAGAGTCCTTATTTGTATAATAGGGACCTTACTACCACTTGAGGAGCCACTGTAAAAATTAGCTTAGAGAACCTGTAAAAGTGCTTCTGAGTTCTTTCATCATTTGCTTTGTACTGCTTCTTTGACATTCCCCATAAACTGTTTTGTGGCAGGATAATGAATGTATATTTCACCTGTCTCCTTTTAGATTCTAAACCCAAGAAGAGGTACACCTAATCTCTGCGTCTTATGAAACTTGAAAATAATAGATGGCAAACAGGTAAGCCATTGTAATGTTTTAATGAAGGAAATACAATTTTTCTGTGTCCTTAAATCATCCTTGTTGTTCTGTTTTAGTATCCCTTTACCGCTTTACTGAGAGGATTGTTTTAATATGTTTAGTCAGATTAAGATAAGTTGTTCCTGAGCTTATCCCCTGATGCTCAGAACCCACTTCCCCCTGCGTGTCTCTGACTTAGTATCCAGCAATAGCCTTTTAACAGTCAGAGTCAGAGCTGCAGATCCCGTGGCTGATTTGGGGCTGGGGTTTCAATGAGACTGTTTCACAGCAACACTGACCTTGATATGCTTTTTATTTTTTCATGAGATCTACCACCTGTCCTCATTTTCCTCCATACTGTCCCCATTTAGGGACATGAAGCCCCAGTCTGGGAGAAATAGTGGCAGGGATGTGAAATTTTCCTTGCAGTTTTTTTTTTTTTTTTTTTAGTGAGCCATGGCTTCATTCCCTTTGGCCAGCTGGTTTAACATTTAATAAACAGTTACTGAGGACATGTTATTTGTAAAGAACAATGGTCATTTAAGGAAAGTATTAGCTCATGAGATATAGTTGCTTCACAAAAAATATTTAGACTTGAGAAGGATTTCTGCCTTGTGTGTCTTCATTATTAAGTTAGTATCCCAGGCAGGGTAACATACCTACATTTTATGTAAGATTACGATTCTTGAGACTGGGACATGAGAAAGCTGGGCACAATTATCTCTAAAATCTCTTCCAGTTCTAAAAGACTAGCCAGTCCCCTGTTGGAATTAGGGATCACCTGTGAACTAAGGCCTCCATTCCTAAGACTGAAATTGGTTTCAAGGAAGATTCACCCAGTCGCCTCTGGTTTGTGCAGCTACTGCGGACCTAAGGATGATTATTATGAAGAATGATAACCAAACATTATGATCATGTCTACGCGTGGTCAGTGAATCAAACCAAATTGGGAGTTTAGTCATGATTGATTTTCTTGGCATCCTGTGAGGTGGTGACTGTTTTATAGGAGCAAATGAGTGGCTTTGTGCGTGGTGGCGCCACAGATTCCCAGCCAAGCTGGTGACTGCATCTGCCACCTGGGGTTTTGATGGCAGTAAGCTGTGTCCTGGTGGCTGGCCAGCTGACTCAGACACGGCCTGGACCCTGGAGCCAATGACTGTCCCCAGAAGACAGTCCCAAATCTCCTTTCAGCCCAGCCTGTGAGGGCCTTAGGAAAACCTGTGCCCTTCTGCATGTTCTGTGGCTTTCTAGCTGTATAGTCCTAGAACACATCATTTACTTGCTCTTAACCTCTACTTCCTTCACAGGGCTGTTGCGAGCATTCTCTGAAATTTAAAGCTCCTACACCATGGAGGAGGACTTCAGTAATGCTGTTTTCCTTTTGTCCCATCACCCTTTCCTCATCCATAGCTGTCATGCCCCTTGGCACAGCAGGCATCTGAAAGTTTAATTGCAGCAATTATTCACTGAGGCAAAAGCATCCTCTCGGCTCAATCCCACCCTCCACCTATCATGCTGTGCCCACACAGCTGAAGCTGTTGGAAGAAAACACACAGTCCCACAGCCTGACTTTAGACCCCCGGTCACTCAGCAGCAGTGGGCTGCAGGCTGCCTGGCAGACCCAGTCCATTCATTCTCCTGCTTTTCTCCATGACAACTTGATACCTCCCCTCTCTTCTCAAACCTCCATCATCTTCTCTCCAGTCTCCTCTTCCTATTCCAGTGGGAAAACAGAAGCACTCAACAGATGACCCTCACAAGTTCCCCCTCCCCACACCAGTGGATCTACTAGCACCTCTATTTATGGATGCCACCTTAGTTTTTGTTTGTGTGGATGGACTCTCTTCATTGCATCCATGACCAGCTCTTCCCTTGGGCAAAAACTTCTATCCCTTCTCAGTGAGTCCCAGCAAGTCTTCCTTTTTTCTTTTGCATCAATAAGTTTTTTCTCTTTGTTGGACCTTTCTCAACATAAACATGCTTTGGTTTCTCCTATCTAAAACCAAAAGCTGTCTTTCATGTTACTTCTCCCTTAGCTAGGGCACCAATTCTTGACTGAAAAATTCATTTAAAATCTTTGAAATGCAAAGCAAAACCACAATGAGGTATCACCTCAACACCAGTCAGAATGGCCATCATCAGGAAATCTACAGATAATAAACTCTGGAGAGGGTGTAGAGAAAAGGGAACCCTCTTATGTTGTTTGTGGAAATGTAAATTGGTACAATCATTATGGAAAACAGCATGAAGATTTCTTGAAAAAACTAAAAATAGAGCTACCATATGACCCAGAAACCTCACTCTTGGGAATATATCAGGAAAAAAAATGAAAAATCCTGTTCAGAGGATATATGTCCCCCAGTGTTCATAGTAACATCATTTACAATAGTCAAGACACGGTAAAAACTCAAGTGCCATCAACAGATAATTGGCTTAAGAAGATACACACACACACACACACACACACACACACATACAATACACACATTTATATATATAATGCAATATTACATATCCATAAAAGAATGAAATAGTGCCATTTGTAGTAACATGGATAGATCTAGGTATTATCATACTAAGTGAAATAAGTCAGATAGAGAAAGGCAAATATCATATGATATCACTTCTATGTGGAATCTAAAAAAAAATAATACTAATGAATCTATATACAAAACAAAAACAGGCTTATAGATATAGGAAGCAAATTTAGGGTTATCAGAGGGGAGAGGGATGAGGGAAGGGACAAGTTCAGAGTATGGGATTAGCAGACGCAAACTATTGTACATAATATAGATAAGCAACAAGGATTTACTATATATCACAGGGAAATTCATTAAAAATTTGTAATAGCCTCTAATGAAACATGATCTGAAAAAATATGTAACTAAATCACTATGCTATACAGCTGAAACTAACATAATATTGTGAATTGACTATACCTCAATAAAAAAAGATATATGTCTCATCTTTTCTGTCTCACTTCCCCCGCCCCCATTCTCTCTTAAACTCACTACAGCCAAGATTTTGACTCCATCTTTGCCCCAAAGTAACTCTCTTCATGATTACCAATAATCTGTCACTAAATATAGTAGTTATTTTGTAGTCCTCATCTAACTGATCTATCAACAGCATTTAACACAGTGGATCATTTCCTTTTTCTAAAAATACTTTCTTCTTCACTTTATTTCTGGGTCCTTTGAATTTTCTCCAGCCTCACTGATCACGATTTTTTCTCTTTACTTGCATCTTCTCTATTCCTCAAACACTTAATTGCCCTTAATACAGCAACTTCATCTTTCCAGTTGCTGAGGTCAAATATTTTAGAGTCACTTGTAATTCTTCTTTCTTTCACTCCCTGTATCTAATCTACCTGTAAACCCTGTTGGTCCTATCTACAAAATATTCAGAATCTGACTTCTCACCACTGCCTCCTACCTTCTCATTCAAGCCACCCTATTCTCTTCTCTGAATTGTTGCATTCATCTCCTGACTGAATTTTCTGCTTATTCTTCTGTCTGTCTACCATCTAGTCTTATCAGAATAGCCAGAGGGAACTTGTTAAACTGGATGACCAGATTGTCACATATAATGAACATCTCAGATTTTCTCAATATAATCTGATGGCTTCCACTTCATTCAAAGTAAAATCCAGAGTCCTTACAATGGCCTCAGCTAGTTGAGGTCATTGGTATCTTCCTGTTGTCATATCTAGTGGTATGTCCTTGGTCCTCATCTTTATGTGTCATCAGCATTTGTCCCAATTGATCACTACCTTTAAAAAATGCTTTCCATACTTGGCTTTTGAAATACACATTTTCTTGGTTTACTGCTGACATAAGTAACTGGCAATTTAAAGTCAGTTTTTGTTGTTCCATCCTTCTATTTTCTAGATGTTATGGTATATACCAGAGCTTGTATTGGAGTAATGTCTGTCCTCTCTCTCATTCTTTATTTCCATGGCTTTAAATATTATCTATATACTGAAGCCTCTCAAGTTTATGCCTCTAGCCCTGGGCTCTGGGTATGTCGATCCTACTTCTATTATACTTTTGATTGTCAAAAAGTCATCTCAAACTTGATATATATAAAAGACAATTTTTGAGTTTCAACTCTAAAATTGTGTCTTCTGCTAGGTTTTCTTATTTTAGTAAATGATACCATTTTCTGTGGTTGCTTAGGCTAAAGATCAAGAGAGATTTTTGTTTCATCTTTTCCCCTCATTATAGCATTCCATTAATAAATACTATTGAGTCTATAGTTGAAATATATCCTACATCTGATATTGTTTAAATAAAACAATGATGAATGAATAGATGGATGAATGGATAGATAGATATGGACCTAATTTTTAACTTATTCTTCTGGAAATTGCTCCAAAAGAGCCCCTTAAAAATATGAAATGAAGGGACTTCTTTCTGGGATGTCCTACATTAATTTGGGATGTTCTACTGCATATAGTGGGCATCCCAGGTGGTACTAGTGGTAAAGAACTTTTCTGCCAGTGCAGGAGATGCAGGAGATTTGGGTTCAATCCCTGGATGGGAAAGATTCCCTGGAGGAGGGCAAGGCAATGCACTCCAGTATTCAAGCCTGGAGAATCCCATGGAGAGAGGAGCCTGGCGGCAGGCTATGGTCCACAGAGTCACAGAGAGCTGAACATGACTGAAGCAACTTAGCGTGCGTGCACACACTGTATACAGTAGATGCCCAACTAATATTCATTAATATCAGAAAAGAAGTATTATCAAGCTACAAATAGTGAATAGGCAATCTAATATAATTTTCCCTAAATGGTTCAAACATTTCACAAAACATGCTTAAAAAAACCCCAGTTAATTTAGAGAAACGACTATACTCATTTTACTTCTGGGGGAAACAAAACATTGAAAAGTAAAATAACTTGTGTAAAATTATGGCAACGGGTCCCTTAGTCGTAACGGACAGGAATGGAAACAAATAGACCAGTTAGGTGGCAGCTTTGGCAATCTAGGGAAAATATAGGAACTTTTAACTTTAGTATAGATATGCTTGGAGTAAAGATGTCTACAAAGGAGATATCTGCAAAGAAATTATATTTTATCTTTTAGTTCTATTATTCAATTAGATATATGTTATCACAGGATGAATTATATAATACACTTACTGAACAGTCAAGTGTTGAAGAAGATGAAGGTGAATGGTTCTATGAAGACCTATAAGACCTTCCAGAACTAGTTCTATGAAGACCTTCGAGACCTTCTAGAAATAACACCCCAAAGAGATGTCATTTTCACTATAGGGGACTGGAAGGCAAAAGTAGGAAGTCAAGAGATACCTGCAGTAACAGGCAAGTTTGGCCTTGGAGTACAAAAGTAAGCAAGACAAAGGCTAACAGAGTTTTGCCAAGAACTCATGGGTTGTGGCAAACACCCTCTTCCAACAACACAAGAGAAGACGCTACACATGGACATCACCAGATGCTCAATACCGAAATCAGATTGATTATGTTCTTTGCAGCCAAAGATGGAGGAGCTCTATACTGTCAGCCAAAACAAGACTGGGAGCTGACTGTGGCTCAGATCATGAACTCCTTATTGTCAAATTCAGACTTAAGAAGAAAGTAGGGAAAACTACTAGACCATTAAGGTATTACCTAAATCAAATCCCTTATATTAGTGGAAGTGAGAAGTAGATTCAAGGGATTAGATCTGATATACAGAGTGCCTAAAGAACTATGGATAGAGATTTATAACAATGTACAGGATGCAGTGATCAAAACTACCTCCAAGAAAAAGAAATGTAAAACGGCAAAGTGGTTGTCTGAGGAGGCCTTAAAAACAGCTGTGAATAGAAGAGAAGTGAAAAGCAAATGAGAAAAGGAAAGATACACCCGTTTGAATGCAGAGTTCCAAAGAATAGCAAGGAGAGATAAGAAAGCCTTCCTCAGTGATCAATGCAATGAAATAGAGGAAAACAATAGAATGGGAAAGACCAGAGAACTCTTTGAGAAAATGAGAGATACCAAGGGAACGTTTCATGCAAAGATGGGCTCAATAAAGGACAGAAATCATAGGGACCTAACAGAAGCAGAAGATATTAAGAAGAGGTGGCAAGAATACACAGAAGAACTGTACAAAAAAGATCTTCATGACTCAGATAATCATGATGGTATGATCTCTCACCTAGAGCCAGACATCCTGGGATAAAAAGTTAAGTGGGCCTTAGGAAGCATCACTGTGAACAAAGCTAGTGAAGGTGATGGAATTCCAGTTGAGCTATTACAAATCCTAAAGGATGATGCTGTGAAAGTGCTGCATTCAACATGCCACAAATTTGGAAAACTCAGCAGTGGCCACAAGTCTGGAAGATGTCAGTTTTTGTTCCAATCTCAAAGAAAGGCAATGCCAAAGAATGCTCAAACTACTACACAATTGCACTCATCTCACATGCTAGTAAAATAATGCTAAAAATTCTCCAAGCCAGGCTTCAACAGTATGTGAACTGAGAACATCCAGATGTTCAAGCTGCTTTTAGAAAAGGCAGAGGAACCAGAGGTCAAATTGCCAGCATCCATTGGATCAGAGAAACAGCAAGAGAGGTCCAGAAAAATATCTAATTCTGCTTTATTGACTATGCCAAAGCCTTGAGTGTGTGGATCACCAGAAACTGTGGAAAATTCTCTAAGAGATGGGAATACCAGACCATGTGACCTGCCTCTTGAGAAACCTGTATGCAGGTCAGGAAGCAACAGTTAGAACTGGACATGGAACAACAGACTGGTTCCAAATAGGAAAAAGAGTATGTCAAGGCTGTATATTGTCACCCTGCTTATTTAACTTATATGCAGAGTACATCATGAGAAATGCTGGGCTGAAGGAAGCACAAGCTGGAATCAAGATTGCTGGGAGAAATATCGATAACCTCAGATATGCAGATGACACCACCCTAATGGCAGAAAGTGAAGAAGAACTAAAGGGCCTCAAGATGAAAGTGAAAGAGGAGAGTGAAAAAGTCTGCTTAAAGCTCAACTTTAAGAAAACAAATATCATGGCATCTGGTCCCATCACTTCATGGCAAGTATATGGGAAATAATGGAAACAGTGACAGACTTTATTTTTGTGCTCCAAAATAACTGCAGATGGTGACTGCAGCCATAAAATTAAAAGATGTTTGCTTCTTGGAAGAAAAGCTATGACCAAGCTAGACAGCATATTAAAATACAGAGACATTACTTTGGTTTATCAAAGGTCTGTTTAGTCAAAGCTATGGTTTTTCCAGTAGTTATGTATGGATGTGAGAGCTGGACTACAAAGAAAGCTGAGCACCAAAGAATTGATGCTTTTGAACTGTGGTGTTGGAGGAGACTCTTGAGAGCCCCTTGGACGCAAGGAGATCCAACCAGTCCCATCCTAAAGGAGATCAGTCCTGGGTGTTCCTTGGAAGGACTGATGCTGAAGCTGAAACTCCAGTACTTTGGCCACCTGATACAAAGAACTGACTCATAGGAAAAGACCCTAATGCTGGGAAAGAGTCAAGGTGGGAGGAAAAGGGGACAACAGAGGATGAGATGGTTGGATGGCATCACCAACCTGATGGACATGAGTTTGCGTAAACTCTGGGAGTCAGTGATATATAGGGAGGCCTGGTGTGCTTCAGTCCATGGAGTTACTAAGAGTTGGACAGAACTGAACAACTGAAGTGAACTGAACTGACCATCAAGTTTGGAATTCATTCCTTTTCTATTATAAGGAATTAATGAGGGGAAGAGAAAATTTAAAAAGATGTAGTTTAAACACTATTTAAGTCTACTGCTTGTTGAAAATTGTATTGGGGATGCTTTGGGGAAAATCTGAGTTAAATAAATTTACCAGTTTCCTATAATAATCTCTAACATTGTTATATATACTGTGAAAGATGAAGAAGGAGATACGATATACAGCATTTCCCATAATAATCTGATCAGGGAATCTCTTTTCATTTTCACAGATTTATTTCTTGAGGCACATTTGTTTCTTTCTTTCTTTTCTTTTTTTTTTTTTGTGGAAGAGAATTTGGAAAATTGTCCATATAAGCAATTTCCCAAATGTCTACTCTTAATCTCCAACTCACTGCTTTTCTCTTTCGTTAATATAATTATCTTTATTTCAGTTCCATGTCATCTTGATATTATACGAAATTACTCTCTGATTCATTCCATAAGGCAATCTAACTTGAGAGTACTATTAATTACAGGTCTTGGGAAAAGCAATATAATACATTCTTAATCATTATAAGTACTTTTTAATGTAGTTTTTCATAAGGACTATATGGCTTTCCTCATTCACAAGTGTTGACTCTTGGCAGCAGTCATTTTACATACACACACATATATTTTAATATATATATATAATATCATTATATGTAATATAACAATATGATGTATATTATATTATTATATCTAATATACATATAATAAAAGGCACAGATATGTGTTCCATTCAATGGGATTTGATGACTGTATGCAGCCAAAATGAAGCATAAAGGATTTCTATCTCCCTAGAAAATTCTCTTAGGCCCCTTCACAATCAATCCTTCCCACACTCCCATTGAGTATATTTTCTGATTTATTTTTAAGCTTATTCTTATATTTCCTATAAATTAAATAATTTAGATGGTACATTTTCATTTCTAACTTCTTTTTGTGCTTTATACAGCTTGCTTTTGATACTCATCCATGTTATTCTATGTATTAGCTGCTTGTTCCTTTGTATTTCAGAATAGTAATCCATTTTATTTATTTATTTATTTATTTTTTTATTGTGATGCAATTATTTTTTTTTTTTAATTTTTTTTATTAGTTGGAGGCTAATTACTTCACAACATTTCAGTGGGTTTTGTCATACATTGATATGAATCAGCCATAGATTTACACTTATTCCCCATCCCGATCCCCCCTCCCACCTCCCTCTCCACCCGATTCCTCTGGGTCTTCCCAGTGCACCAGGCCCGAGCACTTGTCTCATGCATCCCACCTGGGCTGGTGATCTGTTTCACCATAGATAGTATACATGCTGTTCTTTTGAAACATCCCACCCTCACCTTCTCCCACAGAGTTCAAAAGTCTGTTCTGTACTTCTGTGTCTCTTTTCCTGTTTTGCATATAGGGTTATCATTACCATCTTTCTAAATTCCATATATATGTGTTAGTATGCTGTAATGTTCTTTATCTTTCTGGCTTACTTCACTCTGTATAAGGGGCTCCCCAGTTTCATCCATCTCATTAGAACTGATTAAAATGAATTCTTTTTGACGGGCTGAGTAAAATGTCCATGGTGTATATGTACACAGCTTTCCTTATCCATTATCTCTGCTTGATGGGATCTTAGTTGGCTTTCCAATGTCCCTGGCTATCTATAAACAGTGCCTGCGATGAACATTGGGGTGCACGTGTTCTTCAGATCTGGTTTTCCCTCAGTGTGTATGCCAGAAGTGGTATTGCCTGGTGTCATATGGCAGGTTCTATTTCCCGTTTTTTAAGGAAATCTCCACACTGTTTTTCCATAGTGGCTGTACTAGTTTGCATTCCCCCAACAAGTGTCAAGAGGCGTTCCCTTTTCTCCCACCCTCTCCCAGCATTTATCTGCTTGTAGACTTTTGGTGCAGCCCATCCTGACTGGCGTTAATGGTACCTCATTGTGGTTTTGATTTGCATTTCTCTGATAATGAGTGATGTTGAGCATCTTTTCATGTGTTTGTTAGCCATCTGTTTGTCTTCTTTGGAGAAATGTCTGTTTAGTTCTTTGGCCCATTTTTTGATTGGGTCATTTATTTTTCTGGAATTGGGCTGCAGGAGTTGCTTGTATATTTTTGAGATTAATCCTTTGTCTGTTTCTTCATTTGCTATTATTTTCTCCCAATCTGACGGCTGTCTTTTCACCTTACTTATAGTTTCTTTTGTAGTGCAAAGCTTTTAAGTTTCATTAGATCCCATTTGTTTAGTTTTGCTTTTATTTCCAATATTCTGGGAGGTGGGTCATAGAGGATCTTGCTGTGATTTATGTCGGAGAGTGTTTTGCCTATGTTCTCCTCTAGGATTTTTATAGTTTCTGGTCTTACATTTAGATCTTTAATCCATTTTGAGTTTATTTTTGTGTATGGTGTTAGAAAGTGTTCTAGTTTCATTCTTTTACAAGTGGTTGACCAGCTTTCCCAGCACCACTTGGTAAAAGAGTTGTCCTTTTTTCCATTGTAAATTCCTCGCCTCCTTTGTCAAGATAAGGTGTCATAGGTTCGTGGTTTATCTCTGCGGTTTCTATTCTGTTCCATTCGACTCTATCATTTCCTCGTCTTTGTGCCAGTACCACAACTGTCTTGATGACTGTGGCTTTGTAGTAGAGTCTGAAGCCTCAGGCAGGTTGACTTCTCCAGCTTCCATTTCTTCTTTCTCAAAAGATGACTTTGGGCTATTCGAAGTTTTTTGTATTTCCATACAAATCTGTGAAATTCTTTGGTCTAAGTTCTGTGAAGAATACTGTTGGTAGCTTGATAGGAATTGCATTGAATCTATAGATTGCTTTGGGTAGAATAGCCATTTTGACAATATTGATTCTTCCAATCCATGAACACGGTATGTTTCTCCATCTGTTTGTGTCCTCTTTGATTTCTTTCATCAGTGTTTTTATAGTTTTCTATGTATAGGTCTTTTGTTTCTTTAGGTAGATGTACTCCTAAGTATTTTATTCTTTTTGTTGCAATGGTGAATGGTATTGTTTCCTTAATTTCTCTTTCTGTTTTTTTTTTTTTTTTATATAGGAATGCAAGGGATTTCTGTGTGTTAATTTTATATCCTGCAACTTTACTATATTCGTTGATTAGTTCTAGTAATTTTCTGGTAGAGTCTTTAGGGTTTTCTATATAGAGGATCATGTCATCTGCAAACAGTGAGAGTTTCACTTCTTCTTTTCCTATCTGGATTCCTTTTACTTCTTTTTCTGCTCTGATTGCTGTGGCCAAAACTTCCAACACTATGTTGAATAGTAGTGGTGAGAGTGGGCACCCTTGTCTTGTTCCTGATTTCAGGGGAAATGCTTTCAATTTTTCACCATTGAGGGTGATGCTTGCTGTGGGTTTGTCATATATAGCTTTTTATTATGTTGAGGTATGTTACTTCTATGCCTGCTTTCTGGAGAGTTTTTATCATAAATGGATGTTGAATTTTGTCAAAGGCTTTTTCTGCATCTATTGAGATAATCATATGGTTTTTATCTTTCAATTTGTTAATGTGGTGTATTACATTGAATGATTTGTGGATATTAAAGAATCCTTGCATTCCTGGGATAAAGCCCACTTGGTCATGGTGTATGATTTTTTTAATATGTTGTTGGATTCTGTTTGCTAGAATTTTGTTAAAGAATTTTGCATCTATGTTCATCAGTGATATTGGCCTGTAGTTTTCTTTTTTTGTGGCATCTTTGTCAGGTTTTGGAATTAGGGTGATGGTGGCCTCATAGAATGAGTTTGGAAGTTTACCTTCTTCTGCAATTTTCTGGAAGAGTTTGAGTAAGGGAGGTGTTAGCTCTTCTCTAATTTTTGGTAGAATTCAGCTGTGAAGCCATCTGGTCCTGGGCTTTTGTTTGCTGGAAGATTTTTGATTACAGTTTCGATTTCCTTGCCTGTGATGGGTCTGTTAAGATCTTCTATTTCTTCCTGGTTCAGTTTTGGAAAGTTATACTTTTCTAAGAATTTGTCCATTTCATCCAAGTTGTCCATTTTATTGGCATAGAGCTGCTGGTAGTAGTCTCTTATGATCCTTTGTATTTCGTGTTGCTGTTGTGATCTCTCCATTTTCATTTCTAAATTTTGTTATTTGGTTCTTCTCCCTTTGTTTCTTAATGAGTCTTGTTAATGGTTTGTCAATTTTGTTTATTTTTTCAAAAAACCAGCTTTTAGCTTTGTTGATTTGTGCTATAGTCTCTTTAGTTTCTTTTGCATTTTTTTCTGCCCTAATTTTTAAGATTTCCTTCCTTCTACCAACCCTGGGGTTCTCCATTTCTTCCTTCTCTAGTTGCTTTAGGTATAGAGTTATGTTATTTTTTTGTCTTTTTTCTTGTTTCTTGAATGTAGGCTGTAATGCTATGACTTCCCTTAGCACTGCTTTTACAGTGTCCCATAGGTTTTTGGGTTGTTGTGTTTTCATTTTCATTCATTTCTATGCATATTTTGATTTCTTTTTTGATTTCTTCTATGATTTGTTGGTTATTCAGAAGCGTGTTATTTAGCCTCCATATGTTTGAATTTTTAACAATTTTTTTTCCTGTAATTGAGATCTAATCTTACTGCACTGTGGTCAGAAAGATGACTGGAATGATTTCAATTTTTTTGAATTTTCCAAGACCAGATTTATGGCCCAGGATGTGATCTATTCTGGAGAAGGTTCCGTGTGCACTTGAGAAAAAGGTGAAGTTGCTTGTTTTGGGGTGAAATGTCCTATAGATATCAATTAGGTCTAGCTGATCCATTGTGTCATTTAAAGTTTGTGTTTCCTTGTTAATTTTCTGTTTAGTTGATCTATCATAGTTGTGAGTGGGGTATTAAAGTCTCCCACTATTATTGTGTTACTATTAATTTCCTCTTTCATACTCGTTAGTGTTTGCCGTACATATTGCGGTGCTCCTATGTTGGGTGCATATATATTTATAATTGTTATATCTTCTTCTTGGATTGATCCTTTGATCATTATGTAGTGTC